>NC_134153.1:16320833-16641666 GCF_033958435.1 Carettochelys insculpta
AGTGACATGTTCTGTTGAACATGGTATTTGCTTTGCTTTCTTTTTAACTTTTCTCTTTTTTTCTATTATCTAGAGAAGGTCAGGACTGGCAAAGAGTAAGACGTGCCTTTCAGAAGAAATTAATGAAGCCCACCGAAATCATGAAACTGGATTCCACTGTCAATGAGGTACTTCATGCTAAAGATTATGTGAACTGTTTTTTCCTGTTCTGTTTAATGATTTTGCACGCAACTGACTTTTACAATATTAGGCAGTGCACTGAGAATAAAACTGTACACAAGAGTCTGATCAGAATGCAAAACAAACTGAGAAGCTGATGGCAAATGCTCTATTCAACAGCTAGACGCCGTAAGAAGCATAATTACTGTCGCTTAGCAGTAGTCTTCATTTAAATGTATTGCTTCAATTATTCTTTGCATTAATAATCTATTCTGATACAAAGTCACCAGAATTTACAATTGTAACTTTCCTGTACAGAATAATTTTTTTAAATGCTTGTCCACTGCTTTGAGATTCTTCTGTTGAATTTAAATAGTACTTGATACGCTATTCAAATACTTAGGACTAAGTGAAAACTAAATTTGGCTCCAAACTTTGTCTCCCATCATTTAGGTCCTGGGGGATTTCATGCATAGAATAGATGATCTTCGTACTCACAATGGTGAAATTGCAGACATATATTCAGAATTCAACAAATGGTCATTTGAAAGTAAGTTTTTTTTTTCCTATAATGGCAAATTAGATATTAACACTTGTTATGATGTTTAAAATTTGGACTAAATATTAATGACTAAACTAGACAATAATCCTGTGCTAATCCCACAGGGTTGGAGTAGATATAGCTAAAAGGTCTCCCTCATCTTTAACTTCTGATTCTATTATTTTTGCTGATAATGTCAAAAATAACTGTTGATAAAAAACCTCTGTTTTAAAAAAAAGATGGCTGGTGCATCTTGGATAACACATTAAACATCCCCTTAAATTTGCACTAGGGAACTCATTGGTTGGTTTGGCAAATAAAGTGTCTATGATGTGCCCAGTAAGAGAAGGCACTAAAAGGAAGGGATCAGTGGCAAGTCTTTACTGGAAAGAGCTCCTGGGTGTCATGACATTCCCTGCTGGAATATTGGAGCCCCACTATGCCTGAACCAGCTGGTACAGAGGGAATCTTGAACTATATAGGTTGAACCTCTCTAATCCAGCACTCTCTGTTCCAGCAACATCCATAGTTTGGCATGATTTTAGTTAGCAGGATGACTACTTATCATTGGTGTGGCCAAGTTTCCCGTGGTCCCATAAAGTTTGCTTCCAGCCACCAGTCCTGGCTCTCAGTGTTCTGCACTGTTATTTAGCTCTAATTTACCCCTAACTGTCTTCTAAGAGTGCCGTTAGCAGAAGTTTTGGTAATGCTGCTTGGTGATATTGGCCTCCTGTATTTCAGCAAATTCTTTGGTGCAATGCTGCTCAGGTCTCCAGGGTGCTGGTCTTGAAAGTTTCAGCCTGTCCCTTGAATCATCTACGCTTTTCTTTATATAGTCTTCCATATCTTAGAATGAATCTTTTTCAGAAGGGTAACAATAAGTGGTGGATACTAGTCTAGCTGCTATTGCGTAATGTTGTGTTGTATATATTTTAAATGACAGGTACCTGCTTGGTGTTGTATGGGAAGAGGTTTGGACTCCTGCAACGGGAGGTGGGAGAAGAAGGCCTAAACTTCATCAAGGCTGTAAAAACGGTATGGAGAAGGCTTAGGCCCACATCGTCAAGGGCAATGAGGCACCTAACTCTGATTGAAATCAGTGGGAATTAGGGTCTAAACAGCTTTGAAGAGCTGGACCTTAGTCCTTAAGCACATAGCTCATCATCTGCTCTACGTGCAAAAACAGTTCCTGAAAGAGGACCACTTTTGTTGTTGTTGTTGTTATAAATCAGTAAGCTGAATTAGCGAGTTTGTTTTATGTTGCTTCACTACGTAATTTCCAGGACTCATGCTAAAACAGACATGGATCCCAGGGAAATTTTTCAAACACTGCTCTACATTTATAATCTTGCACATGCAAATCCGCCTATTTATGTGTTGAAAACACGCAACTGGACATCTGTCAAATTTACTTTCTGACAAAACTGTACCAAACTTGGTATAAAATGATAAACCAATCCCAGAAACGTTTGGGATACTGATTAAATATTTCCTCCATTGAAGAGGCACCTCATACTTTAGTTGGGGTGTAACCCCATGAGAGATTGCTAAAATTGTTCATTTTCATGTACAGATATGGGGGATTTTTTGCGTACCACGTGCATGCTTACTCACTATTTAATCCACACTTGCTGTGGTCCGGGGTCATACATGTATCTTTTCTGTCCAAGAGAGACACTCCATTAGAACTACAATTCTGAATTACACAGTTTTTTTGCTTTTCATCAATCCACCTTTGTTCATAAAGTATAATTGGTTATTGATATGTCACTGTGAACAAAGATGTGCCTTTTTCTTCATTGCAGATGATGAGTACTTTCGGGATGATGATGGTGACCCCAGTTGAGCTTCACAAAAGTCTGAACACCAAAGTCTGGCAAGCTCATACCAAAGCCTGGGACAGTATCTTTAAAACAGGTAATTTGTAAGTACAAACCCCACAGGCTTATGAACTGCTGGGAATTCCTACTAGGAGTTCACTCACTTAGAATTTTTACGGCATTGAAACACTGATTGCTGACCTTCTCAGAAAGTGCAATATGAGATATTTATGCATCTTCCTCCTAACTTCTGCTCAGAATATAATCGGAGCACTGTTTATCCTGCTCCCGCGAAGTTACGTAACTTACTTATGACTAACACTTTGATGTGGTCTGCAAAAACATGATGGAAGGGAAAATCCATCAATTTTGGAAAGACCCAGCAGTCTGGGAACAGCATAATTAGTGGTTCCACCTTTGTAAGAGAGGTAAATAGACTGAAAGCAGGATATTGTATAAAACTCAGGGCACCTGAGAGCTGTAGGTAGCAGAGCATGCCATCTTCTTAAGGCTGTTCTTGAGACACAAGGAGTTTGCATGCTACACAGAGATATATGCTAAGAGTTAATAAAGAATTAGGATGGAGCTGAAATTCAATAAACTTATAAATGCAGATACTGAGACACCTCCTTCACAAGTGACAGAGAACTGGGAGGTGTTTTTGAAAAAAACTGTTATTGTTGGCTTTGGGTTCTACTGGCCTTTGAAATTAACAAAATATACTGTATGGTTGGATATGAAGATGAAGCCCTATCCTTCTCCTTTCAAATAGCCTGTGATTATTCAAGTTAAAAAGTAAGCAAGGTTTTGTAGCTTAGATTATTGTGACACTGACCAGAATATTTATTCCCACTATTATACAGTGATTCATATTTAAGGCTCAGATGTGTTGTGTTGATAGACAAAAATGTACAGTACTTCACCACACAGTTAGGTGCATGTTAATTTCATTGAGTTTTAATCTGTGTAGTTTAAAAAACAAATTAAAAACCTTGCTCCATTCATGAGGGACAACTTCTGACCCCTTGGCTTGTGTTAAATAGTACCTTTCTCATAAACTAGTTCCAGTGAAGTGACCCATGGAGCTAAGTCCTACTCACTGTGAATAATGAGGGCAAAATCTGGCACACTATGTTCAAAGAAAAAATGACTATAGGGTCTAAGATTTACCTTCACGGAGTAAACACACTGCAAAATTTCCACTAAAATAATGAGGCTATTTTAATGCTAAATGCCCAACTTTCCATGACTTCAAATACCATTGCTACAGCCCATGTATTCATAGATGAATGTGTAGTTTACATAAGAGGTCATTGATGTCTTTCCTATTTCTGTAAGGCTGAATGACTTCTCATTTTCAGTAGTTTCCTCTGGGCATCCCTGATTTTTATAAAGGTGTGGATGTGGTTGTTTTGTTTTGGGGTGGGTGGGAGGAAGGATACACACATGGAAAGAGTAATAATATTTTGGTGGTGGTGGTGGCGGTAGCTCAATAGACATGGTTTCCTCTTCTCCCAGTCATTAGTTTTTGATGAGTTTTTAGTAATGTTCTGGTCATGTTCTCCATATCTATCTCCAGCCAAATGTTCAATTGATAGCAGACTGGAGAAATATTCTGCTAACCCCAGTGAAGATTTCCTGTGTGACATTTACTCTGGGAGTCAACTCTCTAAGAAGGAACTGTACGCTGCTATCACAGAGTTCCAGATTGCGGGAGTTGAAACGGTAAAACTATTTTGTTTTCAGCAAGTTTTTGGTTTTGTTTCTTTTTTGTTTTAATGCTGGCATTACTAATTGCTATCACTTGTCTACATAGTGAGCTCATGCTTGTTTTCTGATTATTTCAGACTGCCAATAGCCTACTGTGGGCTCTGTATAACATTTCACGCAATCCACAAGTCCAACAGAAGCTTTTCCAGGAAATACAGAGTGCAGTGTCTGCTAATGAGAGTCCAAATGCCGAGAACCTGAAGACAATGCCCTTCCTAAAAGCATGTCTGAAAGAATCTATGAGGTAAAACTCTTTCGACAACTTCTGAGTGAGGCCAAATGGGATCTGCTTGATTGCAGTGGTCACCTAATATGCCGTAAGGGGGAATGGTATTCCAATGGGTATAACTTCAAAATGAACACATAGGTATTCCGATTGGAATATAACCTGTATCTAGGAGGAAACAAAATCATGGTAGATGAATTCCATTTATGTATTTTGCTGTAGGATAACACCATCTGTGCCATTTACTACGCGTACTCTTGACAAAGAAACAGTGCTTGGAGACTATGTGCTACCTGAAGGGGTGAGTAGAATTTATTACTGTAGGTAGCTTAAAATAAGTATGTTATAATGTATTTATCAACACACGGTAACCACTCCAGACTGAAAATAACTCTTAATCATTTGCTGGTTACTGACTAGTTTCCATCATATAAAGTGGTGGTAAGCTTTCATGAAGCATTCAGACAGCACAGTCATGAGCTTAGTATTGATACATAAAAAGATGAAGGGACTGAATACTGATAGTGATAAAATACGGGTTGAACCTCTCTAGTTGAGCACTGTCTGATCTTGCAACATCCATGGTCCAGCATGATTTTAGTTAGCTGGATGTTACCAAGATTCCTGTGGTCCTATAAAGCTTGTTTACAGCCACCAGTCCTGGCTCTCAGTGTTCAGTGCTGTTATTTAGCTCTAATCTACTGCTAAATGTCTTTGAAGAGCCCACTAAACAGTGGAAGTATTGGTAATGTGCTAGCCAATATCGACCTCCCATGGTTTAGCAAGTTCTCTGGTTTGGCACCAATCAGGTCCCAGGGTTGCTGAATTAGAGAGTTTCAACCTGTATTAAGATTTTTCAGAAACTGAAAACCACTGAAATGGATAAAAAATATATTATAATTTCAGGCATTAATTTAACTACAGAGGATAATCTCAGACATTCATTTTTCACTCTTCTCTGTCTTCCCCTTACCTTCATTCTGCTAATGCTTATTTTTTCGCTTTAGATCCTCTCTTAAAATCTGTCCTGGCACAACTCCAGTGGCTTCAATGCAGTTGCACTTGCTTACACTGGCACTAAAGTTAGCCCAAATTTCCAGTGAATTTTAGTGTCCATTCCAAGACATTCTGCATATTTTCTGTTGATTCATAACTGTTGGGTGATGAGGTTTGTTTCCTCTTTGAAAATTTGATATACCCAGAAAAGGACTACATTAGGTTTTTGAGAAGATAATTTTGCTTTACTTTATCAGCTTTTTCCATTAATCAGACTGACTCACTCAGTTCTTCCAGACCTGTTTTTATCTGAACTTTTCCCACTGTTTTTGTTTCCAGACAGTGTTGCTATTAAACAGTCATGCCTTGGGATCCAATGAAGAGTACTTCAGTGACTGGCCTACATTTAAACCAGAGCGTTGGCTTCAGAAGAATACAATAAATCCTTTTGCTCATATTCCTTTTGGTATTGGGAAGAGGATGTGTATTGGGCGTCGTTTAGCTGAACTGCAACTTCATTTAGCTCTTTGCTGGGTAAATATTGCGTTAAAACATTCATTTTTCAGTCATATTGTGAGCCAAAGCCATGTTGGGAGAACTGTAATTCATGTTTTTGTGATTACAGATTGTTCGCAAATATCAGATTGTGGCAACTGACAACAAACCAGTAGAAGCTCTGCATTCAGGAATTTTGATCCCCAGCCGAGAGCTTCCCATTGCATTTCAGAGACGATGAGGTAAGGTGGATAAGGGGCTGTGGTGCACAATAGACTCGATTCTGCTCTGGGTAGCAGTTCCCCACTATTAAATTTAGGAGGCCTGTTCAGACATAACAGTATAGAATTTGGCCTGTGCAATTTAACACCATTGCATGAAGAATTGTATATTTTGGAGGTCGGCATGCTTCATTGCCTTTAAATAGCTCTTGTAAACCACAAAAGAAACTAAGAATTGAATAAGAGATTGATATAACTTTCTGGACTTTGATTGCATTAAGTACAATGGGCCATAACAGTCTAGTTCTGTCCACCAGACTGAAAGCAAAAACCAACCCCTTTTTCTTCCCTGTAGGTATGACGTTCATTAGCTGGAATCTAACAGAGAGCTTTCTTCTGCAATTCTAGAAGGCATTATCCTGAAAATAATATTAGATTTTTACAAATTAATAAATCAGAGTGTTGCTCCATCTAGTTTTACCAATGCAAACAATTGATGCTGTTCCTTTGGTAATGGCAAAACGTTAGACAAACAATACAACTGCTTCATCTTCACTTGCGGAACACTTGAACTGTTAGTAAAGATGGGCCAGTCCAGGAGGCTGGATTCAGATTAGAGCTTGGAGTTCAAGGTCAAATAAGGCTACACTTTGATTTTGATGATGCCAAAATATTATAATTTTATGTCAGACTTCATAGCCAAGATACTGTAAGATCAGCTGCACACATGCCTAATTTAGTTTAAACTAAAGTCAAAGGTAAATTGGAAAATTAGGTCTAATGTGGATTAATGTGGATTTAGAATGGAGACAGAACCAAGCCCTCAAAACAGGGGGTTAAGTGGAATGAATCCTTTTACTAGTCCACTGAACAAGAGCAGTTTCGGCCGACAGTCACAGCAGGCCCTGGGGGCAAAATGTGTGGGGTTGTGGCTCTATGCACCCAGAAGGAGTGGGGCCTGAAGCTAAAGGGGTGTGGCCTTGGACAGTCAGCCCTCAGTGCTACCCAGATGGTAGTGTTAGGTCTCCCCCAGCCCACAGAGCCTTGGAGTTTTGGCTTTGCCCCAGACACTGGGAAGCAGAGAGAGGGGCCTCTGGGCTGCTTTGTAACTCTGGATCCCTGTACATTTGCTTCCCTAAGTCGCCCCTCCCCTCTGCCCCTTTAGCAGGCCTGGACAAGAGCAAAATTCACCCTGTGTGAACTAAGTATGGATATAAACCATATTCTATTGTGTGCTAAGCATATACTTAGATTGTACAGAACTGTTCCTTATATGAATAAGCTCTCTGTTACTCAGATTTCCTGTGGACTGAGGACCACACTGTTACTGCCTTTTTTTGATGACAGCACATGTGAATCTGGAATGCCGAAGCCAGCAGGCATTAACAATGGGGGAAAGCACCATGGACCTGCCTTCAGCAATACACTGATGAGAAAGGGTCAACAAAACAAGTACAACAATACAGAGTCAACAAAAGCTTACATAGTCCTTACACTGCATGCACGTGTCAGAATCAGCAAGTTTTTCTAAATGCATTTCACAATCCTAAAATGCATTGCACACATTGGCATTGGTGGGCCCATATATCAGCAAAGTTGAGGGAGTTTCACAGGTTGACAGTTTTAGAGTGGCCTGTGGAACTCCAATATTGGGCACCAGTCAGTACTGAGGGAAAGGTGATACCAACTAAAAGCCGTTCAGGCTTTGAGAAGGGTCCTGTGTATGTCAAAAGGGTACCTGGGAACAACAGACATGAGTGTGATGTTCCCATTAGTTTGGGGGTGAAGCAGGACGGTGAAAGGAAATCTTGCATTATTCTTTCCTAGTGCGCTTCTGTTTTGTGGATTCAATGAGGATTTCCATCTGAAGGTGACTTTTTAACAAAAGAACTAGAGGAAAATAATAAAAGTACATTTACTCCTAAAAATTCTACTCTTTATAAAGAGGAAAATAATATCAAAGCCTTTTAGAGGGACTTGTCTGTGTGTTTGAACTCTGCTTCACTGCAATGCCTACATGAGGGGTTCTCAAACTTCATTGCATCACAAACCCCTTTCTGATAACAAAAATTACTAAATGACCCCAGGAGCAGGGACAGAAGTCTGAGCCCCATTACTAGGGGGAGGTGGAAGACTGTCACTAGATCTTCATTATCCAGGACTGAAGCCAAAGCCTGAGACATGCCACCCAGTGCTGACGCCCTGGGGTTTTGGCTTTGCCCTAGGGCTTTTGTTTCATTCCCAAGAGTCTGCAAGTCTAACAGCAGTCTTAGCAACTCCATTAAAATGGGGTCACTAATGACTTTGGAGTCCTGATCCCCAGTTTGAGAACCCCAGAGCCTGCACAGTACTTGAAAATGGCTAGGCAACTAAACAACTGGGACTGCTCTTTCTTACATTAATCAGAATCATCTCATTGTTTATCTTATGCTTCTGTTCTCTCACTCACTCTATCCTTCCCAATCTGTGTCTCATTATATCCTTAGATTGTAGCTCTCTGAACCTGTGACAGTCATGTTGTTGTCTGTATAAATAGTACAAAGCACAAAGGGGCCACTCAACTAGGACCTCTAGGACTTACTGCAACACAAATTAAAATCTTAACAGGAGCATCATTTTGTCAGATAACCCACACAAGTTTTGAAACCTGCATGTACTCTAGATCATGACAAACAACAAGGAACCTACATTATTCGAAGAGGGTTGTTTATTGTGGGGAATAGGATCATGGTTTGTAAAACTATACATGGATTTCTGTTTCTGTATCAATGGGCCTGAAGTGGTAATTGCTCTGCATCTGATGCAATGCACAGTAACTATCCTGGCTTGCTATCATAAGTTTCCCATGATGTAGATAAGCTGTAGTTCCAGAGTTTGTATATTATGTAAATTGTTTTTTTAAGGAAGCCTATTTTTAAGTTGTGTACTTTGAAAAAATGTAAAATCTTCCTACCTGTTTGACTCCTAGAAAGGACTGCTTCCCTTTCTTTAGGAGCTGGTTATAGTCATAATTCTAAAGTTGCATTAGTTTCTGTAAAGAAACTTGTGAATATCCTGATTTTGCTATGCAATTTTGTAACAAAACAATGTTTTTCCTGAAATAAAGTCTTCCATTCTTATTAAGCACTTCTATAACATAATGAATACAAGATCTGCCCCTGTCAGGAGTATTTAGGTGTATGTTTGGGGTTAAAGTCCTCTATCATCCCCCTAAGAACTGCCCTCGTCCACATGCCCTTGTCCAACTTCCAAGACCCTGAGACTAATTCACTCTCTCATGTTTCCCCTTAGCTTTAAGAGTACACTCCCTCAGAACATCAGCTGTGTGATCACTCTGGGTTAACAGTTCCCTTCTTTAGGTACCTGTGTTAGCAGACGTGAGCTTTGCACAGGATTCTAAAACAAACTACTTCTTACTTAGATAGCACAAGACACACAAAATAAGAAACACA
Organism: Carettochelys insculpta; assembly: GCF_033958435.1. NCBI lineage: Eukaryota > Metazoa > Chordata > Testudines > Carettochelyidae > Carettochelys > Carettochelys insculpta. The sequence continues at coordinate 16,330,514 of NC_134153.1, forward strand.
CCAATATCCCGTCATTTTTTCACCACACTGGAGAGTTCTTTAGGCTTAGGACAGAGACCTCTGAGGCACTAGGGTCCTTCTGCAGTGCATAATTTCTCTTCAGAATCACAGAGTCTCTCCCTCTTTCATTCCTTAGGTCTTCTCTGCACTTAAGAGAACAGTGTTGCAGAGATCGCTCCTGTAAGTGTAGGGAGTTGATTTAGCAAGTCTAGTAAAGACACTCTAAATCAACTGTTGATCACGTTCTTGACTCTGGTACTCAGAGGAACAAGAATCATAAGGGGACCTGATGGGAAAGTGGATATGCCATGGTAACTTGATCTAAAGTATGTCAACTCCAGCTACATTATTAATGTAGCTAAAGTTACGTACCTTAGTTTGGCATTACCCCATAGTGTTCATCTGGCCCCAGTTAAACAGGATCCTCTTTATTCTAAGATATATTCATCTATTCCTCTCTGCACCTCAAAGCTTTCTGAGAATCTCAAGTTCATATCCCTCTGCTGGCACCTGGATCGTTTATTCTTCTGGGGAATTTCCAGTCATTACTTCTGCCTCCTTCAGAGAAGATGGAGGAAGGAGCCTAGGGACAACTTCAGCCAACTAATTTTTTCCAAGATGTTGTCACCTATATGAGTGAGCATTGTTTTTGGTCTGGCTGAGAGGTGTCAAACCCCGGACAGCTCCCACACACAGACATTCCATGTTATAATAATTCAATTTAAGCTCAAATTCATTGGTAGTCCCCAGACTGATTCCCTGAAACATTACACAGTGCATGCAGAATGCCAAATGCAGATCAGCTGACATATAAACCCCCAATCTATTTTCTGTCTCTTCCCAAGTTATTAAAAATAACAGAATGTATAACTTTCGTGGACTGTTACCCATGTTATGGCCCTTTACCAAGACTATATTGGAGCTAGTCACAGGCTAATTCCCTGAAAGAATTTTGGTTCTCATACCTACAATCATTAAACTCCTGACATAGCAGATATGATGAGGTATGTGCCCCTACAAGCCTACAATACATTCCTATTCTTGATTTTCACACTAACCAAGAATGCTTGTCTCTAGAGCTGTAACTTTCACACATGCAGTGGTACTTTTATTATATAAATTCATACCATTCTCTTGGGGCTTGATGCTGCTCATCTACATCTTCCACTGACTAAATCCCAGCTTTTGGAGTTCAGAAGTTGAAGGCTCTCTCTAAACTTTTCATTGCCTTTGGTTTTAGAATGGGTACATTCTAGTGTGTTCCTGCTAGTCCAATGATTGTCTAAATTATGAAATTTGCTAGGTCAGGTCAGTTGCTGTAACTCCACTCAAGTCAATGGCCTGCATGAGTAATAGTAACCTCTATCACTCCTATTACATTAACTCCTCTGATAGTAATAAATCATAGCACCAGTGTATCCCTTTTATAATGCACGAAGAATGAAGCAGTATTACCCTGAAAGAACAGGACTACCTCTACTAGCTGTAGAGATATACTATAAACTTGAATAACAATTTCTAAATCTCTTGGGAAATAAGTATAGCAATCCATCCTTCAGCCTCTTAACCTTCACTCCATTCACACAACTTTTACTAGCCTACAGTTTAGGCCTTTGCGAGCTTTGGAATTTGTCAGATTACTCCTGGCAATCTCATCAGACTTCAGTGCATACCAAGTTGGTGATATGACTCTCTGCTTCTCACATCTACAGCAGATATTTCAGTCTGAACAATACGTGGGTCCTTCCCAGTACACAAAGAGTAGCGTGACCTCACTAGATTTGACCTGTTCACTCTCTCCAGAATTTATGAACGTCATTAAAAAGCCCTGTAGGAAGGTAGAAAATAGTTTGAGTTCTTTCAAAAGAAGAAGATATAATCCTATGTAAAACACCATGTCCACCTTGCTGATATAGAAAGCCTGAGGGTTACTTTCAGAACAAGCAGTGCATTTGCCAAAATTGCTCCTTGTTTGCTGAGTCAAGGATGTTGCTGGCTGAACCATATAGTTAAAACTTCACCAGTTCTGTTTCAAAATCGATAAACACGTTCAGACTTCGTGTCCTCTTGCTTACACTCTTGTAAAACAACATTTTATTCCGCTAATGTCAAGAGGGTTTCTCTAGTAAAAATTAATGGGAACAGAATCAGGATGATTGTTTCATTTCTGACCATCGCTTGGCTCAGAGGTGAGCAATTTTTTTGGCCTGAGGACCACATCAGGGCTTAGAAATTTTATGGTGGCCCAGGTTGGGAAGACTGGGGGAAGCTGTGACTCCCAAATAGCCAGGCATGGCTCAGCCCCCACACCAATTTGACACCCCTTCTCCATGACCCATCACTGTTCTCTGAGGATGCTCTCCCCTACCCAACTCCCCATACTCCCTGTCCCCTGACTGCTCCACTGGGACCTCCCTGACAGCTATCCAACCTCTGCTGCTCCCTATCCACCAGAGCCATGCCCTCCATCGGATGAGGTGGTGCAACCCCCCCAAGCCCCACACTTTTGGGGGCCTTGCGGTGGCTGCCTAGCTATTCTACAGGCAGGAGCGGGGAGGATTACCTTGAGCAGGACATGAGCAGCTGGGCTATGTGGTGGCAGCAGGAAGGGGTTGTCTCCCCTCCCTTTGCCCTGTCCCTCCCTCCCCCACAGCCCTCATCAAGTAGTGCGAGCAGCAGCCTGCTCTGCTCCATTGCAGCCTCCCACCCTTCAGAGAAGTGGGGATCAGCAAGGTGGGAGGGTGCAGTGGAGCAGGCTGCCATGCATGCCACATGACGAGTGTGAGGGATGGTCGGGGGAGGTGACACCCTGCTGTTGCTGCTACCGTCATCTGCTGCTGCCCCAGGTAATCTCTGGTCAGGCTGCTTAGGGAGGGAGTCAGGGAGCAGGGTAGAGGCAGAGTGGAGAAGGGTGGGGTCTATGGTGTGGCGTGTTGCCTGGGGCTCCCCACCTGGGGCACGAGTGGTAGGTTGCCCTATGGACAGGACAACGCTGGCCCATGCGCACACCCACTCAGGATGGCCCTGGTCCCATCATCCTATCCAATCCATCCTTCTCCCCCTTCCCAACCACCTCTGGGACACCCGATTTTTAATCCATCCCCCCTTACTCCATGTCCCCTGGTCACTCCCAGGACTCCTCATTTTATCCACCCCATTGTGCTCCGCTCTAATCCCCACCCCAGTCAGCCCTACCAACTTCACACTTCCTATCCAATTCACCCTTCTCACCCTCCTTGAACCACCTCTGGGACCGCCTCACATCTTACCCAACTCCCCATGCTTCAAAACCCCTGAGCACCCCCAGGACCTCCCCACCTCATAGCTAACCCCACCTCCCCTCTCCACACCCGTCTGCTCCCCAGCACCCCCTCTGCCAACCATGCAGCCCTGAGCACCTACACAGGCAAGGCAGTGAGTGCACTGCCAAGGCACTATGGGAGTGGAGGCTGCAGGGAAGGGGAGACAGAAGGTGAAGGGCAGGGGTAAGCCTCCTCAGGTGGGAGCTTGGGGGCTAGACAGAAGTGTCCAGCAGGTTAGATATGCCCCACAGTCTGTAGTTTGGCTTCTCTGTCTCAGCTGGTGACTTATGTTCTTGCTTAACTTTCAAAAGCAACCACAGCCATGAGTTCTTACCTATTTGCTCTAAAAGACCCAGAGAACCCACCAACTGTCTGTAAGGTCTCTACCATGTCTTCAATAGCAGTTATTGTCCACATTTACTGAGTCAACATTTTAAAAAGACACTGGATCAAATTCTGCTCTCAACTGCATTGGTGAAAATCAAGAATAATTCACTGGAGGGCTCACTCCAAATTAATACATTTGTACCAGAATGTCTGAGGTATAACAATCATATGTGTGCTTTGCCCCAGACTGCTCAAAGGTATAATTATTGACCTGGAAATTTTCAATCCAAGAGCTTTGTGATTTTTCAAGATGCTGAAGAGTTAATTCATTTGCTAATTCCAAGTAAACGTCACATCAATTTGCATAGAGTAATCTTCAAAGACGGGGTACTTTGCAAAGAGAAGATAAAAATGTATCAGACATCAACATTACAAGGAAATCGGTAACTGCAGATAACAAATGACCAGGCTAGATACTCATATTCAGAAATCTCTGAGGATTCCAGGGCAGCTAATTCTCATATTTAAAAAAAATGGGGTGGCACCAAGGATTAATAATTTCATCTGGAACCTTTCACCTTTAGGGCACCTGTCTGCATCCATCTACCCCAGTTAACTATTTATTTCAAGTGATTCATAGTTTCTAGTTATTTATTAACAGAAAGTCAATACCATATCCTGGCAGCTTGGTATCTTTTTCCTCAATGGAGTTTATGGTGCTAGTCCTTTATCAAGGAAAAAGACATGGCTATTCTAAAATAAATGGTGTTTGGCACCCGGGTTACCTTAGGATTCCCAGTAGATGAGAGTGGTAATGGAATGTGAATTAGTCTTTGAGACTCAGAGGTAGTTCTTCAAGGTGTTTTAGGTACACTGAGGGGTGATTTGGAATAACCCAATGTCACTGCTAATTGACCTATATGGGTGCAATGCATGGAGGTATTTAGACACTTTTTAGGCACCTTTGTGATCCACAAAACTCTCACTCAGGCTGTGTCTATACTCATCTGGAAGGTCGACAGCTGATACGCAATTTTAGGTAAGCCAGTTGCGTACCTAAAATTGACTTTTCAGCCATTGACTTCCATGCTGGTCTTCACAGCAGAAGGTCAACAGGAACGCTCGTCCCATTGGCCTCCCTTAATCCTCATGGTTCACGAGGAGTTCTGGGGTCGACACGTGCAAAATGGTGCCCTGGAAGATTGAACCTGAGCAATCGCTCTTCCGTGGTCAGTATAGATGTAGCCTCAGCTACCACCTGGTGCCTATATTTTGATTCTGGACATGAGCCCTGTAGTCTGTGCACCATCTCCTGGCTGAGCATGAATACTGTTGCCTCCTGATAGGGTCCAAATTGATTCACAAGCCGGCAGAGACAGATTTTTGGATGTGACAGTGTCCCAATCCAGTACAGTTCTTAAGTGTTTCTGACCGGATTAGTCCTCACAGGGGAGTACACAAGAAAGATCTTGGGGGAAAAGAGCAAGGGCTGCCTTTAACACCTTTCATTTACTATAGGTGGAAGTTCCTCCTTCTCCTCCTAAGGGAAGGAAGCAGGGTTTTGAACTGGGCTCTATCATCTCTTATGCAAGTACCCCAACCAGTCATTCCCATTCCCTCCATCTCTCTTTCTGGCCCATTGACACTTTCATTAGGTATTCTCAGCCCTATTTCCCTTTAAAAACAAAAAAGCAGTCAAACAGCACTTTAAAGACTAACAAAATAATTTGTTGGGTGAGCTTTCATGGGACAGACCCACTTCTTACTATTTGCCTTTGTAGAACAGCATCCATGGGAGACACTGGTGTTGATAGGGGCACCAACAGCAATCAATGTAGCAAGCCCTTAATAGACCTGTTAAATTAAGCCCTGGGAGATTGATCTCCAGAGCGCTGATCTCTGGGTAAATCAAGACACTCTTTTAGGCAGCTCTCTGATGAGGAGGCTGGCTTTGTGGAGTGCAGTTGAAGGTGCTTATCTCCCACCACCCTCAGCTACCTCCAGTTCTTGTGTGTATAGAGCCTAGACCTCTCACAGGAGTTTTGTGGACCATTGTGTTTTTCTAGGTGCCAGGACACCTCTCACCGCAAGCCCTGAGTTTCACTGAGGATCCCACCCTATCTGTTTGTGTGCAGAAAAAGAGAATTCCATTTTCAAGGTTCCCAGTGTGGTGCTTTTCATTATTATTATTGTTTATTTGAAATCAGATATTATACACTATTTTACATTTTAATGCAGTACTCCCTCTTGGTACTTTGTACTAGCCTAATCTATCTTACTAGAAGTATATTAATGCTGTACTCCTTTGAAATAAATTCTAACCTATGTCAATGTTGACATAAGTGGTGGGGGGTATGATCAAACTCATGTTGTATTTAACTGCCAAATAATTCAAGTTATTTCTTGAAAATTCTCCTAAGAAATGTTGGTGGCTAAAGTTTGCTTCAGCTCAAAAGAGTTTGATCCAGCAAATCAGTTAAATACAAGTTTCATTTTTGATGTGAATAGTCCCATTGAACACAGCTCGACAACCCACATTCTTAAGGTTGAGCATATGCACAAATGCTTTGTTGGACTGGGCTAAGAAGATTATTAATTCACTTTCTTCTCATTTAAACAGACGTAGACTCCACAGACTTTGCAAACAAAGGGCCAGATTTAAGGTCAGTAGAGCTGTGCTAACTTACTCCAGCTGAGAAGCAGCCCTATATTGTCCAAATACTTTTATCCCCCAAATGTATGAAGCACGACAGTTTTCTGACATGCATGTAAATATGTGCCATGAATCTTGGATTAAAATCTGGTCACAGCTACTAAGAAAGAAATCGATATGGCTGATTACCACTCCTGTAACATTAAGAAGTTGGCTAATTATAATGTGAACAGTTTTGAAAGCAGTAACAAACTCTGGCTGTCTTCCAGAAACACATTCCATCCCCACAAGCCGTTCTTGAATTAGTTCTGGGAAAATTAATTCATAAGGAATCATTTCGTTGGCAAATTTGGAATCTTTTCCGCTTCACAGCCATTAGCCAGTGACAGTTTTTCCTCAAAATATTTATTTCAAATCCCAAGTTCTGTGAAAAATTGTTACTCTTATCAATTTGCAAGCTCCTCCTTTTGAGAGTTGCATGTGTAAAGTTCAAAATTTGAGCTGTGTTGGAGAGTTCTGACTAGGCACACAGATGAACACAACTTCTTCAAATATCAATCATTCAAAACTCACCATTCATGAATATCTCCAAGCTTAAAATTTGCTCTTTTCCAAGAACATTCCTGCCTGCAAAATCATACGCTAACATATTGATGGGAAGGCATGTAAGTTTGCATTGAAAACAAAGACAGCTCAAATGCTGAAAACTCTTCAGAGAGCTGTTAGGAACCTTAACATTCAGCCCTCAGAAGATGAGAAAGTTGCTTGTCTGCTCAAAGAGCAGGGTATTACCCATGGTGTGATCCATCTCCCACTTTGTGCTGGCTCCCTGGACGAAATGGGAGAGCAGGAGCCAAGACTCCACCCCATTCCCTCTCCACATCCACCCACATACAGGATGAGTCAGAGTCCTGTGGTAACTGCTTTCTACAGCATGCAGGCTTTGGTGGTGGTGCAAACAGACCACACAGGGGAAGTAAAGGGCACTTTTTGTCCGCCCCCCCCGCACTCGTGTGCAGCTGGGTTTCTGTTCGACTCCTGCATTCCAGGGTCAACTTTTATGACAGTAGTAACAAAGGGAGAGTTCCACAAAAGTACTTAAACACCTGTGGTGGCTCCACTTTGGTCTACAGAACTATCACCAAGTGCGTTAGGTTCCTAAACTCACTCAGTATGTTTTTCGAGGTGGAAGTTCCCAAAAAGCCTGTGCTCTTGACTCTGAGCCAGCATACTGCCTTATAGCCAAGGCAACCAGACACCTGTCTTGTGCCAATGCCACAGAGTGATTGATGAAGCAGGGAAGATGGGCATTTGGCCTCCCTGCTTGCATGAAGGGGCCTAACCTGGTAGACATGCTTAGAGGACTTGGAGCCAGTCATGTCCAAGTCAAAATCTGTCCAAAGGCAGCAGTAGTGATTGCCTGTTAGCCCAGTGATTGGAGCATACAGCTGTGAAGCTACTGAGTTATGGGATATTCTGCTGTGAGACTCCCTTCAGCGTCTCCTGTTGATGCTGTTCTACTGATGATACCTAATGAGAGTGTTAGTGGGCCAGAGAGAGGCACACAGCAAATGGGAACGTCTGCATAGGAGTGTCTAGCTGTTTCACGTCAGAGACCCTGGGTCTAGTTCACTTGCTCCAACTACTCTTATCCTCAGTGGAGCAGCTTCAATAAAAGTGAGACTGAGAAGAGATCCAGATCACATCCCAACAGCTCAGACTCCAGTGAGGCAGAAGATACCATTCAAATCCTTTCTCCTTCTCTGACCAATTAGACTCTCGTGATGAGCCCACATCTCAGGTGAGTGCTAGTACCACTAGGCTGTGGGCTGCTGCACCATCACTACCTTCTGCTCTTGAGGAACAAGGGATCCACCCCACTCTCTTGAAATACAGCTGAGGTGCCCAAGCAGTCTAACACCATGTGGGAGATGCCTGTTCATGGATTGCTAAGCAGAAACAGGCTTCTAAACCCAGCTGGCCAAGAAGCACCTATTTCCAAGGGATGGGAGGGGCTTCAAACACATGCTTCTGGTCAGCTTCTTACATCAGCTGTTTTGGGCAGCTCTCGACATAGTGTGGTGGCTATTATGGACTTCTGTCTTAGGCAGCACCATCCCAAGGGATCTGCAGCACTTGGGATAACACGCCTTCTTCTTCTAGCTCTACTCCATTCCATTCCACCTCCACTCCAGCCCTTCCCCAAGCCCCACCCCTGCTCTGCCCCCATCCCATCTCTTCCTGAGCCTGCTTTGCCCTTTCCTGCCCCTATTACACCCCTTCCCCCAAACCCTGTTCACCCCAAGCAATGCGACTTGGGGGGGATCAGCGGGGCCTGATGCCAGCAGCAGGAGTCAGGTCCCTCCAATACTCACTGGCAGGAAGTGGAGTGACCCATCTTCAGCATGCTGCACTTCAACTCCCAGCTGCATCACTCAGGGCAGCAGAGCAGACTGGGGCGCTCCACTTCCTGCTGTTATGGTGAAGTAAAGCACCTCAGCTGGGAGATAGCACAGCACAAACAGGCTGGGGCTGGAGCCCTCTGCTTCCTGGAGTTGGGGCCCAACCCCTGCTGCTGGTCCCAGGCCTCCTGGTAATCCCCCAGGTCACCCTGAGCCCAGCAGGACTCCTCCCCCCACCAAAGTTTGGAGCCTGGGGCAGCTGCCCCAGATGTCTGGACTTAGTACCTATCTCTCCCCATTCACTTTATAGGGAGTCTAGGCACTAGTTTGGCTTTGTGGATTTCTATATTGTTCCTGGATTTGCTGCGTGTCTAACAGTCAGGTCCCAAAACATTCAGCTTTGCAAACCTTATTGCTGTTTGCAGATCCCACCCAAAGTTTTCACTCATCTCTGCATGTTGTTCCATCCACATGCATTTGAAAACCTTCAGATGAGGGGTGATTTTATTAGGGTGTATTTTGCTTCTGGGAACTGAAACATTGGAATATAAAGGACATTGTGTGAAGGTAGCTTAAAAGATTAGATATGTACCACCCAGTGGGTGGTTTTATCAATAAGCAAATTCCTTTGGAAATAACCTTTTGTAACCACAGGTGTTATGAAACCAAAATATACTCGCATCTACACTGGGCTGTTTAAGAGTCAATTGGCAGAAGTGTAAAAAGTTCAGAGCAAAGCTGAACTGTTCTGTGACTAAAATGTTCCTTGGTTTAATATCCCTGACAGTACAGCTATTACTTTCAATTCCCCATTAATGCTCCACCACTGTCACTTCCCCTTTTCTGCGCTTCAGTTTCTCCATCAGCACAATGGGTATAATGATACTGAACCCCTATGTAAAGTGCTTTGAGATCTGCTGATGTGATAGGCTAGGTATTATTTTGATATCTGCTAAATCAGAGCTTATCATCATTAACTCAGGGCTCGATGCCACAGGCTTGAGTCTGTTTTCATTAACAAAGGTGTAAATCAGGAGTAAATTCCCTGAATCCAATGGAGGTACATGTGTATAAAACTGGTGTAATGATAGAAAAGTCAGATTATAAATTCTTTATGAAACTGGTGTATCTGGAGACTATACTAGGGTCCTAATTCTCTGAGTGGCACCTGTATATATTTTTCAGAAACACCTCCCCCCTCATATGCATTTTTTGTCCACTTGTTCTCCACCCAGTCATCCAGAGTTGCTTTAATGCCTTGTATGCCTTCTGTCACCAGATGACGATGCCATCCATTCATTCTCTTGAACATGTAAAACAACATTAAAATAGAGATGAAATTCAGCTATAACATTCATCTCCAGAACTAAACCTTCCCGAGATTTGCAAATAGTTACATGGTGGGTTTTATTTTGGGCCCCACCAACATGCTGAGAAGAACAAAAAGACTTCCCTATGAAACACAAAATACCTCGCTTGAAGGAAGACTGTCAAAACAAGAGTGGAAAGGAATGTGTTTTACAATCCCAACAAATTACACTTTGGTTTCTTGGGTATGTTCTGGCTGACAAGTTAGAACACTTTGCCTTTAATTGTTAAACGTGTTCAATGAACTCAGATCACTACAATGTCAGTCCAAAAAGGAGTGAAAACCAGACTAAGCTGCTAACTCTCACGCAGTAGGTTGTGGCACTAGAGAAGAGACTGAATCAAGGAATGACCTCCTGTTCCCTAGAACACTGGAAATTAGTATGCATAGGACTGATACTTTAGCCTGCTTCTGCCCTCACACTTCAATGCCCAGGAGCCTAGTAATAAATTAAACAAAACATAATTAAAATATGAGTCATAATGTTGTCGGTTTGGCTAACAAGTGACTTTAAAAGGAGGGAGGGAAGAAGAAAAGAGATGTTCAGATCTTGCTTGCTGGCACCAAAGAGTTTCACTGTCACAAGGAAAAGCCATGGGACTAAGAGACATACAGCTTGTTTCTAGATTTACAGGACTAATTGGAAAAAAGGCCTCAAAGCAAACCATACCCTGCACTTACCCAAATACTCAAATTCCTACTACACAGCCAGAGTCTGACTGCAGTTACACCAGTAGGCTTAATACTCAGGTCTAGCTAAACCTGTAGTGGGCAATATACTGCCCATGGGCCACATCTAGCTAGTCAAATATTTGGCTCTGGCCTGCCATGACACTCCAGGCCACTGCACCTCCTCCATTCATATAGCAGAAAAGTGCAGACCATGATCACTTACCAAATTCCTGAGTGGACCCCCAGAGAAAATTATAGCCCACATCTGAACTAAACTCTACCTGATGCCAAGACAAATGTGGGTGTATATCAACTTTATGCCACTCTGATTCTGGGCTGAGGGAGTTCAGCTGGTGACTATGTTATTGAGCAATTTACAGCTGGCCACCTAACCCACCTTTAAATTTGTTTTGCACAGCTGGAGCAGCATAAAACCAATTTGGTGGGCCTAAGGTTCTGGTCTGTTGGCTCTATGAAGGAGATTAAAACAAATCCATCTTTTACATTCAGATTTTGCTTGGTTCAGGAGAGGCAGAGACCTTTATCATCTCCAAGCTACAGTTGCAAGCTGTTGGTGTAAAATAAAAGTACTCAATTCCAAAGGTATCTTGTTCCTTGTGAAATGTGAGTCCACTGTCTTAGTTTCAAAGAATCTGATAAAGTTTCAAAATGCATTCCATTAAAAAAGGGCTTTTATGTGTAGTAACATGTTGTTTTGTATTTCTCAACTAACTGGGCACCCTAGACATATCATTAAACTATTACTGGCAGCCTCAAGAGTAGCCTCTCCCAGATAATTAATTTACAAGTGGTTGGCATGCCACTAGGATATTTTTTAATTGTTAAAGGCTAATCCAAAGAGCATCTTGGATTTTCCACTCTATTGAAAAATTGTTACACAACTTGCAAAATTGTGAAATCTCCGTAGGCCTTCAAAGAATTCAAAAGACAGATTTCTTTTTAATAGACAACATTAGCAAACCAAGTATATTGTTTCACTCCTGTGCATGTCCACTCTATGTGAAACATCATTAATGTCCATGTGTGTTTTGCTGGTGGTAATTACATGTTGTAACTTTGAAAAAGGACCAGATATGTTTTTTCATGTTAAAAATGCAGGTGAGACAGATATAGTAAACACTTTACTTTTACTAAAATGGCTTAGGTGGCCAGCTGTAAACAGGAACAGGGATTGTTGAATAAATTGCCGCTTAGATGAATGATGCCCTTGGCCTTGCTTGGCAAATCCAGGAGGGAGGGGATGCAGTGCAGCTGGCCACACTCAGCTGGCCCCAGGCAATGGGGGTTGGAGGAGCACCCAGGCTGGGAAGCCAGCACCACTCAGCAGGTTGTAGCTGGGGTAACTGCACTGCAGGCCTGCTCAGCTGGTCCTGCCCAGGGTAGCCAGCCCCAGAGCAGCTGCCTCGAGTGCTGTTTAACAGAATGTGCCAATTATCTGAGTGCCGGATAATACAAGTTTTTTTGTACTCACCTTGTGGAGTAAGCACAATCCCTGCATCAGCCTCTGAAAGGCCAGTGTATGTCAGACTTTCACTCTGACACCTCCCCGCCCCATTTGGAATAGTTAGTGCCCACAGGATGCTAGCATGGAGTAATCCAAAGAGCCTGGACCTCAACTGCAACCAGTTCCTTTGCTTTGTTTCTTCTGTGCACTCAAACAAAGGCAAACTGCCACTGCTGATTTTCAGTCATCCCCAAAATGCAGCCACCTCTGGCACAGGATCTAACAGTTGCTAATCAAGCTGTATTCCTAGCATTGGGCAAGGGGTGGTACTGTGTATTAGCAGCAATAGACAGTGGACTGAAAAAAGCCCCTGAGACACAGAATGCTAGGTCCTTAGCCAAGGTGTATATGGAACCACTGGGCAGAAGCAGGGAAACTTATCAGCCAGCTTTACTTTTCTCCAAATCTAGGATCAACCCAGAGGGCCCTGGAATAACTAAAGGCAGCTGAGTTACACCTGATTACCCACAACCTTGGGGGCTGTTCAGACTGTGGCCATCTTAGGGAGATACTCTAATCATAGCCACTTTTTCATGGTAATAACCCCTACAGACTGGGAGCTAGAAGTAATTGAGGAGTACAATTACATTCAACATCTGAGGATTCTACTTAGATAAGAGGAATCCTCAGGGTGTCCAGTAAGCTAAAATTTCTGGCAGCTTAGCACAAAACAAGCCAAAAATTAGACCCAACTGCCCCAGAGCGACTGACTATTTTAAAGTGACATTATAGACAGGTGCATCTGGGGCATAATTAATTAGCTGTTTCTGAGCATGAGAGAGCTGAACTAATTGGGATCAGGTAATGGCTTGAAACACACGGGCTCATAAGAGAGCTGAGAAAGCTGACTTTGGGAGATTAATTTTCTGGAACATGTTGGGTTTTGGTAAGAAGTAGGTTCTGGTTGGCTCTAGAGAAGTGGCATAGGAGCTAGTGCTCTGTCCAAGAGAAGAGAGATGAAAAGGTAACCCAGAAAGAAGGGAACTGAGTTTGGAGGATGGGTTGAAGAGGAGCTCACGCTGGCCAAAAGCACATCTGGTTTGTTTGGGTTCCTGAAAGGGGACTGAATTTTGAGCATGACCCCGATGAAGGACTGAGTAGGTGAACCTGTGGGAAACACAAAACCTTCATGAGGGGGAAACTGAGGCAGAAGTTGCCTGAAATGATGTATTACTAATGGGAGGTGCTACCAAGCAGAGATACCCCTACAGTATTATGGACTAATGCAAACAACTTCTCACATGAGAACCTCAACAATCTTTAAGAGCCTCACAGTAGCCTTGTGAGGTATGTAACTCATACATTACTTCCTGAGTTAACCACCTAGTTGAGCAATGATTTTTGGATTCCCAGCAGAAGATAGCAAATTACCTCAAACTTGTGCATCCAACTCAGTGGACCATTGATCAAAATCATGGATATGTGGCTAGTTTGGGCTCCTAATCCTGTGGTCAGCCCACAAAAATACACCTTTCTCTGACTTGCTTCTGATAAATCAGGGTGCAAAATTAACTCCTGCAAAAATAGAAACCACTGAGTACAAAACCTACCTTATAATCCACTGGGGAACATTTCTAAAATGTTTGGTAGCAATATACAAATACTTTCTGACACACTGAGTTATTTATCCAGGGAAGAAAATCTTGTACTATTTGATAACAAAATACCAGTTATGCCTTTAAAGGGCAAGAAACCCAAATGCCTAGATGCCTTCAAACACAAAGAGAAACGGCAGTGGTGAAGTGCAGAAAATATGAAAGCTTTACATATTTACACCCAGAGGGAAAGATCCTGGAGGTAGCCAGTGAGAGGAGACAGAATGTGAGGGACAAGGGAAAGGGACATGCTCTTGGAAGCCTGGCTAGGGTTTCCAGTTTTCCCCACTGGACACCCGTTGTGGCAGTTGTGTGCAGTTTGGCTGGTTTGGGAAGTTGGCAACTTCCCACCACCACACAGACCATTTGACTAACCTTACTTTGCCTAGGCCTTTTCCCCACATGGCCTTTTACCCCTGGGCCCTCTGTTCCAGCAAATTAATGCCTCCTTTATCCCTTCCTTCATGCCCCTCCATATAGCCTATGAATCCTATGCTTTCCATCAAATTAGTGTGAGCTGAACAAGGAAAACACAAAAAAAACCTCTCTGTAGCACCACAGAAGAAATATACAGAAACACTTTATCACAGAATCATAGGGCTGGAAGGGACCTCAGGAGGTCATCTAGTCCAGCCCCCTGCTTCAAGCAGGATCAACCCCTAAAACGTACTGGCCCCATGCTTATCCCTATATTTTTATTTATTTTGGTTTTTTTGTACGCTGTCTATTTAAAATGATCCATTTTGCTGTTCTGTGCTGCGGTTGAAGCATTTTTCTTGCTCTGTGCCCTTTAGAAATAATAAATATGCTAGTATTCATAGAGGGCTTTGAAAATTTGACGAATAAGGGTGATAAGGGTGGAAGAATTCAGATTTACCAGAAAGTTGCTTACTCCCACAGGGCTTCTCTCCTGATCAGGAGACTTGCTACCCTAGTCACTGGTCAAGAAGTGCTAAAGCATGTATTTAAGGTCCCCCATACAAGCTCAGAATCAGGTCATCCTTATCAGGCATAATTCCCCAATATTCCAGAGCTGCTCTGAGTGGGGTAATTGTCCAGGAAAACTATTGATTTCTCCTTAAAAACTCTCCCTTGCTGCTTAAGATTTGTAACCAGAGGTGACACATGGGAGGTGCACAGGGGGCTATATGCACCCCAGCATTGGTGCACCTTCCCCACACTCACTGTCAGCACTACATCACTTCCTAGCTTGCACGGCTCTTGGGCCATGCCACTCCATGAAGGGGGTGGGGAGCTGCCCCTGAATTTACCAGAAATGGTGTGGGGTTTCCACAGGAAGAGGTAGGTAGAGGCAGAGCAAGGGGAGGGAGCAGAGCAGGGTCAGAAAGAGGGTGGGGCACAAAGCAAGTGTCTTCCCCCCATATCCCTGCACTAGTTGCTTCTATTTGTAACCCACTCCTTTCCTTCTTCATTAATGTTCACTGAAAGCACAACAGCCATCTAAAATTTTACAGAAGGTTAGTTACAAGATAGCACACTAATAACATTTCTCTGTTTGAAAAGCCCTAATAACTTACACATCTAAACACAGAAACCCCCATGATCTATTTACTGTCTCCTATGGCAAATTTTGGTTGACCTAATGAGCTATCTTGCCCATCAAAACTACTTTGTCAATGCTTCACTGTGAATTAGAACTTTATTAAGTACAAACTTGATTGTGAAAAAGGATATGTTTTAGCTTTCCCTGAGTGTGAATCCTAAATTAGTTATTAAAAACACAAACAAATAAAATATTAGGCACACTTCTCATACACGTGATCCTGATCCTTAAACCACTGAAGACCCCCAATAACTTCAGAAACAGACCTACAGTCCCAGACAGGTTCTTAGACTGGACTTTTATCCAGTGTTATATCTTTGTTGTCTGTCCTCTGACTCATCTGGAACCAGGGGAGGGGAACCACCCTTTTTATCTTATACACTTCTTATTCATGTGAGTGGTAGAGTAGATGTGTACATTTGTAGGTTCATGGGGTGGTGGGGGCTACCTGCCTTATGTTTAGTTTGGAACCTGATATATGAGTATGTTGACAGCTGACCTTGTCTTATTCTTGGCTTGCATAGAAGCTGGAGGTTGTACCTCCCTCATCCAACATCCTCAGGACCTCAATGGTCCTGAACAAGGGGGTTTGCTGGACAAAGGGAGGTCAGGCCCCCAGACAGCCTAGAGAGGGTCCCACTCCTGCAGGGCTTCCCCGGCCCCTGCTGGGGTCCCTGCACCTACAGGGCTGTGAGCAAGGCTATGTGCCCCAGCTGGCTCTCAGCCATGGGGCTGCCAAGCTCCCCTGGCCCTGTCTGGGTCCCCGCAACTGTGGGTTAGCCCATGGGGCTCGCTGCTGTACGGCTGCCAGGCTTCCTCAGCCAGCCAGGTTCCCTGTGGCTGCAGGGCTGCTGGCTCTCTGCTGTTGGGCTCCCAACAAAGACTAAGCTCTCCCCAGTGGGGCTCCCCAGTCACTGCCAGGCTCCCAGTAGTGGGGCTCCCTGACCTGGCTCCATGTCCTGCAGCTCCCAGCCACCCTGAACAGCTGGAGCTCTCTGGTCCAGGTGCCTTCTCATCTAGCAATATTCATTGTCCTGCCGGGTGAGGGATTTTGCCAGAGGAGAGTCCCAAATGAGAGTTTCAAACTGTACAAATATTATTCAGAGTCATTAAAGTGTGGACTTCTTTTCAAAATCCAACAACAGCACTGACCCTGTGTTGCAAAAGGAAGTATTTTATGTTGTGAGCTGTAACGGTTTTGCCCTTTCATTTCCTGGTGTCGTCTTTTAGGTGAACAGGTGAAAAATCAAGGCTTATTCACTTCTCACTACAATACTTAATTGTTCTCAGTCAAGTTAATTCTAGCTCTTCCCTTTCCATGCTAAATAATTCCAGTCATTGCCAGTTTTCAGACAAAACTGAGGTGGAAGACAGTGTTCCCTGTAAGCTGAGTGCTTGGGAAGCTGCCCATGAGAGATTCAGGTGCTGCTGAGCTGATTAGCAGAGCACCCACAGTCAACAGCATGTGTTTCTATGGGTGATGCAAGCCACACATGCCGTGGGGCACATAAAATTTATTCCACATGTGGATGAAAAAGGAGAGGGAACGGGGATGGAAACCAAGATGAAGGCAGACACTGAATAACCACAACTTAATAGTCACAATGGCATTACAGTCATGATGTGCAGTGGTGTACCTCCCTAGCAGCCCAGAGTGCAGGAAAGACATGGAGGTAAATGAACCTGTTAGCCTCAGTGCACTGTGTGTTAGGAATGATAGAGAAGGAATCATGCCAAATGTCCCAACTCTTCCTCAGGCAGCCAATGAACAAGCCTTGCACGTCTAGACGAAATAATGACTCATGACCCCTGCAAGTTTTCACTGCTGCAGCTAACAGAGGAAAGGTGGTATATAGCCACTGGGCCTCTGCTCTCCAAAGGACTTTCTGCTCTTTGTTCATTTGGTCTTTCCTGTTTCTCTAGAAGATTATGGGGAGCAGTTAGTCAATCATCCATCCTGAAATATCAGGATCTGTTCTGAGTTAAGATGCTTGCAAAGCAGCCAGTATACATCTAGTTCAGCACTGGCCTGAAGACCAAAGCTCTGGTTTCTTTCCTGCATTAAGCACTGCTGTTCCAGATAAGAATGAAAAGAACTAAAATCAGTCATGGTATATTTTAATGGGACAGATTACTTCGGATGACTCTTTGTGACTACTATGGATAAACAGCTTGGCATATATTAGAATGTGTATAGAAACTGCATGTGTATCTAAGCACTAAGAGAAACTATTTTGGACAGTCTCTGATTAAATAAACACAACAGTGCTATTGGAAGATTAAATAGATGGGTGATAATCTCTTTAACTATCATCATTTTTATTTGTAAGAGATAAGCACTGACAGTAGAAAAGCTAGCTTATGACCTCTTCAACTCAGCTGCCCACAAAATACAAGGTTCTACACTGTGCTATTATCCTTATTTTAATTTCAGACTTATTCTGCTTTTAGTTCTGGTTACAGATGCAGGAGCTTGCTCTTTTTGACATCCAGGGAGGTTTGGTGGGATGAGAGATGTGGGTCAATAATATAGGGTGGGATGGGATGACTTATATGCCTTCTCCACAAGTAGTCCCCGGAGCTCAAGGTAATGGTCTAGGCACACCTGACTTTTTTCAATTTGGTCTGACTTTATAAAAAAGCAATTGCATGGGTATAACCCGGCTGTATCCTACATAAAATGTCACTTACAGAGTCTTTCAGCAATTGCTCCAATAACAATTGAAGTCAAATATAAAAGAAAACCGCTCTTGTATTTGAGAAACATCCATCATCATAACTTTATCCACAGTTGCCCTTTGCTTCACATAGGCTACGTCTACACTAGTACACTACGTTGAAGTAGCCTATTTCAAAGTAAGAACATCGAAACAGGCTACTTCGATGCGTATCATCTACACATCCTCCAGGGCTGGTGCCGTCGACATTCAGTGTTGAAGTAGCGATGGGGAATGTCAAAAGGAGCTGTCCCGGAAGGAAATGCGGAGCGCGCACACACACACACACACACACACACACACAAAGTGCTCCCTGTTGAAATAAGGGGCCAGCAAAGCCTGTGGACGGGGTCACAGGCTGGACTAGCCCTTCTGGGGCAACAGCAAGCCTCTCCCTAAAAGGGCCCCTCCCAGACACACTCGGCCTGCACACCATGAGGTCCACAGAGCCGACAACCAGTTGCAGACCCTGTGCACACAGCATGGACCCCCAGCTGCAGCAGCTGTCAGAAGCCCTGGACTAAGGGCTGTTGCACATGGCGACCACAGAGCCCCGCAGGGGCTGGGCAGAGCATCTCTCAACCCCTCAGCTGATGGCCACCATGGAGGACCCCACTATTGCGATGTAGTGGGATGCGGATCATCTACACATGCCCTAGTCGAAGTAGGGCGCTATTCCCATCTTCGGATAGGAATAGCGATTTCAACATTTCACTGCCTAACATTGATTTCAACGTTGAAATAGCGCACAGCACATGTAGACGTGACGTGTGCTATTTCGACATTGTGCCAGCTGCTTTGAAGTAGTCGGCTAGTGTAGATGCACCATAGAGAGACAGACATTCCATTATTTATCTTATTCTTTGCTATTAGGCCTATACATTAACTTCTAGAACTCATTCATGTCTGATGTCATTCTTCTCTGCATCTCTGGCTATCAGTTTTCCAGACTTGGAAAAGATTTTGCAGTTGCTCAAAGGATTTGTATGCTGAAATGCTCAAACCTGCACACCCAAAACACTCATCAATTTCAGAGGGCCCTTGGAGTATGCAAGAATGCATGTCTAGGTCCTAAATGGGCAATTTTTAATACAAAAGAAAATGTATTGGGCTGGATTTTGATCTCAGCTGCTCTGGTGTATCTCTGTAGCACATCCATTGATTAAACATAGCTGTAACTGAGATCAGAATCTGCTTTAATGCACATTTTACCCTAGGTTTGGCTAAGCAGACAGTCAGTTGCAGTGAAATAATCACTCCTCATACATCCAATCACATCCAAGCCATGTAACCCTGTCCTGGAGCCACATTTCAGCCTACTCGCAAAAATACTAAAACTTCACAACGGAAGAACTGTAGTAAACAAACCATGTGTTGAGCTATTTTTAGTCCGGGGTATCAGCAAAAGAGAGCCTAAAAAGAGATGCGACTATGCACCAAAAATCATAATTTATTCTGTAGTTTAAAAAGAAGCTGACATATGAATGCCCTTGAGCAACGCTTTTTAGCCTGACACAGTTATATAGTTAGTATAGTACATATTATTAACTCAGAAATTAAAGTTCTACTCCGATTGGACTTTTGCAATTCTATTTTTAGCTCATTTTAACAGCAAATGGCAATAGGTGAACTTGCACTCTTGATAGCCTAACGCTTCTTTACTATTAATAGAAAAAGTCTTTAATGAGTAACCAGGATCACAGATGCATGATAAACATAAACCCATTTCTTCATCACATCTTTTAATGAACTTTACACTCAGTACAACCTAGTTCTAAAAAACCCAGACAGTTCTGCTTCAATCCTTGAGTACAAACCTGTGAGTAAGTGCATGGCCCTAGGGTTAACAGGAAAGCAGATTCCTGTGACTCAGAGACAGTGTGTGTGACCTAGTTGCCATTTGCTTTGTGGGGGTGTTGGGGTCGAGGGGAATAGTGCCTTTCTCTAGGCTTATAACTGATGTAGCTTGGTTACCTTGTCATGTTAGCTTGCATGCCACGCTCATTGCTGTGTGCACCTCCTAAGCTCTGCCTTGTCCCATCTACTTACATGAAAGGAAGGGATGTGTAGTGGCCTTGTGGAAGCAACTGTTGTCCATACACCATTTCCAGGTTGTATCAGGATCAACAGAAATGGAACTGGAGGGACTCTTATGGAACAAGGAATATGGTGAGTTGGGCTGGAAGCAATTCAGCCACATTGACTGCAATTCACAAGGTTGAATGACATTTCACTTGTTCAGCTTAAACTGCATTTGGCTTCCTAGTGTGTGAATGAAACATGGTGGTAGTGGCAGAGTTGTGAGTTCTCTGCTGTGCATCAGCAAATACCATGTGCCATGGACCTCGGTCTGAAATCCTCCCTAAATGCCCACCCGTCAAGCCCTGAATTTTGCAAGTACAAAATTTTGCAGTGCCCAGTGATGGTGGAGGGGAGAATTCAAGATGTACATGGACCTGGTTGTGACAATGCCAGGAAAGTAAAACTATTATTTTACATTAGTGGAGAAGGGCAAATCAGGACCACTCTGATGCTCACCAAGGCCGCGAGTGTAGGTAACGGGGCTGGAGCCTCCCTGGGTAAAAATTAGTGGCTGTGGAGAAGCCACCAGCACCAAACTCACCCCTTCTCCTTCTGCCACATGCCGCTCGCATACCAGTGGCTCCACTCTTATCAACTCCTCTTTGTCCTACCCACTGTATCCAGAGCAACACGAACAGCTGAGTGTTCAAGCTGCAGAAGGGAGAGCAAGGAGTGTGGAAGAGGTGTTATGAGGACTTGAGGCAAGGAATGGAGTGGGAGCAGGGCCTGGGAATGGGGGCAGTCAACCACCTTCAGGAAGATGGGAAGTCAGCCTCAAGCCTCACAGCAGTCCTAGGAACCCTGGAGAATTGTTGCTCCCCAGAGCAGAACAAAACAACAGAGCAACATACTAGAGACCAATCTGAACCAATCAGGAATAGCTCCTCTGTTGCTAGCCTAATGTACTTTGGCTGTTTTGTGCAATTTTGGGGACTAGCCAAGGCTCCCTGATTTGGAACAAATATCGCCTCCAGCACTTGGGAGCACCACCTCCAGGGAGACAGTCTCACATTGGACCAATGCTCAGTCATTGTGTCTGCAGTGGAAGCTCAAAAGAAAGTATGAAAGTCCTCAGAGGATAAGAATCTTTGGATGGTGATAATTGCAGCACCCCTAGAAATACATCCTGGCTACGTCTACACGTGCAGCCAACATCGAAATAGCTTATTTCGATGTAGCAACATCGAAATAGGCTATTTCGATGAATAACGTCTACACGTTCTCCAGGGCCAGCAACGTCGATGTTCAACTTCGACATTGCTCAGCCCAACATCGAAATAGGCGCAGCGAGGGAACGTCTACACGTCAAAGTAGCACACATCGAAATAGGGATGCCAGGCACAGCTGCAGACAGGGTCACAGGGCGGACTCAACAGCAAGCCGCTCCCTTAAAGGGCCCCTCCCAGACACAGTTGCACTAAACAACACAAGATACACAGAGCTGACAACTGGTTGCAGACCCTGTGCCTGCAGCATAGATCCCCCGCTGCCGCAGAAGCAGCCAGAAGCCCTGGGCTAAGGGCTGCTGCCCACGGTGACCATAGAGCCCCGCAGGGGCTGGAGAGAGAGCATCTCTCAACCCCCCAGCTGATGGCCGCCATGGAGGACCCAGCAATTTCGACGTTGCGGGACGCGGATCGTCTACACGGTCCCTACTTCGATGTTGAATGTCGAAGTAGGGCGCTATTCCTATCTCCTCATGAGGTTAGCGACTTCGACGTCTCGCCGGCTAACGTCGAAGTTAACTTCGAAATAGCGCCCGACGCGTGTAGACGCGACGGGCGCTATTTCGAAGTTGGTGCCGCTACTTCGAAGTAGCGTGCACGTGTAGACGCAGCTCCTATGAGATAACAGCAAAGAGCAGGCAGCCAGGGTCCCTGACCCAGTGTAAGGCATTTACTGTGGGAGACAGTAAGAGTGGCAAAAGGAGAAGTGCCCCACGCTAGGACAGCACTGGATGGAATGGGGCAAGTTGAACTATTTGAGCAGTGTGTATGAGAGCAAAGGGAGGTCTCAGAAAGATTCTGCCGATAGATGGAAAAAAAGTTAGAGGGAACATTGCTTAGGGCCCAATGCATCTGGGAAGTAGGGAAGCAATTATACACAGAAATATACATATCTCATAGAAATGAAAGGGACCTTCAAAGGTCATTGAGTCCAAGCACCCCCTGTAACAGATTTTTTTAAATCTGGTTACCTCAGATGCTTAAATCCTCAAGGATTGAACTTGTAATCCTAGGGTTATAAGGGCATTGCTCAAACCACTGAGCTCTCCCTCCCACCAGCTGGCCTGCCTTCCATAAGCAAGCAAAGAATAACATGCCAGTCATCTTAAAAACTGCAGGCTCTAGATCCTTCTGGTTTTTTTAATCATTGCACAACAACGGCACAGTTACTGTTGCAGACAAAAATGCCATTATTCACCAAGCAAGTAACCAGCAGTGGCCTCCTCACTGTCTGGATAAACAGCATAAGTTAGCTGCTGATTTCATAGGAAATGGGCTGAATAGCAGCTCTGTGTGGGACAAGGCAGTGAGTTAAAACTGGAATAAGAGATTAGGAAAAATATGTGTCTGATTGCAGAAGGCTGCCTCTTTGGCTGACATGTTTATTTCAAAGGTGAAGTGAGAAAACAGAAAGTCACAATTTGCCTCATGAGTCATTTCCAAAGGCAAAGTTCTGACCTGATTCAGCAACTCTGGCCCTTCCACTTTGAATATCAATTTGTAGGACAGGGTGTAACTCCTTGAATATGCATGGAGTTACTTCTGCATCTTGTTGATATGGGGACAGACTTACATATCTGTGAAAGCTTTTCCAAACTGGCCTGAGACAAGGGTCATAGAGATGCCTAACAAAGCTAAATGGGGGAAAAGGCATACCCTGCTCGACCATACTAAACATCTGCTCTCATTATTAGGAAAATAGAGGCCAGTACTAGTGATAATTTCCGCAGTGAGCTCTACAGGGCCCCTTTCCAATCCTCCATATAAGGAAGCAGGCTCTGGGGAAAGGACCATACTCCAACTATTGTAGCTGGCATAGGGTATGTCTATACTACAGTTATTCCAGAATATCTTATTCCAGAGATATTATTCTAAAATAAACTATCTTGGAATAATGCATCCATACTACAGGGAAGCCTCCAAATAACCAAAACTTTTTCCAAAATAGTGCTTGCACACACAATAGAGCCTACTTCAGATTAGAACCCCTTAAAGCACATAAAAGATAGGTATTTGCAACCAGTGTTCTGTGTCTACACTGCAGTGTTATTTCAGAATAAGATATTCCAGAATATTTTATTTCAAAAAAGTTCCTATTCCCTGTCTATACAACCCCATCCTGAAATATCTATTTCAGAAGAGGCACTATTCCTTGTAGAATAAGGTTTACAGAATTTAAAATAAGCCATCTGCTATTTCCAAATGATTTCAAAATAACAGTTTTGCTGTGTAGACACTTGCAAAGTTATTTCAGAATAGCTGGTATTATTCTGAAATATCTTTGCTCTGTGGACACACCCATCATGTGCTCTTGGAGGACGTGGCAGCTGGCTCAGCTGGGTCTCTTGGTTAGGGTGTGAGGAATGTTCTTAGGATGTGTTAGCTCACATGGTTTCAAGCTTTAGTACCACCTACTAAAATGATGGAGGTGAAGACCAAGGCTGGTGTGTGTTGGAATATGTTAGCTAACTCCACATCTTATATCAGGGACGGGCACCCTAGGCTAGGGAGTGGGTCACACAAGTAGCCCACCGAGATGAGGAAGGGCCACAAGATTGTCAGCCAAGACAGTCTCTCAGGACAGTGTAGTTTTGCTAGCAGCGCTTGTATGCTTGGAATTTGTGGGGTGTGTCATTTGACTCTAACAACACTTTGATTGGATACGAAGAGACAACATGGCTGTCAGAGTCAATGTTGTGTGCAATCAGCACCCACCTCTCTTCACGCACCTTAGCTTTACGTGCAAGCCCCTTTGATATTACCAGTAGGAAAAAACATACTTGGGATGGAAACCAGCATAATCTGGCAACTCTGCACACAGCCAATGTTAACCACAATGTCTCACGGGACACATATAGATCCCTGATGGATCACCTACATCTCACGAGCCACAAGTTGCCCAGCACTGCCTTAAACTGTAGTCAAGGCCAATCCACAAAGGTGTTAGAGTTTCCCCTCCCCTCCCACACCCCATTACAACCTAGCTGTGCCAGTGTAGGACAGAGCAGCCCTCAGGCCATCCTAGTCGTCAGTAGGAGACAAGTCCAGTGCTGAACCACCTGAGGCTTAGGAAGCTGTAAAAGTGAGCTAAAGCACCCTTGTTCCCAATGGTCCCCTTTTCTTCCAGTCATGAGCCAATTGCAGCTCTAGCAGATCAGAGCACCTGACTGTTAGTATTCATCCAAGATCTTGCTTTCCCATTCAAGATGATACAGGGGTAGTTTCCTCCTGAACCTTACAGAGCTCTGGGAACAGTTCTTGTATCCCAAAATCCACAAGAACATAAGTCAGCTGCTTGTTAAGCACTGGCTGCTGCAGTCCATCAAACAGAAGTCTGATGCCTTCATACTTGGCATCTTCTTCAATGGATTTTGCTTTCAAATCTGGAATGTCTCTCATCATTTCTTCAGAAGTCTGGTTTGCTCATTTCTGTTTATCTTGGAGAGAGCCAGGTTCAGTATTCTCACAAAACACAGCATGTCTCAGGAGTGTTATCAATGACACCAAGCGGTGCTCCTGAAACAGCTGTTTCAATGTGTACTCTAGATAGTAGTCTGTGTATGTCTCCAACGTGTTGTTGAAAAGAATTCTTCCCCACACCAAGCAGTGATGCCGCCGGGCAGGGACATAGAAAACAACTCTACCGACATACATTAAGTAGTCATAGACTCCCTCTTCTGTTATCATCTCTATAAAGTATTTCTGATTTTGTCTTCTCTCTACATTCTCTGAGTGGTTTGCATTGCTCTTGAATAGATCATTGAAAAGTTTCTTGTTGTTTTCTGAAGTGAGACTGAGAATTGTAAGCTCTGGTCTACTTGGTATAGGCTTGGGAAATTCACAGGAGTTAATGAAATTCATAATGAATAGCTCCAAATGCTGACCTTTCTCTTTCATTAGCTTTCCTGGAACAGACTTTATAATTTTCCCAAGATTTACATCAGGCAACATTTTACCAAGAACTTTCATCTCTCCACCACTTGGAGAAAAAAAGTCAGCCAAAAGCTTGCTGTTACTCAGCTCTGGATGCTGCAGAAGTTTCTGCAGATACTCTTCAAACTCCTCCCTCTTTGTCTTTAAGAATTCATAATTCTTTGGACCAATGACCCTTTTTGATGGAAGCTGAGCATAAGGAAAGGTACCATGAAATTCTGTTAGCTTGGACTCAAGCACATAAAATTCAAGGTATCTTCTATAGGCAGACCAGCATTCAGGTTCATGTCCAATTGCCCTCCTATTGTTTCTCTCCACATCAATACAAAACACAATACAAAACTCTCTTTCCTATCCTTCCTTCGAAGGGAGGGATCATCAAAAAAGTCCATATATGGAATGTTAATTTTCCATGTAGCAAAGTTCCGAGGTGTATTGGGAGTGCTAACAGTCTCCACAGGAGAATTATCTTCCATTACCATAATGCCTTCTTCAATAAAGTCATCTTCTCCTTCAGTTAAACCACAGTTAGGTAGCATAGCTCCTTCCATTCTGGTGCTCTTGAATACTCCTTTAATTCTGCTGCCTATTTTGCTATTTGCAAATGATTCTTCTCTTTTCTGTGTGGCCCTGTTAAACTCCAAATTGCATGTTGGGGATTCAGCTCCTCTTAAGAGTAGCCTGAAATGCTCATTGCTATTACAGAACATAGCATAACATAGGAGTGGAGACATTCTCTAAGAAGAAAAGAACATGTTCAAAGGCTTCAAACAGGCATCATGTAGTTTGAAGTTTCACAACATCAATGCATTCACCATTAGCAATTCTCTTCCATGATAAAAGGATCAAATCTTACTTTGTCAATACTTTCATCCAAACAATAGGTTGCATAGATTTTTTCACCTCTTCATGAACAGACTTCTTTTCTGTATCTGATCATTCTGGTTGCAAAATTCTGACATCAAATTCCTAATGTGTTTCAGTTACTTTTTATGTGTAAAACAGGAGTCTTGCTGGATGTTCTTATTTGTAGGTTACTTTTAGATATTTTCATTTTCCTCCATTAATAGTTTTAAAATGACCATCTTTGTCAGGAAAAAAGACTAAGGAAAAGGATTTACATATGTGATCACAACAACTAATTGAATTGCCTGATAATTAAATAGACACATAATAAAATTACAGTTCTCTATCACTGTAGATTCTTCATAATGCTTCCTTTGATACAAAGGCCATGTCACTATTAAACATAGCCATTCAACATGTTATAATTTTTACACCCTAAACTTACAGGATTTTTTTAAGATGGTGGGTAGTACCAGGCTGGCAGCGCTACACAATGAGCAGGAATCACCACAAACTTCTTCACATGTTGTCTCAAGGAGCCTGTTCTAGGGAAGAGGTGATCATTTGTCAGGTCCATTAATTGGCCTTTCAGATGGGACTGCCAACAAACATAGTATCTGTTGATGTTGACTTCTGTCTGTTGGAACCTGGACTGAGAGTGACTGGTTGTTTCACGTAGGCTACCAAAATTATTACTGTATATGACAATCAGGCAACTGAGAGTTAAGTCTAGTTTCCATTGGGGTACTGATAAAAAATGAGTGGGAAAACTAACCCAAACGGGCCTTCATATTCCACATATGTGAAGTTAGCAACCTCTATTTACACTCAAATACATTATCAGCAACAAAGAAATGAGATTTTGTGTCTATTTCCATTCCCCTGGCCATCCAAACCTTCAGAGACCATTAGATACAAAGGCCCCTAAATTCATCTTCTTCTGTTTATATTTAGAATTTCTACTGGAATCTGTTCTCACAAATTAAACAAGAACAGATCTCCTCTGTTTTCATGTCTGGTCTGTGGTAATCCCAATGTCCAAAGCATAATTTGTCATCATAAGAATACTTTGAACTATAGAGTCCTATGTCTATGCATAATCAATTTCATCTAAAGTTGACTGAGATAGTTACATGAGGATTCTTTTACCATGGAAGCACAAAGCTTGCTTAGTATGTCTATTACACACACACACAGGATCACCCTAATGTAGGGGATAAGGCAGAGGGAAAGAAGACATAATCACAATGTCATTGTAGTTTGGCAGTTTCTGGTTGGTGGACTGATTCCTTAGAGCTACAGGTACTACATGATGTTTAGAGCAGCCCACAGGGATACTGAAGTCCGCTGGGAGCCCAGCTCATGGAGAAGAATAGGAACGAGAGATAGGTGAACAACTCCCACAGGGCATATTTGCAGCATTTCCAAATAGAAATATTTGGTGTTTTGGTTAAAATACTTTAAATCAGGGGTGCTAAATTTTGAAAAAAAAATTTCCACAGGAAGCAGGCACTTCTCATAACTAATATATTATCAACACTACAATCATCTACTGGAAATTAGTTTTAGCAAAACTTTATGTCCATTCCTATTTGTGAGAAAAAAACTGCACTCATCTCCCTCTCTTCCCCCAGAAAATATAATCCTAATTGACTCAGGGGGTAGCCAGGTTAGTCAGTAGTTTCACAAATAATAAGCAGTCCTGTAGCATCTGAACAATGGACAAATGTATTTACGAGACACCTACATTATCTTTTATATCCACACACCAGCCACCTTTTTCTCTGTTTGTTGTTAAGATTTGTGACCACACACTAAAATTACTCACAAACTGTCCCCAAACCGTGACTAACAAACTTCCACATTAAATGCTCAGTTAAAAGGTCACACTACCTAAACAGAAAAACTGAAGTGTCACCTATTGACTGCCCAAATATTTTATTACATAGTCAGCTGTTTTACATACTTTATAAGCAAGTGGCACATGCATTCACTTTGTATTGGTGGTTGTTTCCTAAGAAGCAGGCAGCTACGAATAAATCTTGGAAGGACAGACAGGAAAATACAAGGCCAGTATTCCAGAATGTATCACTATATAATGGCAAACACATTAATGGCTGTGTGTATTTCCAGCCTAGATTTGACTGGAAACATTCTGTCTCTACCGGAAGTGTGGCTCTATTAGTTACTCTCTCTAATATAACAAGGAGCTGCACATGTATGTAACTATATTTAGACTATTATTAATGTTTTCTACTGAAGTCTCACTGAGATGTTAATGGCTACCTCCAGGGCATAAAAGCACCTGTAGCCACATGTTGCCTATCCCTTATTACCCAGAATTGCAATCTCACTTTCTGATAGACCAGAAACCCAGCTGTTAGTCACACTGACAAGTTGGCAGGGGTAGTGAGAGCATCCATAGTCACTTGTTCCCAGTGAGAATTTAGGGCCATAGTTATGTGGGGGCTTTCTCAAACCAATTAGCTGTTTCAGTGGCAAGATAAAAAAAAAAGTGTTACCTATCTATTGGCAACATCCAGCAGTCTCTGTCCATCTGAGGACTCTAGTTTATGATCTTTCTTACAAAAACAAGAAAGGAAATTATTTCTTTAAGGCAACCTATAAAATGCAATGACTCCTGTGGAACTATTGTCCGTGTCTCTCTGCCAGCATGGGTCTAATTTTAGATGTCAGGCCAGCTTCTGCAAGCGTGCATGGAGTTCTATGGTGTTTTTGTTTAAAATGGCAAGCACAGCAGAGATCATCTTCTCAAAGCTCGCTAAAGTCAATGGGACATTTTCTAGTCACTTCAAAGGAGTTAGGATCAACCCTGAAATGTTTGGATCGTTTGCACTCAGTGACATTTGTCTCCTGGTGCACCAATATATTTTCTCATCACTCATTACATGCACTCTCTTGATCTAAGTCACACTTTAACTATAAATACAGTTAACTAATTTGTTTTCTTTAAACCCAGGCCATAGACTAGATATCAGGAAAAAAAAAACACACTACCCTGTATAAGCAAGGGCTATTCATTTTACTCAACTGGCAATAACACCATTCAAGACAACAAGAAAAGAGACTGTGGAAATGTCCCTTTTAGAACCCCTTTTGCACTCAGAGTAACCTGTTCTAATGCACAGATAAGAAGGCTGGAAGAGTCATCTGTCAGATCTGCTATGACAGTATAATGAGTTAACACTGATATGAGTCATATTAAATAATTAACCTCAGGTGAGAACTCCAGGATGCACTGGATGACCCCAGAGCTGGAACTCCTAGAAAACAAGTTTTAACAGTAATCAACTTTTTTAAAAGGCATCTTATCACAGAATGGTATTCCTTAAAAGAATAACTTGCAGATCCACAAAATCAAATTTTATTACTAAAAATAACTATTAACAAAGGGTCAGCTTGTGATCTTCTTTACCCTGGTATAGTTTTACTGAAATCAGTGGGGTGGTACGACCTTACACCAAATCAGGGTCTTGCCTTTTATCTGAAGTACAAATTTACAGCCAGATTCTGTGGTGTATGATGAGTCATTTGTACTGCTTGGCTGGTGCAAGGGGATCATAAAGCCAGTTTAACTGGCCAGTTCAATGCCTCAATTCCCTGGCTCTTTTGTTTAACACAACACAATTAAAAAGAATGCATGTGTTGGAACTAGAAGCTGACATGAAACTACCTTCAGGATTAAAAAAAAAAAAAAAAAGTAATCAGGTGACTGTCCATAGCCTGAACCCAACTAAATAAGAAAAGTGACACTTTCAGTTTGATTTTTCTATTTGTACAACATTCTAGTATCTCTTTCACTCCTCCCCAGCCCCTGTATGTACCCTTTCTTTTACAACACAGTACAGTTATTTCTAGTTGAAACCAGCTGAGGGGGCAGAAATTCTTTCCCAAAAGCTCTCTGGAGTGGTCTGAAAACATACTCCTACTCATCAATAACCAGCTACAGGGAGTAGAAAGACAATAGCCCATTTCCATTACAAAATTCTTCCTGAAACCTAAAAAATAAGGCCCCTTACCTACTACAAGCTGACACAGGTGAGAAAAGGCACAACTATTCTTGTAGTAGGGCAGAGAGTTGCTTGTTGTCTAGTAATAGTAGTGCAGGACAGGAAGAAGTAGAGTTGTAGAACACAGATCTGGAGACTCAAACCTTTGCTTGCTTCTACGATTCGTTAAAAACTTTAATTAAGAGCCAGGTTAGAGGAGTTTCAGGTGAGTGCAGATCATCTGTGAAACAAGTGTAAGCTTCAAGTTAACTTACATAAGCCACTTGTCCAGATGCCCAGGACTGTGTTTTTATAATCCTGGGCTTGAGTTTCAGGAAACTTGGGGCTGAGTTTGAAGCCAGCCTGCAGCTGACTGATGGGTTCAGGTGGAAAATTATGCAAAAACTGTGCTTTTTCACCAATTTCAGAAAGAACTCAGCACTTTTGGCTGAATT
Source organism: Carettochelys insculpta (assembly GCF_033958435.1). Classification (NCBI taxonomy): domain Eukaryota; kingdom Metazoa; phylum Chordata; order Testudines; family Carettochelyidae; genus Carettochelys; species Carettochelys insculpta. The sequence goes on from NC_134153.1 coordinate 16,361,192, forward strand.
TCACTTGAGGTTTTGAGTTCTTTCCAATCTGAACTTCATAAGGTAACTCCATAAATAAATAAATAAATAAATAAATAAATAAAATTAAAATAAAATCAAAAGGCAACATAATGAACTGCAGATGAAACTAAATGTTTTTTATGGCTCTATTCACAAACCTTTCCTGTAGAGACAGATGCCTCGGCCAAGTGTAAGTGGGAAGTCTGTTTGCGCAGAATAAACTCAGTTTACTCCACTGTTTGCAGTTTAACAGAGTTATAATTACTGGAACTGAGCGAATAAATAAAAGAAAAGCCCACAGATTGCAAAGTGACAGAACAGCATTTTCTCAAGATCTTATTCAGTGCTTTTGATGGAAATACTATGGAAGCAAAGTTGGAATGCTAATGTACCCCTTTGCCTGTCAATATCTAGAATGCTCTTCCAGTTCAGTTATCAAGGGTGCAATCTGAATGATCAGAAAAACCAAATATAGGAACATAGAATTATCATAGTAGGTCAGACATATGGTTCCTTGAGTCCAGTGTCCTCATGTTGTTTCTTCTTGTAGTGTAATCCTTAGCTGAAAATTGTTTTCAATCCTGATGCAAGAGGTTTAATATACAGTCTAAACTTCGTTAACGAGAATATTGACAGCTATAATAGATATACATATCGATGTCCAAACCATGGCAGCTGATGTCTGTGGGGAGAGGGGGTGCAGGAAGGGCCATCTAGAGACGCAGGAAGGGGGCACCCCATTTACCTATTAAAATTTTGTTGGGGGTGTGAGGAGGCAGTGCACTCCCCCTGAGTGCTATCACAACTCACCTATGTGTCTAAAGCCTGTTAGAATATTGTTACACTATTGGCGTCCATGGAGCTGTGACTCAGACTGTTTGATGGCTCCCATCCTGGCCAGCTGAGGTTTGAACCAGGAATACTCCAGAGCTAAAAGCACAGTTGAGCTAAAACACTCTAGCTGGGGCTACAACAAACTGATAGCATTTGTGGTTTGGGCAAATAGGTATAGTAGTAGTGTACTTTCTTTAAAGTATATCTGCACTGCATTCTAAGGTGTACCTGCTACTGAGGTAGGTATATCTGCACTTGCTGTATCCATGATAGCATGGCTAAAAATATCAGTGTAGATGCATCAGTGTGGGCTTTATAAGTCTATTGGGGACCCATCTACACTGCTGGGCATCTCTACCAGAGTTGCAACCTCCTTGGATTACAATGAAGACGTGCGCTTTGTCAAAGTTTATAACAGGGACTTGATTCTGTCTGCATGCTGAAGCTCTGTTTCTGTAACTGCCTTGGACTTGCTATGCTTTGTCGTAAACAAAGTTTTCAGGCCAAGCTACTTTGTTAGCTTGTTTGTTCATTAAGGAAAACAGCAGCAGCAGCAGCTGTGGGACAACCAGGAGTAGTGAGCTTGGGCCTGGGACCAGCTCATGGCACACTTTGACACCGCCACCACCATCTGGCAGGCTCTGTTGGCCCAGGCACCTGCAGCTGCTGCCCACGCTCCTCCCACTGCCACTCCCCACAACCCTGTCCCCAGGCATACTGCAGCTGGTGCAGTGGGTGATGGCCGGGGCGGGCACCTCTGCTCCCCAAGCATGCCCCATTCCTACCCTCCCTGCCCCCCAGACCTCCCCTGCTCCCCTGGCTGAACCAGACCTCACCACAGCCCCCCGACCTCCATTCCTCCCTGTGTTCCTGGCCCCAACCCAGCCCCAGTGAGGAGCCTGGACCCGTGGTGAGAGGGGATCCTGAGGCTGCTCAGGGTCCCACTCTTCCTTGGGTTCACAGCCCTGTCACCCGCTCCCTGGACTCATGACCCCCACCCCCATCACAAAGCCCCCAACCATATTCAGATGCCCCCCCATCCTCATCCCAAACCCCATCATGCTGTAGTTTTAACTTGCACGCTGTAAATAGTTTTTTTGCACATTTATTTTCCACACATTCTTATATTTTTCCATAAATGAGTTGTTTGATCACCACCCCCAAATCTCTCTTTACTGGGGAGAGGTCAGGGAGGAGTGAGTGGGAGGGGTCATGGTGTGGTTAAGATAGAGCTGCTGGCCTGAGGCCCCCACCAGGGTCCCATAGGGAGAGTCACTGGGGTCCTTGGGAGAAGCTCTCCCATAGGGCCTCCCAGATCTGCACCCCATCCCTGTGGGCTTTGAGGACTGGAGCTGCACCTCGCTATATGTAGCTGTGGCTGGCACCTGCCCCCCACCACAGGAGGAAGGCTTCCCCCTTCTCCTCCACAATGTTGTGCAGGATACAATACGAGTCCACTACTTGGGGAACATTGTGCTTCCCCATGTCCACCCAGGTCAGGAGGCACCTAAAATGTGTCCTGATCAGGAGGCACCTAAAATGTGTCCTGATGTGGCCGAAGGCACACTCAACCTAGTTCCATGTTCAGCTGAAGCAGGCAATAAATAGGTCTTGGGTTGGGGCCACGTGGCTGGTGTATGGCCTCATGAGATAGGGCATGAAGGGGCAGACCATGTTGCTCACAATGCAGAGTCATGTCTGCACATCCCCAGCTGCCAGCTCCCAGCAGGGTGTGTAGGTGTCTCCCTCCATCCTTCCGCGCAGGCCAGAGAAGTGGAACATGTAGGCATCGTGTGTCTGCCCCAGCCACCTGATGTACACAATGAGGAACCGTCCCCAGTGGTTTACCAGGGTATGCAGCACAATAGAGTAGTACTCCTTGGGGTTGGAGAACCAGGTCATGCTGTGATCTGGGGCATGGATGGGGATGTAGGTCCCATCAATCACTCCAAAGCAGTTGGGGAACCCCAGGGCAGTGAAACCAGCCATGACTGTCTCCAGGTCTGTGAGGCCAAGACCGAGTCCAGGTTTGTGTGGTAGATGACTCTCTGAAGCAGGATAGTGTTGATGGGCAACACAACATGCAAGAGGAGACCAAACATACACGTTAGGGATTGAGGAAGGAGGGAGGACCTAGGCCTCAGTGGGCTCCCCCTCCCTCTCCAGGCAGCCCCCCCAACCCATTAAGCTCCCTCCTGGCAGCAGCTCTGTGTGAGGATGGGATGGCATGGTGCTCTGGGGATGAAGCTTCCTGCACCCCTTGCACTCCCATTCTGCTCCCTGAGGGTCTCCCTTGGGCAGGACACTTTACCTCCCTCCTGCCTGCAGCCTGAGAGTGCCTTACCTGCAGCCTGAGAGTGCCTTACCTGCATGAGGACATCCCCAACAATGGACTTCCCTATGCCAAACTGGTCCTCAATGGAGCGGTAGCTGTCCAGGGTGGCAAACTTCCAGAGAGTGATGGCAATTCACTTCTCTAGGGAGATGGTGGGCTACATCTGGGTGTCCTGTCTGTGGAGGGTAGGGGCAAGCCAGGAGCATAGCTCCAGGAAAGTGTCCTTTCTCATTCTGAAATTATAGAGCCATTTATGTTGTCCCACTGCCCCACGATGAGGTGGCCCCACCAATTGGCACTGCTGCTGGACCTCCAGACCCACCTGCTCACCTGGGGAGGGCAAACACAGGTGGGGTCCTGGGGCATGGAGGATGTGCTCCTTGATACTGGTGTCAGGTGCATCCCCCCAGAGGAAGTGGAGGACAACCGTGATCAGGGTGAGCAGCAACTCAAGCAGCTGTGAGTGGGTCCAGTGCAAACCTGGGGGCTGCTCTGACACCAGGGCTATCTGGAAAGTGCAAATGCTTTCAGCAAGCGTGTGAGCCCTGTGGTAGCTATGCTGTCCCTTGACAAGGTAGGCAAGCCTCAGCATGGGCATGGAATGGGCATCTGGAGGGAGCGTTTAAGGGGAACGTGTGGCCAGGGCAACTTTTTGTGATGGTGCTCTGGGACCCATTCTGTCAAGAAAATGGCCAGGCAGTCTGGCTGCTCTCTGTGAACAGAGAGATCTGCTTTGCTGTGTGGACATGATCTGTCGACAGAACTCTTCTGACAGTAACTTCTGTTGACAGATCACTCTAGTGTAACCGGAGCCACAAAGTGCAGGAGTCATAGTATTCAGTGCAAACAGCACTCTGTTCTGAGCTTGTGTGCCTGAAGTGCAGGAGAGAGAGCAGGGGGCACGCACACACACTCATGAACAGTGTTTGGAGTGAAATGTTAAAAAACGGAAGGTACCTTGTTTGAATGCATGGGAAAAGACTGAAATGCTGAATGTTGCCCAAGGTCCCAGAGTGAGTCTCGCAGAGTTGTGAAAAGAATCCAGGATTCTGGATGTCTCCCATTTCAATCCCCTGTTCCACGGGTTATGCTGCGGGAGGGCAGGCTGTGCATAAGCTAGATATAGAGGCTGTATCTGACTCTCTGAAGGAGTAGAAAGAGACCTGAGCTTCCAAATTCAGACACATATCTAGAGGTGGGCTGTGAATTTGGAGCCCCAAAGTTCTGGGGTGTTCTGGTTCAGTAGGTTAGGTACAGGTAGGCATCCTTCAGTCTACGTAGACTCTGGGTCACGCCCTTTGTAGTTCCATTTGGGATCATCATTTGCAACGTTGACTGTGACTGTGAAGGCCCACACAAGAGTGACAGTCCTTGCTGCATCTGTTGCATGTGTAATGGGTGTCTGGCAGGTCCTTAGTGTGCTTTCTGTGGGCTCGCTTTTCCTCTGCTAGCTGTCTGATCCTCATCTCACACTTCTGAAGGCCCTTGTGTAGTTCCTGCCTCCATCTGCTGCGATCATCTGACAGTTCCTCCCAGCTGTCCAGCTCGATGTCTACCTCTCTGAGGTCCCTCTTGCAAACATCTTTGTAGCACAACTGGGGGCGTCTGGGAGGTCTTTTGCCAGAGGCTAGCTTGCCATACAGGATGTCTTTTGGGATCCTTCCATCATTCATCCTGTGGACGTAGCCAAGCCAGTGGAGCCGACGCTGCCTGAGGAGGGTGTGCATGGTTGGGATTCCAGCTTGCTCAAGGACAGCGGTGTTGGGCACTCTGTCCTTCCACGATATTCCAAGGATGCGCCAGAGGCAGCGCAAGTGGAAGATGTTCAGGCTCTTTTCCTGGCGGGTGTACAGGGTCCAAGACTTGCTGCCATAAAGGAGGGTGATGAGGATGCAGGCTCTGTAGACTTGCATTTTGGTGTGGGCGTACAACTTGATGTTATTCCACACTCTCTTGCTGAGTCTGGACAGAGTTGTGGCTGCTTTTCTGATCCTCCTATTTAGCTCAGTCTCCAATGACAGGGTGTCAGTGATGGTGGACCCGAGGTAAACGAACTCGTGGACGACCTCTAACGAATAGTTGTCAATGCTGATTGATGGAGGTTCAGCAATGTCCTGACCAAGTACATTTGTCTTCTATAGGCTGATGAAAAGCCCAAAGTCCTTGCATGCTTTGGAGAACTGATCCATCAGTTTCTGAAGCTGGTCTTCTGTGTGTGACACTACAGCAGCATCATCTGCGAACAGCATCTCTCTGATGAGGACTTCCCGCACCTTAGACTTAGCTTTCAGCCTTGCATGATTAAACACTTTCCCATCAGATCTTGTGTGCAAAAAGATGCCCTCTGTTGAAGATCCAAAGGCGTGCTTCAGGAGGAGTGTGAAGAAGATCCTGAACAGCGTCAGAGAAAGGACGCATCCTTCTTTGATGCCGCTCCTGATGCTGAAAACATCCGATAATGTGCCACCATATTGGATGGTTCCTCTCATGTCTTCGTGGAAAGACTGGATCATCTTGAGTAACTGTGGTGGACAGCCTATCTTGTGGAGCAGTTTGAACAGTCGATCCCTGCTGACCAAGTCGAAGGCCTTGGTCAGGTCGATGAAGGCAATATAAAGTGGCTTCCTCTGCTCCCTGCATTTCTCCTGCAGCTGTCTCAGAGAGAAGACCATGTCAATGGTAGATCTCTCTGCGAGGAATCCGCACTGTGATTCGGGATACACCCTCTCAGCAATCTTCTGGTGTCTGCCGAGGATGAAGCGAGAGAACAGTTTACCAGTGATGCTTAGGAGGGAGATTCCACGGTAATTGTTGCAGTCGCTTCTGTCTCCTTTGTTCTTATACAAGGTTATGATGTTAGCGTTGCACATTTCCTGTGGAACCTCTCCCTCTCTCCAGCACAGGCACAGTAGCTCATGTAGGGGTTCCAGGAGGGTGTCTGTGGCACACTTGATTACCTCTGGTGGTATACCATCCTGGCCTGGGGCCTTTCCTACTGCAATGCTGTCAATGGCTTTCTTCAGTTTGTCCACAGTTGGTTCCTGATCCAGTTCGTCCATTACTGGTAGGAGCTCGACGGAATTGAGGGCTGTATCAACCACAATGTTCTTGCGTGAGTACAGCTCGGAGCAGTGCTCGACCCAGCGCTCTATCTCTTTCGCTTTGTCAGTGATGACTTCACCAGATTTGGATTTCAGAGGTGCCATCTTGTTCTGGGCGGGTCCTAATGCCTTCTTGATGCCCTCGTATATTCTCCTGAGATTACCAGAGTCAGCACTGGTCTGGATGCTGCTGCATAACTCGAGCCAGTAGTTATTGGCACAGCACCTGGCTGTCTGCTGTACTGTTTTTCTGGCTGCTCTGAGTGCTTGCAGGGTACTCTGGCTTGGTGAGCATTTGTGCTCCAGGAGTGCAGCGCGCTTCTTTTCGATGGCTGGAATCATCTCATTGGAGTTAGCTTCAAACCAGTCATAGGTTTTTTCTAGCTCTTCTTCCAAACACCGACAAGGCTGTGTTGTAAATTGTATCCCTCAGATGCTGCCATCTGGATGTGACATTGGCACCCCCAGGGCTCCTGCGCAGATTCTCCCCAAGGGTCTCTCTGAACTTTTCGGCTCTCTCTGAGTTTGCTGTCTTTCTGGCATCAATGCAGGGCCTTCCAGTTGGTTTAGAGTGGTACAGCTTCTTGGGTCTCACCTTGAGTTTGGAGCAAACTAGCAAGTGATCTGTATCGCAGTCTGCACTATGATAGCTACGTGTCAGAAGGATGTTTTTGAGGTTATCACGTCTAGTGATGACCACGTCTAGTTGATGCCAGGTACAACCCATTGTACAGATGTGGGGCAACACTGAAATTCAGATGTGAATCTGAGTTCAGACAGCAACCTTCCCTAGTGTCAGGGTGTTCCAATCCTATATCTACACCACGATTTTTTGGCTCAGAAATTCTTATCATCAGTGCACATAGGATTAATGGTTCAGCACTGCCATCTACTGACTTACTGCATAGTGACAACAATTCTGAACACTGTACACTGGGTCTGACACAAAACAATATATCAGCTTGCCAGAATCTCCTTTGCCTTCCCACCTCCCTTCTCTTGCCATCATATTCAGGAACAATATTTCCATTAGAGGTGCTGCAGTCCCTGTTTTTAAATGGTAAGCTGAGTGCTTGGGCGGCTACCCAGGAGAGATTCAGCTGCTGCCCAGCTGATTAGCAGAGCACCCACAGCATCCCACAGTCAGCAGCATGTGTTTCTATTGGTGGTACACATCTGCACATGCCTTGAGGCACATAAAATTCATTCTGCCCATGGGTGGAAAAAATTAGAGGGAACGCTGGCAGTAAGGCTTAAAAATCTTGTTTAACTTACTCATTTTTTTCAGGGGCTTAGTCAATGGGGACTTACTTAAAATACTATAAAAGTGTAGCATGGCAAGACCCAGGCATAATTTTTGATTACAGGACTTCCAAATAAAACCTGTTGGGGTGGTCACCTTTGTCTACAGGACCAACAATGGCTGCAATAAAATCCTGTGTGTTTTCAACATTTAATAACCAAGATGTAACCCATACCTCTTGCTGTCATTGCTGTTATTTGGAAAGAACTAGTGCCTAAACGGACAGGACCCATTATGCTAGTCATTGTGCACATAGTGCCAGAATGGTCTTTGCTCCAATGCATTTACAATCTACATTGGAGCAAACAGGTGGATGTGACACACCAGGGAGCACATGGTAGCAATTTAACAATACATATTTTGTCAATATTAAAAAATGACACACGTAGATGCAGCCTTGTGATTGACAGAGAAAAGATTAACATTTGCATTATTGCTGGCCCTAAATGGAGGCATTGCAAGAGCACAGCGTATTTAGTGAAATGGAATTGGGTCCAGCTTAACTGAGCTACCTAATACCTTAATTAAACAAATACTCTTGGGAGCTTGGTTGCCAATGTGTGCTTTTCCGGAAGCTGGGCTCACCCCAGCAGTAGAGAATGTATGTCTTGCCTGTTTGTTAGAGTTGTAGTTTTCAATCTTTTTGCATTTCTGGATCCCTTACATTTTTCAAATAGAGCTTTAGATCCTCAATCTGTGGGCCCCAGGAGTCTGTGAGTTAGAGGTTGAAACCCAATAGGTAATCTTACCACCAGAGGTCCCCATAACAATGGTGACTCACTGTGCTAGGGGTTTTGTACACATACACACAGGACAAGAAGCATTTCCTGTCCCAAAAAGTTTATACAAGAACTCTAATGTATCAAACAACAGAAGGAAAGATGTGAATAGTGATAATAAGATTAAACCGCAGTGGGTTATAAAAGTTAGATGAGATTTACTTCTTGTCTGCGGTAGAGAAGTTAGATGACCTTTGCAAGACCACACAGGAAGTCAGTGGCAGAGGTAGGTTAGACTTCAAACACCTCAATTCCAACATTTATGCACAGGAGTAGTCTCATTGGCTTCAGTGGGACTGCTCGCGTGCTAAAATACAGGCATAAGTTTTTATACCATTTTAATGCTAGTATTTTGCTATAATTTGGGGTCTGTCAGTGCTCCAGTTAAACCTAATTGCTGAGGTTTTCACTCAGTACAAAAATATTCTGGGGCATCTCAATCCAAGCCATGATTGCAGCCAGCTATATAGTGTGCTTTTGCTACCATCAAGGTTGGCTTCTATAATGCATTCAGTCTGGGGCATTCCTGAAGACAGAGCATATTTCTAGTATTGCACTAGGTCTTTCCTGTACCCTTCCCCTAACCAAAACAAATCAACAGAAGAAACAATATGGAAAAGACATGGACCAAGTCACAGAGATACCTCAAGTCCTCTCCTTGATGAAACTGAGCTGTTGCCCTGTTGTGAAGATCTCACTGATGGCCCTGTACCGTCTTACGCTAGTGGTATGGGCACGGTGCAGTTGATGATTGTTATATATGAAGTACAGTGTTCACAGAATCATAGAACAATAGAGCTGGAAGAAACCACAAAAGCCATCAAGTCCAGCCCCCTGCCCAAGGCAGGACCAAACCCACCAGATCAGCCCAGCCAGGGCTTTGTTGAGCCGAGACCTAAACACTTCCAGGGATGGAGACTCCACTACTTCCCTGGGGAGACCATTCCAATGCTTCACCACCCTCCTACTGAAAAAGATTTCCTAATGTTCTACCTGGTCTTTCCCAACTGCAACTTGAGACCATTGTTCCATGTTCTGCCATCCGTGACCACTGTGAACAGCCTCTCTCCAGCCTCTTTGCAGCCTCCCTTCAGTAAGCTGAAGGCTGTTATCAAGTCCCCCCTCAGTCTTCTCTTCTGCAGACTAAGCAGACACAATTCCCTCAACCTTTCTTCATAGGTCATATGCTCCAGGCCCCTAATTATTTTGGTTGCCCTCCGCTGGACCCTCTCCAGTGTATCCACATCCTTCCTATAACTGGGGACCCAGAATTGGACACAGTATTCCAGATGCGGCCTCACCAAAGCTGAATGAAGAGGAATAATCACTTCTCCGGATCTACTGGCAATGCTCCTCTTGATACAACCTAATATGCCATTAGCCTTCTTGGCTACAATGGCACACTGTTGATTCATGTCCAGCTTCTCATCCACTAAAACCCCCAGGTCCTTTTCTGCAGAACTACTACTAAGCCAGTCATATCCCAGCCTGTAACAATGCTTGGGATTCTTCTGGCCCAAGTGCAGGACTCTGCACTTGTCCTTATTGAACCTCATCAGATTTCTTGCAGCCCAGTCTTCCAATTTGTCTAAGTCACTCTGGACCCTATCCTTACCCTCCAGCGTAACTACCTCTCCCCCTAGCTTAGTGTCATCCGCAAACTTGTTGAGGGTGCAATCCGACCCCTCATCCAGGTCATTGATACATACGTTGAACAGAACAGGACTCCGAACTGAACTTTGGGGCACCCCACTACAAACCAACCACCATCCCCACATCAAGTCGTTGATCACTACCCACTGGGCCCGCCCTTCTAGCCAGCTTTCTATCCATCTTAACGTCCATTTATCCAATCCACATTCCTTTAACTTGCTGACAAAAATATTGTGGGAGACCATATCAAAAGCTTTGCTAAAGTCAAGATAAATCACATCCACTGATTTTCCCCTATCCACAGAGCCACTTATCTCATCTTAGAAGCTAACCAGATTGGTCAGACATGACTTGCCCTTCATGAATCCATGCTGACTATTCCTGATCACTTTCCCCTCCTCCAAGTACCTCAGAATGACTTCCTTGAGTAGCCCCTCCATGATTGTTTCCAGGGACAGATGTAAAACTGACCAGCGTATAGTTCCCTGGATCATCCTTCTTCCATTTTTGAAAGATGGGAACTACATTTGCCTTTTTCCAATCATCCAGGATCTCTCCTGATCTCCATGACTTTTCAAAGATAATGGCCAAGGGCTTGTCAATGACATATGCCAACTCCCTCAGAATCCTCAGATGAATTAGGCCCGGGCCCACGGATTTATGTGCATTTAACTTTTTTAGATAGCTCCTAACCTGTTATTTCCCCACTCCAGTGTTCTAGAGTTCAGTGAGTCTTGTGGGTTTTTCCTGCGCTCAGGATAGTATTCCAGGCTTTGTTGGTCTTGTCAACCAAATCTTCATCACATTCCAGCCATGGTGAGCTGCACTAAGTCATGCACTGCACCTACCACATTTTATCCTAGCTTTTACTTTTTAAAGGAAGTAAGGATTCCTCTCTGAGCATGTCTGTAAATTACTACAGTTCTAATGAGGAATACTTTCAACACATCCTGGCTTCATAAGAAGGCTCTGCTCTTTACCATGTTCTCTGTTCTTTACCCAATCCACATTCACTTTAATGTGCTATTCAAGGTGTTGTGATTACCTAGGCGATTTGGGACTCAGTTTTCTCGACAGCACCTTTCCAGGGCTGTAGCTCAGCAATCGCTGTCAGCTGCACTGATTTTGCTCTATGTCCCCTAAGTTGAACTCCCGGAGAAATATGTACCATCAGAATGCTAGTCAGTATTGGGATGGATTCTCAGGGTCTGGGAGGTGTGCTACAATGAGCAAAACTGAGGGATAAGAGAGTCTTTTCCTCCTAATCTCTCAGCTCTATTTTTAAAGGTATTTAGGAACCTAAGGATTGTTCCCTCCCCACCCCCCCGCCAGCCCCATTAGGTGCCTACGGATGGCTAGATGCTTGTGAAAATCCTGCTTGGCATTTAGTTACATTCCTCTTCATTTCCTCAGTAAGAGATAACAGTGCTCCTGTCTCCCAACCTCCTCTGTGTATGTTCTCCTTGCCAGACAGATTGTCTCTTGGTATATGATGTACAGTGTCTCAGGGGATACTGACCATTTCTGTGGGTGCCACTGTCATACAAATGAGTTTACTGAAATGGAAAATTCACTCAATGGCATCTTGTCTTCAGTAAAGACAGAATTGCAGGAGGCGCACTACTGGGATAGGTGGGGAGGAAGAATGTCTGGGGCCCAGATCCACAGAGGTACTTTGTTGTTGCTCTGCTTAGTGTTGCCTGCCTCAGAGTGGAATCCTCAGTCTAAGCTAGATACCAGGCTCCCCACAGAATGGCTGGGGACAGCCAGGTACCTAAGGAACAAGATATTTAGTTAGCCAGGAGTGAAAAGCTGAGGTGAGGGGCTTAGATGCCACCTGAGCATGTGCACAGGGGTTGGGAGGGTTTGCACTTAGATGGCTACATAAACCACCACCACCTCATGTTGCCATGGCAACCCTGCTATTTTGAGTGCAGTAGCTGAAGCAGAATTATGTCTGTCTACCTCTGCTGACACTGTCCCAGCTTCTCAATAGATAAACCCTGTCACCTGCTCAGTTCCTTTCTCACCCTTACTACATTTCCCTGCGCCAGTAGTTGTTTTTTGTGCAGATACTGTGTAGGATCGGCCTTTTGTGCAGATACATCCAGCCCTGCTGGAGATGGGGTCAGACATGTATTAGGTTCTAGGCATGTGTGGAGCAAGCATGCCAGAGCATGCTCAGCTGGTAAGGTAGCATTCCCCCATATAGGCTGAGAGTTCCACTATAAAATTATGCTTCATACGCTTTGATATGAGCTTGTGCTCAAAGTTGCTTGTTAGCTGAGGGTGGTATCACCTGGGGGACTTGGGTGCCTACAGGGGTAGGTGGCACCTGAGGGCTAATTTTGAAAATATTAGTGGTGCCTAAATAGGAGACATAAGGGCTGAGAGAGGCAGATAGGCTCCTAAATACCTGTGGAGATTTGGGCTGGAATCTCTGAGGCAGATCATCAGCCCATGGGTGTAGCTTCATCAAAATGTCACTTTACTTCAGCGTGACTCATGGGTGTATCCAGTTGGTTGTGTGGGAGTAGGAGGACAGTTTTGCTACCTGTGGAGCCAATTTAAACAAAGCTTTTCACAGTGTGAGGTTACACCCTATTTGCTATCTGGCCTTCAAGGAAAGGCTCTTTCTGTGCTAATTGAAATTTAAGCATCCAAGCTATAATATTAGGTCATATGTGGGACTTAAGGAGCTTGTGTGAAGCTTTCTTGTAGTCAGCAATCATCACAAGAAAGAGGCCCAAACATATGAAATTCAAGATAATGCCCTGTCATGCAGGCTTCTGTACAATGCATGAAAAATTCTGGCTCCTACAGACAAGTTGCCAAAAGGCTAGTGTGTAAAATGAAAAATTAAATTAGCTTCAGTCCAAACCAGAAATGTCAAAAACTCATTTCACAGAATCACAGAATACTAGAATTGGAAGGGACCTCGAACAGTCATCAAGTCCAGTCCCCTGCCCTCACACAAGGACCATGTACCATCTAGATCAGGCATGTCCAACCTGCAGCCCTGGACAGCTAGTAATGCGGCCCCACAAGATCGTAAACTTTTAACATTATTATGTAATTTATATACATTAACTATATTATATATTTTATATGCGGCCCAAGACAATTCCTCTTCACTCAGTGCGGCCCAGGCAAGCCAAAAGGTTGGACAGCCATGATCTAGATCATCCCTGGCAGATGTTTATCTTACCTGCTATGAAATATCTCCAGTGATGGAGATTCTGCAACCTCCCTATGTAATTTACTCCAGTGTTTAAGCACCCTGAGAGGAAGTTTTTCCTAATGTACAACCTAAATCTCCCTTGTTCTTTCACTCTTAGCTCATAGGTCATGTTTTCTAGACCTTTAACCATTTTTGTTCCCCTTCTATGAACCCTATCCAATTTCTGTACATCTTTCTTGAAATGTGTTGACCAGAACCAGACACAATACTCCAAATGAGACCTAATCAGTGCAGAATAGAGCGGAAGAATTATTTCTCGTGTCTTGCCCACAACACTCCTCTTAATTCATCCCAGAATCATGTTTGCTTTTTTTTGGCAACGTCACACTGTTGACTTATATTTAGCTTGTGGTCTGTTATGACCCGTAGATCCCTTTCTGCAGTACTCCTTCCTAGACAGTTGCTTCCCATCTTTTATATGTATATAAACATATTTTTATATTGTTCCTTCTATGTGTAGTCCTTTGCATTTGTTCTTATTAAACTTCAGCCTTTTTATTTCAGACCATTTCAAATTATGACTCTCTCCTCCAAAGCACGTGCAACCACTCCCAACTTGGTATTATCTGCAAACTTTATAACTGTACTGTCTATGCCATTATCTAAACAGTTGATGAAGATATTGAACAGAGCCTGTCCAAAAACTGACCCCTGTGGAACATCGCTTGTTATGCCCTTCCAGCATGATTGTGAATCATTAATTACTATTAATAATTTTCTGAGAATGGCTATCCAGCCAGTTACGCCCACCTTATTATAGTCCCATCTAGGTTGTATTTCCCTAGTTCACTGACAAGAAGGTCAAGTGAGATCATATCAAACGTTTTACTAAAGTCAAGGTATACCATGTCTGCAGCTTCACCCTTACCCATAAGACTTGTTCTATCAAAGAAACATGTCAGATTGGTTTGCCATGATTTGTTCTTCACAAATCTATGCTGGCTGTTACCTCTTAGATTGTCATCTCCTAAATGTTTGCAAATGAGCTCCTCAATCATTTGCTCCATTATTTTTCCCGGTACTGAAGTTAAACTGACTGGTCTGTAATTTCTTGGGTGGTCCTTGTTTCTCTTTTTATAGATGGTCTCTGTATTTGTCCCTTTCCAGTCTTCTGGAATCTCTTCTGACTTCCATGACTTTTCAAAGAGAATACCTAATGTCTCAGGTACCACTTCTATCAGTTCCTTCAGTATCCTAGGATACATTTCATCAGGTGCTGGTGACTAGTTTTTCATTTGTCCCTTTACTACTTTAACTTCTAAACCTACCCTACTTCCACTAGCATTCACTACGTTTGGCATACCAACACCATTAACCTTCTTGGTGAAGGCACGGTGGCACAGTAACCCAGTAAGCACAGAAAAGCTACAGTTCAGACAATCCAAGCAAAATGACGGAAAGAGAAAGTTATGAGATTCTTATTTTTCAGAAAATACAACTGCCCATGCTACATTAGAAAAGACCCAGCAGATAACTCTGCAGCATCAAATCCAGTTTCAAGTCTTCCTTGGATTACATCGAGATTCAATCTGCATTGGAATTCAAACAACTATTTCTGTCGTGGAAAAGGTGGGTGAAAAGGGCTGGAAGGATTCACATATTCTTTAAACTAGGGGAAATACTGGTGTAGTGTGTTTGAGGGGATGGGGAGGTGGATTCTAAACTGTGGACTATATCCCTGATGCCTCAGGCCTTGCTCTGAGTAGAACATCAGGTAGTGATTGGTAGTGACAGTATTTTGGGTAGTTTCATGACTTCAAAAAAAAATCTCACACATCATAGAGCTCTTAGTTGAAGATGTATGTTTTCAGGTTAAACAGTGAGGGAGAAAGGCTGAAACAGCTGTATGAATGTGAATTCATCTGTTTCAGCAAAAACGAGGACTCCTGTGGCACCTGAAAGACGAACAAGTTCATTAGGGCATAATCTTCATAAATACAGAAAGGGGAATGTAACACCAGTGGTAATGAGGCTAGTTGAATCAGAGTGGACGTGCCCCCTTCCAACAGTTTCTAAAGAAGAAAAATACCTACAATTAAGTGTAATGAGCTAGCCATCCCCAGCTTCTATTCAGGCCCATTCTGACAGTGTCAATTTGCATATGAATTCCAGCTCAGCAGTTCACAATGCCGTCTGTGTTTGACGGAGTGAGCTGCAGCCCACAAAATCTTATGTCCTAATAAATTCATTAGTCATTAATGTGGCACGGACTCTTCATTGATTTCATAGGATATGAACAACCAGCAGTGCTTACATGCTACATATTTGAAATACAAAAGGAACACAGTTATTTCCTCCTCTCACACACCTCCCCAAGAGCTTGAGCACCTCCTAGTGCTCCCAACTGCCCTTCAAGTTCTACAGCAGGGAATTGAGTGCACTCTGCACTCAGCATCATTGGACTGTGTCTGGGTCTAGTGCCAACAGTAGGCTTGCTTCTAAGTGTTTGTGAATTTATGCTCACCTCACCCTTGTGAGGTAGAGCATCATTGTTATTGTAGTTTTCAAATGGGAAACTGATGCACTGAGAGAGGAAATGGTTTGATCAAGGTCACAAAGAAATTCTGAAACAGAGTACGAAACTGAATCCAGATTTCCAAAGATCCTGTCCTACGAGACCGTCCTTACTCTAGCAGTAGAGATGTCTTGTTTTGAGTGTTGAATACCATATTTGAACAGCCATTTTCTGGAGACCCATTTAAATGAGATGTGAGCCTTTGTCAAAAAGATGATAAATATTTAAATGTCTAAAATCAAGCCCTTTCTTCAGACAGAAAAGGTCGTTCTGAATGTGATTCAGCTTCAAAGCACAACCTTTGACACTTGACTTTTCACCTCAGTGCAAAAAGTAATTTAAGTCCATATCATTTAAAAGACAAATTTGCAGGCCAGGAGTCTTTGGTTTTGTTTCTCCAGCTTTGCAAAGCTCTACTTCAAATGTCAGTTCAGGTCACAAGTGAAAATCAGCTTGGTAGCTTTTTTCATCTGTTTTCCTACTGGAAATTGGCCCACATTGCAAGATGATAAGCACATCATTTTGCACAGCTGTGTGTGTCAAGGGCACAGCAAAAATACTACAATGGCAAGTTAGAGCAAAGCTATGAGTATCAGAGAGGCATGTGTAGAAGTCTGTGTCAATGCTGTGTCTACTATGCATGGCAGTAACCAATGCTATTCAGTAGGGCCAACAGTCACCAGGGGCCCCATGGCAAGGTGGGAGGGGGACCCAGCTCCATGCTCCTGGAAAAGGCAGGGCCAAGGGCAAAAAGGACAGGGCCTAGGGTAGTCAGATGTTAGTGCCACCCAGACTGCTACACTGGGCCCCCCTTCTTCCTTCCCTCACAGCTGCTTGGAGCAGCAGAGCAGTACTACTATGCCACTGAAAGACCGGTCCTGGAGGGCCATTGCCCATTTGCCCACCCCCACCGTCAGCGGTCCAGACACTGTTATTTCACAGCCTTAAAATACTACACTCACTCATAAATTATACATTTAAAAACAATTGTATCCCTTACGAAAAGGATATTTATGTCTAACATTGGTGAATTTATAGTGGGACACAGCTAGCAGGAATGCCCTTCTGCTCGTTAACTGAAATATAATCTTGAATTAGTGATATGAAAATTTTATGTTTCCTTTTTGTCACTGCTTTACACTGGCAAGTCCCCTCCTCCCCTTAACTGATTTTTTATTAGAACACTTCAGAAGGAAGAAACAAATCACAAAGGTATCTATGACACATTTAAAATCAAAACAGGGTAGAAGAAGCCTGGTGTGTCAGCCTGGTGGGCGTGAAAGCATAAGTTTCTGGAACTGAGAAGAGTTTAGCAGAAAACTTTCTCACCCCAGGGATAACTCCTCCTTGTTCCTCCCAGTTCTCTGTTTTTGACGTCTAAATGTTGTGCCAAATCCTCAGCTGGAACAAGTCAGCACGGCTCCACTGACTTCAAAGGGGTGCTAGAAATAGGCAAATGAAAATCCCAGTTCCTAACAATAATAGTAAAATTGCCTTAGTATTTACAAAGGTCTTTGTATCCATTAACTGAAAAAACAATATTGGAGTAATCAATGATTAAGCTTTGGTCTCGCCAGAGCACTACAGATACAGATGTCTGTCTTGTATGTAATCTTGTATTTTTCTTTGTCTTTTATTTACTGCAGCAAATATCTGAAGGGAAAAATGTTTCCATTAGCCCTTGCCCTACAATAACTTAGTTCTCCACTCTAATGGAAGACAGGCCCACGAATTAACTATAGTATACAGTCACTCTATTTGCTCATTGTCAAGGCTGTTCCTCACTCTGACATGCTGAGTGCAGAAGGTGGGGGGAGTAAAAGTGACCTTAAAATACCTTACCCCATAAGATTCTGCTTAAAAGCTTCCCAAGTTCAGGGATTCCCTGACCCTGGGAGGTAGCTGCCACCACCCAAGTGAGAAGAAAAAAAATTAAAACCCAGGAAGGCACACTTGGGATGTCTCCCTGTAGAGCAACTCCAAGCTCTTAACTTTCCCTTAGGAGAGAGCTTGAAACAAAAAGGAAGAAATTAAACTGGAATCTGATAGCTCAGCTGTCAGTCTTAGGCCTGGATATACACTGACACTTCTCTAGGACACAGGAATCAAATCACTGCCTTAAAAATTAGTTATTAACAAAATAAAAGATCGAGTATACAGACAAAGTGATAACATTGTTAGGTGCTAGGTGTTAACACTGCAACTTGAAAAAAAAGGTAGATAAAAGTACAGAGAATTACTTCCCTGGGATTCAGTTTAGAAGTTACAGTGTATGGGGGTACATCAGCCAGCCTGAGAAGTCCTGCACCAAACCCAAAATAAGGTGGGGAGGAACAAACTGGCAAAGGAGTTAGCAGCAAAGAGCAGCTTAGAAGCCAGGTTCTTGAGACTGACAGTTGTTCGGAGCCTTTAAGCATAGAACTCTCGTCAGTGTGATGTGCTTGTCAGGAAAAGACCCAAGATGAGGATTGAGGAAAGTGATGTTGCTCCAATTATGTATTTTTTAGTCTTGTACATCTGATGCTGGACTTGCACACCCTAAATTTCATGTGTGTTTTTCTTTGTGTTGCTTTAGTGCTCATCCATGTGATCCATGCACACTAACACTGCCACGCCCTTTATAATTACCCACTCCTTGTGTTAACACTACTGCTGAATTGCTCAGTAGGAATTGTTTGCCAACAAGTTGGCTTCTCAGAAAAGCAAGGAGTGATCTACTGCAGCCTTGACATGAGTAAGCCATTTTAGGGGAAATAGGGTATTTCATGTGTCATGCCGAGGAGGATGATGGAAGATATCAAAGAGAACACTGTCGTCATGTAACTTCAAAAGTACTGACAGCTGGGGAAATAATTATTTGGGCTTTGCAGAAGCTGTATTAATGAAGTGAAATATTTAACATAGTACTGTTATCACCAGTGCATATTTGGTGGGAACATAAAATGCTCATACAGGAGAATGATTGTGGTTACAAATGCCTGTTCCACCCACCAACCCACTGTACATACAATAACTCCCTGTTTCCGTTCTGACACAGCAACCTTTTATCTGCTCTGGAAGCTCCCACATGAAGAAATAGCTGATTTATATTTTATAACTTGCTTTCAGACACAGAAGTAACTTTTTTCTCCTGGGGATAAGGGAGAAACAGACTTTTTTACATCAACAGTATGAACCAGAACTCATTTGATGGGGAGACTATAAATTATTTTATGAAACTAACATCCCACTCCAAATTGTCAGTTAAAGAACACTAGCAAATGCCTTTTATTTTCTGTTGTATTTTGTTGCAAATGTAGGCTATGTCTACACTTGCCCCTTCCTTTTGGAAGGGGCATGGTAATGAGAGAGTTGGGAAGATGCTAATAAGGCACTGCCATAAATATGCAGTGACTCATTAGCCTAATGGTGGCCGTGCACGATTTGAAAGTGTCACTACCGAATCCTGCTCTGCCTGCGTGGACGGCAGCCTTTCAGAAGGACCCCCCAGACTTTGAAAGCCCCTTCTTCCTATTTGGTTTTAAGAAGAAGAGGCTTTCAAAGTCTGGGGCGGTGCTTTCAAAAGGCCCCCATCTACACAGGCAGCACACTGGAAGAAAGGGTTTTTGAAGTCTGGGGAGTCCTTTCGAAAGGCCTCCATTTACACAGGCGGCACACGATTTAAAAGCAGCACTTTCGAATCACGTGTGCTGCTATTATGCTAATGAGATGCTGCATATTCATGGCAGTGCCTCATTAGCATCTTCCCAACTCGCTCATTTGCCATGCCCCTTCTGAAAGGAAGGGCTAGTGTAGACGTAGCTGTAATGTCTGGGCCAAATTCTGTCCTGACCCCAGGATAAACCTGGAAAGACTTCCTTGAGGGTCAGTGAAGTTATCTGAGCTCTAAATAGAGTTTGACCCTACAGAAATATTAGCAGTATGGCAATAACTTCTGATGACTCTGCTTTCCTAGAGCTTCCTGTTCTGAAGCAATTATTCCCTGCATTTTATACGGCTATCTAGAAAACTATCCCAGGGTAGTTTGAGTACTAAGTAAGTGTTCAATGGACAAAATTGTCTGACCCTGGGAGTTCCTGTGTTACTCTCCTAGAAACAATGTTGTAGCTGGGAAAAAAGACAGGGCATTGTTTCTTACAATATAAGTTGCAGGGCTTTATCAAGTCTAGATGTAAACGTTAGCAAAGATGGAGCCTCTGCCATTTCTCTCACAAGGCCAGGCAATAGCCCTCATAGTGAAAATATTTTTTCCTGATATTCAGTATACATTTTTCCAGCTTTTTAAATCCTACTGGGCCAGATCCTAATGCCTTTAATAGGGAAAAATCCCACAGAGACATACAAATACCTTAGTGTTAAATGTTGCATAGAAAAATTACATGGACGCCTGTGGGGACATTGTTCACTGAGTTCCATTAGCTTTAGCCTATTATCAAGAGTGACTTCTTCTTAGTCACCTTTGTCTTCCTTCAGCCTACACTCCCTTTAGATATTTGCAAATTGTGACTTTGAAATCACCAAATAGTTACTAAAGTTGATCAGGAATTTTTAATTTTTTTTAATTAAAAAATGCAGATTTGTCAAGACCAAAACTTTTTGTGGAAAACTATATTGGATTCATCTTTCAGGAGGAAGGTTTCTCAGGTTTGGCTGAGAATTTCTGCTCTGAGAGAGTAATCCGTCCCCAGCGTAGTCAATAGCCCAGTGAGAGGCCATTTAACTCACACCTGGATCTCCCACATCCCAAGTCTGTGCTCTAATCACTGGATGAGAGAGACCCTCTCTGTATAAGTAATTAAGTATTCATAATTCCAGAGAGATTGGCTCCATAACCCTGTGGTGAGGGCACTGAGATGGGATGCCAGGATCCTTGTTTAATTTGACTGCTCTAACTACAGGGATATTAATTATTCTGGGCCTGTCTCTTTCATGGCTTCCTGTGGAAAACTTCCAACGGGTTTTGGTTCCATTCCATGAAAAAAGAGTACATATTGTGTAACCTCAACTTTCTGTGAAACAAAATTATGTTCTTGCCAGCCTATCTGTCACTATATCAGCTTCATCCCAGTTAAGTGACTCTTGAGAAGTTCTGTGGATTTTAAATGGTTTTCTCAAGAGGCACATAAAGATGTCAGAAATGCCCACAGATCACCCAACGTCAGGCGTCTTGGGTGATAATGCACTTAAACTCAGTGAACATAGAATTTCTTATTGTTGAAATCCTTTTATTTTGCAATGCCCATTCGTAACTATGAATTAAGCATGCCCCAGCACAGAGCTGACTCAGACTTCATAGCTGAATTAATGAATCATACTACAGTGAACTCAATGATCTATCCAGGAACCAACAAATATTGATTCATCTCTTGCTTCAGTGACTTTGCTTAGAGAAGATGGAAAGTGTTAGACACCAGTCATTCCTCTCCTTGGGGATCCCTGTGCAGACTCTAGAATGCCAGGGTTGACTCAGTCTTAGCCCTACTCAGAAAGGGAGGAGATGAGAAGCTCATGCCCCCAAACTACCCATCTGCCAAGTGAATTCTTGCACTTTGGTTGAAATAAGCAATTCACTAGTACAATTAAACTGAATCACAGCTCCACCTCATTCTTCTCCGCCATTGTCCCCCCGGATTCCTTACTTTGCTCCCTCTAGTGTTGGATTGTAAGTATTGTGACCTACTTATTCTTGTTCCAATTAATCAGTTTTAATAGTCCCTATCTCCATCCCAAATGAACGGGTCAGCCCTGTTACTGGGAACACAGATAAGGCAGGGAACAAAATGGATGCACAAAGGACCTAACCTCTACTCAGTGTGAACATTTGATTTGTGCTGGCGTAAATTTTGGACATGAATAAATTACAATGCCTAGTAAGGTGATTAATGATCAGTGACCCTTTTCAATCTAACAGGAAGGGTTCTGAAGCTGTCAGATGCACAAGTTTGAGTTGCTCTGGGATGCAGTTTCTGCACAAGATTTTGACAGTGACGGTCTCATTAAAAATCCCTGAAAGAAAAAGCAGCATTTTTGATTGCTGGAAGATAAATTGAAGCTATTGTGCCTTGAGGAGGAGTAATTTTCCCTGGCACCCACCTTCCCACCACCACTCCAGAACCTTTAGTCAGGGTAAGTAACTGCATAGCTAAGAGCATTGTCCAGTAGCTACTACCAAAGCCTGGATATTAGATTAGATGGGCCAATGATCTGTGCTGCATGTCAGTTTCTATCTCTGGTGTATTACAGTTCAGCATCACTGTGAACTATATGTAAGCAGTACTGATTTTTTTTTTCCTCAGAAATAGTTATGGTCTGGCAGTGGGTGATTGTATATTAAGAGATGTCTGTGGAAAAATAAAATCCTTTTAACGGAAAGAAGACTAGGTTCTGCTTTCATTTATGGGCCAGATTCATCCCTGGTGTAACTTCCTTGACTTCCATATATGTAACTTCTGGATGACTGGAAGAAGGCAAACGTAGTGCCCATCTTTAAAAAAGGAAAGAAGGACAATCCAGGGAACTATAGACCAGTCAGCCCTACCTCAATCCCTGGGAAAATAATGGAGGGAAACCTCAAGGAATCCATTTTGTAGCACTTGGCAGAGGGGAAAGTGATCAAAAGTAGCGAACATGGATTCACTGGGGGCAAGTCCTGCTTGACCAATCTCATTAGCTTCTATGACAAGGTAACAAGCTCTGTGGACATGGGGAAGTCAGTGGATGTGATATACCTTGACTTCAGCAAGGCATTTGATACAGTCTCCCAAAGCATTGTTGTCCCTAAGTTAAGGAAATATGGATTGGATCCTTGGACTATAAGATGGATAGAAAGCTGACTTGATGGTTGTGCCCAATGGGTAGTGGTCAATGGCTTGATATCTGGATGGCGGTTGGTTTCAAGCAGAGTGCCGCAAAGCTCAGTTCTGGGGCCGGTGTTATTCAACATCTTTATTAATGACCTGGATGAGCGACTGGATTGCACCCTCAGCAAGTTTGCGGATGACACAAAACTAGGGGGAGAGGTAGATGCATTGGAGGGTAAAGAGAGAATCCAGAGTGACCTGGATAAATTGGAGGACTGGGCCAAAAGAAATCTGATGCAGTTCAACAAGGAGAAGTGTAGAGTCTTGCACCTGGGGCGGAAGAATCCCAAGCATTGTTACAGGCTGGTAACTGACTGGCTCAGCAGCAGTACGATGGAACGGGACCTAGGGGTTATGGTGGATGACAGGCTGGATATGAGTAAACAGTGTGCCTGTGTAGCCAAGAAGGCTAACGGCATACTAGGGTGCAGTAGAAGGAGCATTCTGAGCAGATCTAAAGAAGTAGTCATTCCCCTCTATTCGGCACTGGTGAGGCCACATCTTGAATACTGTGTCCAGTTTTGGGCCCCCCAATGTAAAAAGGATGTGGATTTGCTGGAGCAGGTTCAGCAGAGGGCAACAAAAATGATTAAGGGGCTGGAGCACAAGACCTATGAGGAGAGGCTGAGGGATTTGGGATTGTTTAGTTTACAGAAGAGAAGACTTAGAGGTGATTTAATAGTAGCCTTCAACTTCCTGAAGGGGAGCTCTAAAGAGAAGGGTGAGAAACTGTTCTCAGTGGTGTCTGATGGCAGAACAAGGAGAAATTGTCTGAAGTTGAAGAGGGGGAGGTGTAGGTTAGATATTAGGAAAAACTACTTCATCAGGAGGAGGGTGAAGCACTGGAATGCGTTGCCTAGAGAGGTGGTGGATTCTCCATCCCTCGAGGTTTTTAAGTCCAGGCTGAACAAAGTCCTGGCTGGGATGACTTAGTGGGGGCTGATCCTGCTTGAAGCAGGGGGCTGGACTAGATGACCTCATGAGGTCCCTTCCAGCCCTGTGATTCTATGATAACTATAGTTTTTGCAGTTTCAAATATTTCTTACCAAATCAGGGAAGAGAAAATTAGTTAAAAGGAAGCATGGGGCTTTGACTTCAGATACCTTCTGAGCTCAATAAGAGCTAAGGACCTTCACTGCCTGGTTTGGGAAGATGCTGGGAATCTAAGTGAGATCCACACTCAGTCTTTCACTTTCAGAATGGGAGAAATTGGGATTAGTTTGATAAAGGATGCAGATTTAACACTGCCTCGCATCTGCAGAGAAGCAGAAAGCGAATAAAGCCTTTAGATTAAAATGTTAAATAAGTTCCACCCACAGCAGACTAAATCCACTGCTAGGGTGAAGGAAAAATGCGTGGGTTAATAATGGTGAAAAGAAAATACCTTGGTAAATAAAAGAAAGCAAACAGTTGACTGTGTACATACCATAGGTGACTATGAAGAATGTCCTGCATATGGACATAGACAGTGACCAGTGCTGTTTAAATGTGTGACACATGATGATGCAGATGACTGTTGTGTAGAAATCCCTGGTCCTTACTGTGCTTCACCTCAGTGCTTACTCAGACAGTCTCTTAATGGAGACTTGCCTGAGTCAAGATGGTTTTTAAATCTAGTTTTTAACTCTAAGAAAATGTTTGCAAGGTATGGTCCTAGATTTGAAATCAGAGAATAAATGCCTGTGCTACTCAGCAATTTTCTGACATTTTTCCATCAAACTGCCAATTTGTCAAACAAAACTCTTGGTGGAAATGTCAATTTTGAGGCATGTTTCTCCCTATTTTAGGAAAAAATAATCGTTCAGTGTTTTAATGTCAAAACATTCAGTTTCCACATTCTTAGAATTGAAGTTTTGTTTTTTCATTTGAAAGCAGCTTTTTTGTTTAAATATTTTATATTTTTAAAAATGACACCTGTCCAACTGGAAAAAAAACATTTTAATTTTATTGGAAGAAAACATTTTGGGGTCTTTTTTCCCAGATTTTTAAATGGGAAATTCCAAAATATTTGTTTTCATTCTGTCTCAGAACAAGGGAAACAACTCCAGTGTGTGGAATTTCCCCCATAATGGAAAATCCATTTCCTGCCCAACTTAATAAATATTAAGTTACATCTCACGGCTCTTTGATAACATATGGCAAGTACAGAGAACCATACAACACACACTAATTGAAAAATATTCAATTGGTCCCCACTGGTTTGAGCTTCCAACTAGGTTTCATAAATAGCCAGGATCCTGGGGATAATGGCCATCCCATCTAAAAAAATGAACTCCAAGGGAAGCAAACAGAGACAGGTTCTATTAGATGTAACTAGAATTTGGTAGTTGGTTTATATTGTAACTCTTTACTCAATTTACTATTCACCACTGCATAAGTGATTTCCAAATTGCTGTTCAGTAGTAACTTAAGATAATTTTTCCATTGTACATCACAGCACTATGGCTTGAAGAAACATAAAGCTTCTTACATGCAGCAGCACAATCTAATACTCTGCATATCACAGAATCATAGAACACTAGAACTAGAAGGGACTTCAAGAGGTCATCAAGTCCAGTCCCCTGCCCTCACAGCAGAACCAAGTACCACCTAGACCATCCCTGGTAGGTGTCCACCTAACCCATTCTTAAATATCTTGAGTGATAGAAACTCCACAACCTCCCTAGGCAATTTATTCCAATGCTTAACCGTCCTGACAGGAAGTTTTTCCTAATGTCCAACCTCAACCTCTCTTGCTGCAGTTTAAGCCCATTGCTTCTCGTCCTATCTTCAGAGGCCAAAAAGAACAATTTTTCTCCCTCCTCTTTGTAACCCACTTTTAGGTACTTGAAAACCACTATTATGTCCTCTCTCAATCTTCTCTTTTCTAAACTAAACAAGCCCAATTCTTTCAGTCTTCCCTCATAGCCCATGATCTCTAGAACTTTAATCATTCTTGTTGCTCTTCTCTGGACCGTCTTCAGTTTTGCCAAATCTTTCTTAAAATGTGGTGCCCAAAACTAGACACAATACTCCAACTGAGGTCTAATCAGCACAGAGTAGAGCAGAAGAATGACTTCTTATGTCTTGCCCACAACACTCCTGTTCATGCATTGCAGAATCTTGTTTGATCCTTGTGTGATTCTTTTCCCGCCTCTGTGTTCCACTTTCCCCATCTGTAAAACAGGAAATACTTGTACTTTGGAAGCCTCTCTGACCTGCCTTCATGCTCCAGCACCCTATTGTGCTTGATCCTGTACAAACACAGAGCACAAAGACAGTCCTCGTACCAAAGTCTATATATAAAATAGTAAAACCTACGTAAGTGCATAATGAGGATTAAATATTTAAAATTTCAAATGATCTGCCAATAAAACTAGCTTTTCCAGAAGGCAATTTAAGATCCACCTCCTTGTCAGTGAACAGGAAAGCAAACAATGGTTTTCACTTTGTCTGTTTCACCAATGTGCGGGAGAACTGTGCTCTTTCACATAGTGTTCAACAAACAGTTGTTCTTCCCAGGGTGAGAAAGAATTTATTGCTGCTCTGACAGCCCAGTGTTAGAACTCAGCAGGGGGGAAAAGAAAAAAATCATGAAGCAAATGGATGTAACTGAACAGGTTTGAGTGGCCCTGAAGTCCAGAAACAGAAAGCGGTTTGACAGAACTGGTGGAGTAAAGCTCTCCACCTCTCTGTATATTTGCACCTAATGTTAGTGAGCACACTGACAGCAGAGTATTAAAGGTGCAACAAGCTACAGTGGGCAGCTTTTTGCTGAGGGACTGCAGCACCTCCAAATGAACAGCTCCAGGTTGGCACAGTGGTTGTGGGACTCTGACAATAGTCTTATAAGGTCACTTGCACTGGAATGGTTTCTCCTGTATCTTGGGTTGTGCTGCTGTTTTCCTGATGTATTATTTCAATACCACAATTCAACCTAGATCTCTCTGTTCTCCTAGGAGCCACTGCCAAGTAGGCAGCTGCAAAGCTGTATGTCAGTTTGTGTATTCTTCAGTGTGGCTTGTGCATACTGGCTTTTGCTGAGCATCAGCATTTGTGACTTGATGCTTAGTGCAAATTGACAGAAAGACAAGAGGAAATAGCCTTTCCAAGAGTGACTCTTACCAAATTGCACATAACTATTAAGCTTTCTTAATATTTGTTAAACTGTCATTTCCCTGTTAAGATTTCGCATGTGAGCATGAGGTGTGTCTGTAAATGCCAGCCTTCGCTAGCTTATCCTTCGCACTTGATTAATGCATGTCTGGCAACACGCTCCTCTCTTGCAAAGACTGAATGGGAAATTTATTGATTTCAATTTTGCACCTTCTAAATGGAGAGCACCAGCTTTGTTGCTGTTTAAATTCTTCTAAGGTGGCTCTTGTTTGTTCAGAGTGAGTAATTTCACTCCTCCCTTGTTGTGTCCCATCCCTTCCCTTCTGTGTACAGTGGACAAACTCTCCTTCTTTAGCTGAAGTTCAAGAGTGCTGTTCTGCCTCCCACAGTTTGTTGAAGCCCAACTCCTGTGCCAGCTATCTTCTGCCAAGGGTGACTGAGAGCTGGATGACTTCTCTAAAGGTAGGAAGGGGATTTTCTGAAGGTCCTGACCCAGCCCTAGTCCTCCCCTGGTTGCCTTTGGGTCAGATCAAAAGCTTCTTGCTCTAGTTGGATATTTATGTAGGAACAGGTCCTCCTACTCATTTGTTCTGCATTTATTTTCTCTTTCTCACCCCAGCAGCCTATAGAGCAGATCTCATAAGATATGCTTACGGGATTTTAGGATGCAGTCCTGTTCTCACTGAAATCTGCAGCAAAATACGCTGTTCCTTAGGCACAGAACAAAAAGTAAGCCTGACTAATTGTTAAGGGACTTTAAGAGAAGCATATGGGCTAGCTCAGTACTGAACTAACTGAATGCCTGACATCCCTGTGTACTGTACTTTCCTGTGTTACTGAATGCTCTGTGATGCAGTGTGGTGTAATTAACTTAGGGTGGTTAATAAATGGCATCTAAAGAATCAGTTTCAGGCAGGCTTCATGCAGCCTGGGCAAGAGATCGCTTTTTGTTTATTGCTTGGTCCGTCTTTACTCTGCAAAACCACATATATACACAGCAGAACCAAATTTACGAGTTTTTGGATGGTGGGGGAAGGGAGGTTGACATTTGCCCATATATAGGGAGCCAAACAAGGACTCAATTTCCCTGTTGGGGAAAATGCATTGGTTTGGGGAAAACAAAAAAAAAAAACCCTCAAAGCAAGTTGGAAAACACATGCTATTTTTGGGGGGGTTTCTTTTCCTGATTCTTAATCACAGAGGTAAAAATTTTCCAGACAGGAACTGCTCATGGATTGTTTCTGACTTGGGGATTAATAGCATGCTTTCCTTTTAACCAGTCAGACCACATTCCTATCTTCCAGATATGACTGATCCTCCTGCAAAGCTACAGTTGCAACTTGATATAAAAAGCTGTAGCCTCTTCCAAGAAATATCCAGGCTGATGACAAAATTACCTTTGTATTCCCCCACATCATAGCAAGGAATTTATCATCCCACCCAATTCCCATGATGGTGTGTCACTCTACTGAAAAAAAAACCCAAAAAAGGAAAAACAAACCTGCTCACTCCAACAAAAGGCTGGGTCTGGGAGAGGTTTGCTAGCAAATTGCATGGGGAATCATGTTTTGCCCACATGCTTGTGCCTGAGGCAATCTACAAAAGTGAGATCTTTCAAAAAAGCCGGGATTCCTCCAAAAGATCCCGCGGATCATCTGCGTGCAAAATGCATTCTTGCGAAAGAAAATCAAAAGAACATGGCTCTTCTTTTGGAAGTGCTCTTCCACTCCCGGATCAGGAAGAGTGCCTTCTTTTGAAAGATTCTTTTGAAGAAAAGCATGTGTAGATGCTCTGCGAGGCAGTTCCTTTGGAAGAGCAGTCCTCTGTGGCACTAGCCACCTGGAGCCCACAGACATCCTGGCCAGTGCCCCGGAGCTCTATGCTCCCTGCATCCAGACACTTTGAAGCTACAGAGACCTAGAAACCCGTGGCAGGAAGCTGCAAGCATTGCTGGAGCACAGACACAAGGTGCCCAGAAGCATGCCCTTGCAGCCTCCCCCTGCAGCCAAGAGATGCCTCATGGTGAGCAGCCAGCATGTTCTATGTCAGTTGGAATTATATTTTTCAATGAAATTTATAAATTTAATTTTATGGAGGAACATAAAATTCAGAGACCATACTCTGAGCTCAATAATTTACCATTCAGATGCAAATGAAATCAGAATCATACTGATATCAAACTGAGGCAAGTGAGATTACAATCAGATCCCAGGCTGTTATGAAAATAACTAGTTACCGTGTTCTTTTCCTTTCAAAAGCACATCTATTAGTTACACCTAGTGCATGAGTGTAAAGTGAAGCACATAGTCTGCAAATAAAACTTAGTGTGTAAGGTTTGTAGTCTGCTTGTGAAATCAGGTAAATCAGATTACACTGTGCCTGGAAAACAGAAATAAAATCTCCAGATTCAACTCAATCCTGAATTTTCCCACTGAGATTAAGCAGCAGGATCTGAAAAATCCTTTTTTAAAAAATCTCCAGATAGCATACTACTTAATGTTGCTAGGCAACAAAACTACCCAACAAGGACAAGAGGCCATTATATATCCGGGGGGAAATACTGGCTGTTTTCCACAATAAGTCTAAAGTCCTGGTGTAGAATTGAATATCAGCTAAAATGATAAACCTCTTGTAAAACTTCTCTGCAGACTGAAGTCAGGAATTAATGCTACTCACACTCATACTCTTACTGAAATCAACAGAAATCAGATGGGTTTATATACTGAAATGAATTGGTATTATTTCAATGTTCACTTCAGTCCAGTATCAGTCCCTTAAACAGAGCAAGGCAACAAGGATGTGTGAGAGAGGATCAGCCATGATCTCACCATACAAAAGGAAGCAGCTGGCAACTAACCCAGACTAGGAGGGAGCGGGAAGAAACC
This sequence comes from Carettochelys insculpta, assembly GCF_033958435.1. Taxonomy (NCBI): domain Eukaryota; kingdom Metazoa; phylum Chordata; order Testudines; family Carettochelyidae; genus Carettochelys; species Carettochelys insculpta. The sequence goes on from NC_134153.1 coordinate 16,390,793, forward strand.
CTACTTGTTGAGGTTTAGCAAAACAACCCCAATCACGGAATCAGAATTCTGGAGCTAGAAGAGACCTCAAGAGGTCATCTAGTCCAGACCCCTGCCTAAAAGCAGGATCAAACCCAAGTTTTGACCTACATATGTGATTGGGGTTGTTTTGCTAAACCTCAACAAGTAGGGATTCTTCCTGCTCCTTCCAAGTCTGGGTTAGTTGCCAACTGCTTCCTTTTGTATGGTGAGATCGTGGTTGATCCTCTCTCACGCATCCTGGTTACCATGCTCTGTTTAAGGGACTGACACTGGACTGAAGTGAACATTGAAATAATATCAATTAATTTCAGCATATAAACCCATCTGATTTAAACCCACCTATCTAAGCAGAATTTGGGCCCTAACTGTAATTTATTATCAATCTTAATGGCTTCAGCTACAGGGAGACCTTGTTCTGAATGAGGTTTGCAGAACCAAAGTCTGCCCTAAGGGTTTAACCATCACTGCATTTCTTCGAAACTGAATATTTAACGATTTGTCTAACCAAAACTCTTAGAAAAAAATTCTTCTCTGAGGTATATTTGTACAACAGAAAATGAGCCATTTGGGGGTGAGTGAGAGAACTCAGCACTTACGGTCTAAATAAAACAACAAACTGGATCCCATTTTTCAAAGAGAGAAACACAGAACTGCCTGTCCTCGCTGACAATTTGGGCCCAAGATTGCTTGGTTTGTGGGATGAAGTACTAAGGGTGAATCTACACTTAGCTTGATCTACACTAGGAAAGAAAGTTGATTTCCAATACGCAATTCTAGCTACGTTCTTACCAGATTTACCCTTACCTGCCGATCGACCACACTGGACTTCAATTTTGCCACGTGTGTTAAAACACGGCAAAATTGATCTCTCCGGGTTCAGCCACCAGCCCTGGTACTCCACACAACATGCAGTAAAGGACACTGGCATGAGCCTGAAGAGCCCCAAGCTACACTAGGTAAGGAAGTCGACTCTGATATATCGATTCTAGCTACAGTAATGGCATAGCTAGAATTGTGTATTGGAAATAGACTTCCTACCCTAGTGTAGACCAAGTCTAAGTTGGACACTGACTATTGAACTGCACAGTCCCCAAATACTTGGGAGTTTCCTGTTTCAAGGTCTGCTTCAGGCTCTTCTCTTTTTATTTATGTAGCTTTACTGGCACATAGGCCCTAATCCCAAGACCAAGCAAGGCAATAGCAACCTATCTACTGATTTCATTTGGCTTGGTCTTGGGCCCATTATGCTGAGCAAGCTGCAAGTCCTTTCACTGAATAGCTTACAGTCTAAAGGCCCAGAGAGTTCAGGTGATAATAAAGAAGTCAAGTAAGGACCTAGCTGATTAAGTGAAACTTATTGCATATGTCTAAGCCAATCATTTAAGGCATAAACTAAACCAAGGAGTCTCTTCATTGACTTTTATGCACATTGGATCCTGTGTTCCCTGTAAGACGAGTGCTTGAGCAGCTGCCCACAAGAGATTCAGGTGCTGCCCAGCAGATTATCAGAGTGCTAATAGCCACCCACAGCTGGCAGCATGTGTTTCTACTGGTGGTGCACATCCCTGTATGTGTTGGTGCACACAACAAAATTTATTCTGCCCATGGACGGAAAAATAAGAGGGAACCCTGGTTGGACTGTCTTAATGAATTAAATTATTACCTAACTACAATATCCTACCTAGACATAAGTCCCATATTTGGAACTGTAACTTGATCTACCCTGCTCTTGTGCCAGGGAATTCTATCCCTGACACTACCAGATGCTCTTATATCTGCTCCATGACATTCACCAAGCACATGAGGCTGTTGGGGAGGAAGAACATCTGTAGGATTTGCCATATTGCAGAAGTCATTCCTCTGACAAGAGACAGACTTTCAAAATGCACAGTCCCCCACCTGCTTTTAATTGCCTTTTGTAAGAAAGCTGCTGAGATAATCTCCATACCTTCCCCCCCACCCCGACCATGTTTCAGTAGTAGATACTCATAGGCTATGTCTACATTAGAAGCATCTGTCGACAGAGTGCATCTACATATAAAAGCAGATCAAAAGAGCAAGCTGTTTTGTTGACAGAGAGCAGCCAAACTGCCCTGCCCTCCCTTGACAGAACAGCTGACCAGAAGCTCTGCAAACAGGGCTGCCCAGTGAACTGGAAGCCCTCTCTGTTGATAGAAGTGTCTACATTGCACTTTTGTCAACATAACTCTATTGACAGAGTGTTATTCCTCAAAGCTGACTTCATTAGTCAGGACTTCATCAGTAACCTCCCATCACCCTGATTACCATGCCCCCCCTTCGAAGAAGGGGGCAAGTGTAGATGTAGCCTAAGTGTATAAATGCTCCCTGAGTTTTGTCGACAAAAGGACACTTCTGTCAACAGACATCACCGTTGACAGATATTTCTTGACAAAACCTCTGTCGACAGAGCATGTCCACACCTAACAGAGGTTCCCCCTGTTGACACCTTCTGTCAACAAAGAGGGGCCAGACTGTCCAGCCCTCTATCGACAGAACAGCCAAGTGGAAGCTCTGCAAACAGGCCTGCCCGGTGAACCAGAAGTCCTCTCTGCTGGCAGATGGCTCCCCAGAACTTCTACACTAATATTTGTTGTCAACAGAATCTGTTGACAGAGGCACTATGCCTCATATGGCCATGACAGAAGTCTGCCGGTAACATTGAGAACAGAGTCTTGACAGAACACATTTGTAGTGTGGACACTCCCTGGTTTTGTCAACAAAAGGCCACTTCCATCAACGAAACTCTGTAGTGTAGGCACATAGTGTTTTGCCTCTCCTCTTAATAATCCTTGATCTCACTATACAAAAGGAAGGAGTTGGGAACTACCCCAGACTAGGAGGGAGTGGGAAGAAACTGAACTTGTTGAGGTCTAGCATACACTTGCATACCCTATGTCTGCTTTCCAGGTAGCAGACACAGGCTCTGTGCTTTTATTTCACACATCTTAATAATTTATATAGTCTTAACTAGCAACCCATGTTGTCAGTTCCAATTAAACTTTTTGAAGAAGCCACAAATGTTTGTGAACCTGCCCTGTGAGCAGTGAGCAGCTGTCAATAGGGCAAGCTGTCTCCAAGTAATGAGGCCTGTAGCATCAAAGAAACAGTGATGTAACATTCTGCAAAGCAAATGGGACTTTATGGGATTTTTAAGGTGCTTGTCAAAACCTGTGGTCTGTAGCTTTCTCTTAAATTTGACAGAGTCCTTCATAGACAGGAATCAACTTTATATTAATAAACTGTTTTGTATTTGTGCAGCAAATATGGGACAAAATTTGACTGTTCAAGAAGAGGCTGAAGACCAAGATAATGTGTGTACAACAGAGAATTATCAGGTAACCTGGAAATCTTCATTCCTTGACTGTTTTCACACTAATAAGAAAAGCGCTCAGCTTCAAAGACACCCCTTTGGTGCATTTGAAATTCCCACCCTTATTGTATAGAACTTTTCTATACTTAGGGATTGATTCTGGATTCCCTGTGCCCATGTGTATAGTGTGGGAGGAAAGGATACACACCAGACCCCAGAATCTTGAGATGTAATTTTGTCTTCATTGATGTCAATGGGGAAATCCTTGTGGACTTCATTGGGGCCACAATTTCACCCCAGTCTCCTTTGATGGGAACAATAAAGCAATAAATTCCATTAATTTAGATGCCTAAATGCCTTATGATCAGGGCCTCTGGCATGAAAACCCAGACTTGCTATTTAGGTATTTCTGCACTCAATTTCTAAGGTTTCTAAGTCAAGTAGAAAATGGGACTTAGAACCCTAAGTCACTTAACCACTTTAAAAATCTTCATTAGCTCTCTTCTGTTTTAACACGGGTGAGTGCAAATTCATGCAAAGGTTTAGTCTAAGGCATGCAGCTGAGCAATCTATCCCTTGATGTTCCAGGTTATGTCTGAACCACCTGCCGGTACTAATAATGGACCTGTTGCAACTCAGGCTTTAAAGGCTGATTCTTCTGAAAACAATGATAAAGGTGCGTACTGGGAAGGGAAGACTGTCACATCCACTCTGCTTCTGCTACAAGCTAGGAAGATGCAAGGTTAAAACTGAAACAATAGAAGCAATGTTCAGCATCAGATGCAAAGATCAGATCGTGTGTCATCTCAGACTTGTGGTTTCCAAAGCTTAGGCCTTTCAAGAAGATACAATAGCAAAAAGTGCAGCTTTTTTCAAATACTCTCATTACTCTGTTTGTTTAATCAAATTAGGTGTCTGGTGCTGCACATTGGCTACATCTACACGTGAACGCTACATTGAAATAGCTTATTTCGATGTAGTGACATAACGTCTACACGTCCTCCAGGGCTGGCAACATCGACGTTCAACTTCGATGTTGGGCAGTACCACATCGAAATAGGCACTGCGAGGGAACGTCTACACGCCAAAGTAGCACACATCGAAATAAGGGTGCCAGGAACAGCTGCAGACAGGGTCACAGGGCGGACTCAACAGCAAGCCGCTCCGTTAAAGGGCCCCTCCCAGACACAGTTGCACTAAACAACACAAGATCCACAGAGCCGACAACTGGTTGCAGACCCTGTGCATGCAGCATGGATCCCCAGCTGCAGCAGCAGCAGCCAGAAGCCCTGGGCTAAGGGCTGCTGCACACGGTGACCATAGAGCCCCGCAGGAGCTGGAGAGAGAGCGTCTCTCAACCCCTCAGCTGATGGCCGCCATGGCGGACCCCGCTATTTCGATGTTGCGGGACGCGGATCGGCTACACGTGCCCTACTTCGACGTTCAACTTCGAAGTAGGGCGCTATTCCCATCCCCTCATGGGGTTAGCGACTTCGACGTCTCGCTGCCTAACGTCGATTTCAACTTCGAAATAGCGCCCAACACGTGTAGCCGTGATGGGTGCTATTTCGAAGTTGGCGCCGCTACTTCGAAGTAGCGTGCATGTGTAGACGCGGCCATTGTGCCTGAACTAGAAAGAGCTATATAGTAGACAAATATTTCAGACCTGATTCATTATTCCCACATCTACACCTGGGCTATACACCTCTTTTGCCAGGCTGGGACAAAGGGGCCCTCTGCCAGAGCTCAAAGTTCAGAGGGTGTCCTGGGTTGGACTAAGGATGAACTGAAGTTGGTGGACCAAAGAAGGTAGGGGGTGATTTAATTGTGAGAAGCAGCATAACTGGGACATCTTAGTTCCCAGGTATTTTGTACTGCTCATAGCCCCTTAAGAACCATTGTAGGAAGGAGTACAAGTGAGGGCAGCCCTGAAGGCCCCATCGGTCCTTGCAAGACCTCCAAGAGGCCACAGCTGCTTTTTCTCTGTCCTGGCACTCACAATCCAGCCAGCATAGGGATCCATCTGTGCCTTCAAGAGGCTCTGAGATCATGGGTACATGTGGGAAAGTGTTTCTCAGAATGGGAGGCAGAACATTGAGCATTTTGATGGTAGCCAAAGGTTCTTGTGAGCAACAGTGATACTCAGTGTTGAGTTGCTAAGTTATTTCATTGGACTTGTGGTGAGAGCCCTGGTCACTGGCTTGGAAACTAATCAGTAGATGGGGAAGGCAAGAGACAGCCAGCAGAAGAACAGCTATTAAAAGGTGTCAGGACTGGAAGTTTCCTCTTCACGACTGGAATGTCTCCCTTATGGTTCAGCTGAGGATCTGCTCTTCACTGGTCCACAGTCCCCTCCTTTAGCTCTTCACCCTGTAGTTTCTCTCTCTGTTCTTCCAGATTAGATTACTCCCTCTTCATGAGCTTGGCCTCCTCACTATAGTTCCAGCTCAGGGACACCCCTCTATCTGGCAACCATATAATCTACTCACTCAGTCTCAAATCCTGTAGTTATTTTCCCTGGACTCCATTCTGTTTTTCTTCATTAGTTTTGGCCCCCAAGTCTTTTTCTGGAGCTTTCTCTATTCCTTGGAGCTAATCCGCCACCTCCCACATTCTGGTTAGAGACTCTGCATTCCCAGGCAGCATCACAGAGTTTACATTCCCTTGGATGCCTCCTTCTTTTTCCCCCCTAACTTCCCACCTCTCTGTAGTTCTTTCCTACAACCCCCTTCTACTACTAACTTCCTTTCTTTAAACTTAGCCCAGTTTAGCGTCATATGCCATTAGTCCTTATCAATCCTGACTCTTCTCCAGGTACAGACAATCATGGGGTTAATTGGCCCCTTTTTCCTATTCAGGCCTTGTGTGGGGTAGACAACCCATCTCAGCTGGGTTGGAAGAATGAGGTTGCACTGGTAAGAAACATATTAGGGGTTTAAAATGTGCCTGTCTCACTGTTTCTAATAGAATCAGACCTATACGAAACAACTATTTGCTTAATCTTAGTCCCTGTGCAGCTCTGCCAAAAGTGTTCATAAGTGGAGGTTGTCGGTGCTCAGGGCTGCTCAAGAATTGGCTTATCATAGCTTCACAAACAAAAAGAAGTCCTGTGGCACCTTACAGTCTAACAGATATTTTGGAACATAAGCTTTCATGGGCAAAGACCCGCTTCATCAGATGCCACAGGACTTCTTGTTGTTTTTTAAGATACAGACTAACTCGGCTACCTCCCTGAAACATACCTTTACAGTCATTGTAATATATATATAAGTATGGATGTTGCAACTGTAAATGTTTCATGAGCCAATTCTTTTTATACATTCAAAACAGGCCAATCAAATGCCCTGAATTTAAAAGGTTTTTTTTTTTCTCCTGCGATTACCTGATTCACTCTAATGATAGTGTCAACATAGGTGTGGCAGAATTGTGCAAGCCCCGAAAGCAAGGATACACCTGATATTGACAGAAGATGGAAGCCGGTGAAATGAGCTGAAAAAATATTGCAGCCCTGTTACAGTGTTGACTTGTTTGCTAATGAGTCACACAGGTAGATTATTTGATCTCCAGAAGGAGTATATGCAAGATGAGGGCATGGAAAACAGATTGGGGAGGGAAGAAATTTTAGGCCAGATGATAGTCAGATGGTATAAATCAACCTAGCTCCATGATCTGGATTCTAATCTGCTCACATTGGCTATAGTCTGATTTATCAATATCCAGCCAAACTGTTTCTGGATTTAAGATCTATTTCTAGATTGCTAACGAGACTGGGCTGTAAGGGACAGCAAGCTGCACGGCATTGCAGAGGCACCAAATAAGGTCTTTAGCTGTATATGGGATAGCCCAGGTGAAGAAGATGGTAGATTTTGAGCTGATCCAATAAAATACATTACTTCTCCCACCTTGTTTCTCTAATATCTCTGGACTGACATAACTATAATAATAACTCATAGCTACATGTGTGACTGACCACAAGGACTGCAGCATGATTTGGAAATATGGTTAACTGAGGATTTAGGATTACCATATTTGAACTTTCAAAAAAAAAAAAAAAGGATACCCCTGAGAAGGAGGGTATCTGCATCAGTATTTACCAACTCACATATATAGTACTATATATACTATAACACTTTAGTACAACATGAATTGGTAGATACTGATACAGATACCCTCCTACTCAGGGGCATCCTCTTTTTTAAAACCTCAAATATGGTAATCCTAAATTCAAGGATTGAGTCACATTGATGCTGCAAGACCAAAGCCTGTTTTGTGTTTGGAGACTATCATAATGTAATCCAGCCCTCTGGTCTGTTTGACTATAATAGTCTGCACTAGGTTGTAATTTACAGTTTTGCATATAACTATAGAGCATAGGTGGAGCCTTGTCTTTTTGTACATAGAACATATGTCGATATCATGTATAAATTGTGGGTGTTAACTCAATACTGGAATGATTAGCACTGTTTGATATGGTTCAGTTCACATCTAGCTTCCTTTTCTTTCCTGTTTTCCAATATATACAGTCAGCCCAAGAGAATGAGAGATGCACATGTATGCTGGGGTGTGGACCCCTCAGATAAGGTTGCACTACCCAGGTGCTTTTGTGCCCATCCATGGGACTCAGCTTTAGAGCCAGTGGCATAGCTAGGACAGCAAAAGTGGGTAGGCCCAGCTTTCATGAGGGTGGGTAATGATGGGACAGGGGAGTGAGATGAACAGCCATGAGGGTCATGGGAGGAAGAATTAGGTGCATAGGAGGGATCCAGTGCCATGGGGAGAGGGTGGGAGGGACCCAGTGCTATGCAAGGGCAGGAAGGGAAGGGAGAACAGAAGGGATCCGGAGCCTTGGAAAGTGATGTCAGGAGGAACAGGGGTATTGCCTCACTCCAAGTCCACTTTGCTACTTAGCAGGCAGCCCTGCTGCATTGCTGCCATGCTGGGCTGCTCCAGTTTCTGCCCCATGAGGCATTCCCCCCCAACCCCCCGGCCAGAGGGCTAGCACAGAGGCCAGAGATAAGACTAGCAGTGCATGGTGTTCACAGGAAAGTGATGCAGTCAGACTGTGGAGTTAGGGGGCTCTGGCCCTGATTTGGGTCGGTCTGGATGCTCAGGGGTGAGGCCATGGCCCATTCAGAATCACCCAGAACTATGCAGAAGCAAAGAGCTATCTGCCGGTATGACCTTGTCTGGTACTTGGTCCCTGAAGCCTGCATATTAAGGTGGAACTCCTAGTTTATTCAATGGAGCGGTATATCCCCAGTGCAAGAATGTTAGAAACTTGGCTGGTTTCCCCTTAAGTGAGCTACTACAAGGGAGGAAAGAATGGAGCTTTAATCAGTTACTGATACATGCATGGTCAGTTTTCAAAGTTGCATATATGTACACACCTCTTCTGCTGAAATGCTAGATCCTCTTTGGTATAACTGTGAATCTACTTTGTTTATGTTTGTCTCTCTCACACACAAACACACACACAGAGCTCCACTGTTACTACCATGTAGCTTTTCTCCAAATTTATCTGTGCTGAGCTGGCAGGCAGTTAATTAAGATATTGGCCAGGCCCACTGACAGAGGGAGCAAAGGGGAAAACTGCCCCCAGGCCCTTTTGAATTACCCCAGCAGTGCTGCGGCACACAGCTGCAGTGGGGCAGTGCTGTGGTCTGGGTGGTGCTGAGGGCCAAATGTCCGTGGCCCCACCCCTTCTGACCCTGGCTCGCCCCTCACCAGGCACAGAGCTGGGCCTGCCTCCCGCCTTGCCCTGGGGCTCACGGCACCTCTCAGTACTGCTGGTCTTGGTCAAAGGCATGGTGAAATTTTTGAAGTGGGGAACTGTGCACGTAGAGTTTATTTTTCCAGAGCCAGGGAAAAATTCTCCATGACTTTGAGTTTCATCATTTCTTTTTTTTTTCTTTTGAATTTTTTATTCTTGGTAAGTTAATGTATGAATGTATTTAAAGCGCCTCCAAACTCTGCAAATAAAAAATCCATGATATAAGCCTTTTACCCTGAGTCTTACTGATGTATTCTGTCACTTTCTAAACCCTTGAAAATGTAGCATGGAGAGGGTTTTTAAAATGTGACTACAAACGGTCAACCACAGGTGTGCCATGCTGCCAACCGTAGCTTTTAAATGTCACTTTGCTTTCCTTTTGGAAATGATTCAATTTCTCTTCCCACTTGTTATTTTTGAAGCCTTGTCACACATCATGCTATGTGCTGAGAACGCCCTGGTTCACGGCCTTACTGTTTCAGTTCACATCTCTACAGATACAGCAGAGTAAATGTTACTAGAGTTTCTCCTGTGTGGGACGGTTTCCCTTTCTCACTGCTTACGGATTGTAACTGTTATTAAATATTGTTTCCAATAGTATCTAGAACTTTATTAAGTGAAAACTACCCGTACGTTACAGCCAGTCGAAATATCTGGCCTTTAAATTTTTGCCAGAACAGTAAGAAAAGGTTTGGCTGCTTTATTGTGTGTAGTGCAGGGGTCAGCAATCTGTAGCTCCAGCGCTATGCATGCATGCAGCTTTTTAAGATGTCACTTGCAGTTCCCCGTTTTGCCGTGGCTGAAACAATGGAACTAAACTGTATTGGTTTAATGCCAAGCTGGGAAATGGGAGGGATCTGGACATTAAATCAATTACATTTACTTCCATTATTTCAGTGTGGTGGACAGGGGGAAGTGAGCAGGAGAGCTGGGAGAAGGGGTGGCCAAGTCTGCTCTTGCTGGAGCCTCACAGCCCCACTGAGAAGGTGGCAGCAGGGGAGCAGCCGGGGGAGGCAGCAGCCAAGTCTGCCTCTGCTGGAGCTGTGCAGCCCTGCTGAGAAGGAGGTGTCGGGAGCAGGGGGAGAGCAGCATGCACCCAGCTAGAGGAATTCATCTGGCTGAGGCATGTTAATTCTGGGTTTGCAGCTGAGAGGGATTAAGCCTGGGGATAGGGCTGGGTTTGGGGCAAAGAGGTGCTAAGCCTGGGGATATGGAGTGAAAGTAACAAACTTCTAACTGGTACAAATCATTGTGTGTGCACTGTTCTTAAAATAGGAGTTACAAAACGTACCGTTTGACTTTATTGCTTAAGGACTGTCTCATATTCACATGCATTGTGGCTCTTGAAGTATTGATTTTATAACTGAATTTGAAAAAATGGCATTTCTTGCTCTTTTGGTTGCAGACTCTTGGTGTAGAGCCTCAGTTCCATATTGTTTAGTTGCAATACATCTTAAATAGCTTGTTAAGGCCAAATATATATGTATGTAAAAATTGTATGGCTGCTCAGCTCATAGAGGATCATCATCATCTCTCTAAAGTTATCATCATCACTTCATTTACACCAGGATATGGACTAATATAAATGCAAATTTAAACTATCTAATTTGACCCTCAGAATTTACCCGATTAGTAGAATTAATAAATCAGTTAAATAAAAGGAGCTCAGAAAAATTGTTACTGCCCTCCCTAGTATGTCTTAGAGATACCTAGTCTCTTTTCAGTATTCTATAAAGTCCTCATCTGGCATTCAAACACACCTTGAGGTACTATGAAAAACACAAAGCTGATCTAGCTTAGCCAAGATAGCAGCACATAAAAATGTATCTGTTGCTTGTAAATAAGAACAACGCCTATGAGAATTCTTCCTTTTTCTTAGGGGGAAATGAATGAATTCAGCTGCATACCTCTGGAACCTTAAATTGCATTCCCACCCCCACTATCAACAAGTATGCATCATCTCAAACTGGTCCAAAGCTTTACCTTACTGTGTTTTCCAGCCATGCCCTTCACATGAGAGTTGTTTGTATTTAACAGGGTAAATAGGTGGATGCCACACACCCATCTACTAACATAACAAAAGCAATCCAGAGAGTTAAACTATGCCTGTGATACAAGCAAATGGAATAATACTATTTGGAAGGCTCCATGACCATCTGGTAGTCATCTGTGTGTGCATATTGGTGACATGTCCCTAGGTATTGTGGAGGCAGAGGTAAAAGTACAGTACAGTTATATAGGATTGCAAAGCTTTTCTAGCTTAACAATGAACTATTGGAAAAGCAAAAGGAAAGTAACACAATGGCTCTTGAGAAGCAACCTTCCTGCAAACATTAAGGAGCATATTGCAGGTCAATGGCCCTTATCCAGGCTTTGGCCCGAAGTTACCTGGCTGTTTGCAAAGAGAGCAAAACACTCCTGGGGAGGAAGATCAAACAACTGGGCATTTTCGCTCTCCTTAATGTAGACCTGACCCACCTTATCTGTCTAATATCTTGAGATAAACAGCTTTACAGCAACTCAGCATGTGTAAGTACATACAGCAGTGGGGGTTGTTAAATGTTCAGCAATTTTAGGAATGGAATAACAATGGTATTTTAAATATCTGTGAGAAGAAATTCACACATGCGGATTATGTACACTGAAAATTACATTGAAAATGTGAAATTTTAAAACAGAAAAATTCATTATTGTATTACTACAAATTTAGAACCCTTTAAACTGTGGATAATTTACCAGTAATACTTTAGTGGCTCATTCAGGGCTGATAAAAACCATCATACAAGTCAGCACTGATGGACTTTTAAAATGTAGAATGTTCCCAAGAGTCCATAATGGTTTCAATGCGGCCATTAAATTCTGTTCTCACTTTGATTTTGAGTGGACCCCTAAGAACAAGACAATGTAACAGCTGAGCTGTTTATCACAAGCTTGTAACCAAAATAGAAAAAGAAAGAAAAAACAACCAAAAATTACATTTTAAACTAAATACTCAAACCATATTTTAGACTGACACAAAATTTAGTTTCAGAAAATAAGGATGTTTTTGGATTGTAGGAAAGGTACCATGTCTGGCATAAAATTAACTTACCATTATTGTGTTTTGCAACCAAGTAAGAGAGACAAAGTGAATGACTTAATATCTCTGCATAATCAGCTTTTCTTGGTGAAAGAGGCAAAATTTCAAGCTACACGGGTTAAGCACTAAAAAGAGATCTAAAAGCGATATCTTGAGAGCTATCTAGTGGGACAGATGAATATGGTAGTGTCAAATAGACACAGAGAATGCATTACGCTCCAGTAACAAAAGGAGGCCAAATTGTTTGCTATGTTTAACAAGTGATCTGAGCTCATTAAAAGCAGAGGCTGGACCTAAGGTTAAGATTTGATCAAGATTCTGTTCTCAGATGCACTGAGTTAATCCTACATGTGTTTCCAGTCAGAGAACTTGTATCACAATTTATTTGTCTGCAGACCTTTACTGTTTTATGACTGAGTTATAAAAACTACAAAGCAGAGTATATAGGAGAAACTCTAGTGACTGACTCTTCACTGGAGTGCACTGAAGACTTCTTACTTCAAAAAAATGAATGTGACTGAACCTTTCCCAGCAAAAGGCCTTTCAAGATTCAGTTTTGCTGGTGACTCCAAACCTCTCTACCAAAGCTAATTATCACAGGGTATGCTCACTGGTAGGTTGCTTCTTACTAATATCTCTGGGAATTAATCATTCACCTGCTGTGTCCTCCTCTCTCCTCTACTGTCTCTCCACCCATCTCTGCAACTGCAGAGATTCCTCCTTCATGACTTGGCCCTCTGCCTAGGTCACCAAGCAGGGTATCAAAATCTCTCAGGGCAAACTGTCCCAGGCAGTCCATTCTGCACTGCCTGGTCTGTGCCGTTTCCACTGTCTGACAGGAGAACTCAGGCCTACCTTCAATTTCAGGTTCCATTCCAGGGCAGTGTTCTCTGTAAGCGCTGAGCTTGGGAGGCTATCCAAGGAGATTCAGGGGCTGACGAGCTGATTAGCAGAGCAGGCATGATGCCTCAGCCAGCAGCATTATTCCCACTGGTGGTGCACATCCACACAGGCCTTGGTGCAGATAAAATTTATTCTGTGCATCTATGATAAAAAATTAGAAGGAATATTGCCTTAGTGGCCTTCTCATCAGCAGCTAGGCTTTGCAATATCCTGTAACTTGCTACAGTAAACTCTTTCATATCTGAAAGCCCAGGGACTGGGTGGTTGCCGGATATTCAAATATTCTGGACAAGAAAGAGGTATACCTAGCAATGCATAACAATGAAGAAAAACAAGTTTAGATATTAAAAAACAAACTAAAATGTATGCAGAGTACTTTATTTACCAACAATAGTATTGTATGTACATTGTAATCTTATCCTGTATTTGCTGTATCTATTTATATTTACTTTCACTATACTGTACTTACTGAAAAAAATTAGTTATGGTTAAAATGGTGGTTATTTGAGAGTTCCAGATGATAGAATGCTGGATATGAAAAACTTTACTGTAATTTTCCCCTGAGATTTTAGAGCTCTCCCCACTCTCAGGCTTTGCTTATCCAAACTCCATCCTCCTGGTTACTATGATTTTTTTCATTCATGTTAGTAACCAGTATAATATAGCTTTACTATACTTCCAGTACAGCACTTGATCGTGCTTTGATACTGAGGCAAGGTCCCTCTTCTTGAGGCCTTTACATGTCCTGATTAGCATGCATTCCAGATCACTGACTATGAAACCTGTCATGAGTTCTTCATCAGTTTTATGGGTATGTTCTTTAAAACTGGTTGGAACCAAAGTTTCCATTCTATGGAAAATTAACAAAATAGTCATTTAGGAGGAGACTGAAAAGCCAAACTTTGGGAATTTCCAATAGAACAAAAATTTCATTTTTTAAAATTTGAAGTCACTGCAGTGTTACATTTTGATAACATTTTGTCATCTCATTTAGAATGTTAATTTTAAAATGTTAAGTATTTTAACGTTATGTTGAATATACAAGTTGAAACAAAACTAATCAATATGATAAACCAAAATTGAAACATTTTTGACAGTATTGAAACAAAACAAGAAAGTTGAAATTAAACTTTTAGACTTATAATTGTGAACATTTTTTTTGAAATCAAGATTCCCCCAAACACTTTGATTTCAACAAGACTGCAATTTGTGGTGGAAATGATTCCACCAAAAATTCAGCCAGCACTAGTCATGTACTTGCATTAGCTGTAATTCATCTACAGGTTGAACCTCTCTCATCTAGCACCTTCAGGACCTGACCAGTGCCAGACAAGAGAATTTGCCAGACAACAGGAGATCAATATTTTTTTAGCACATTACTAACAGTTCTGCTGTTTACTGGGCTCTTAAAAGACATTTAGGGATAAATCACAGCTAAATAACAGCACAAAATTCTAAGAGCCAGGACTGGTGGCTGGAAACAAACTTTATGGGACCACTGGAAACTTGGCCACACCCATAATTAGTGGTCATCTGGCTAACTAAAAATCATGCCAGATTACGGATGTTGCTGGACGAGAGAGTGCAAGATTAGAGCGGTTCAGCCTGTAGTTTGTTTACTAAAATTAACTTGTATAAATTCATAGTTAGATGTCAAATAAAACTCATTTGGGATTGTCCGATAGTCACGGGTGATCCAAATACTTGGAGGCTATTAAAGAGTAAAGATTCAGTTTTGAATGTCTTTGTATTTATGGATTTAAACTAGATTTTCTTCTTGATTGGATGGGTGCTGGGTCGATGACATACCCTAAGTAAAGGCCAGATACCGCAGTCCCTTGTCAGGCAAACACCTGAGGAAGTTCAGAAACTACACTAGGCACTTTAAAAACTTTCAGTAGGTATCTAGCTGCACCTGGAGATGCCTAAATACTTTTAACAGTCTGGTCCTGTGTGCTTAGAGAGAGCTCAATAGTTAGTGGGCCTCAACAGATCAGGGAAGTAGCTATTGAATAATTGTATACAAACTGCTCTTTGTATGCACAGATGAATGAACAGATGCACACTGAATATCAAAGATGCAATTAGATAATATAGTTTTATTAAAGGCTAACAAAACTGTTGCCACCAAAAGTCAGTGAGGGCATAAAATTTACCCTTTCAAGTATGGACTTGGAAAAGGGAAATCTGTTTATTGACAAGCTATAAAACACTAGATATTGAAACACACACACACACACACGACAGACAGAGGAAGGAAGCAGAAAAATGTCATGAAAGTGGCAAAAGCAGAGAAACTAGATGAACCAGTGCTTTTGGCACCTGGTAAGAATCTGGCATTGGTGATGAATTTCATTGTCACAGCCCTCCCTTTTAATCAGCTGTTTCTTTCCTTGCTGGCAAGCCTTTCAACAAATTCGATTTATATTCACCCTGGCATATCAGCTGATTAGGAAAGCTCTGTCTCTTTCTTTTCACTCCATTTTATGGAAATTTCCCACCTACCACTACCTGATAGGTAGCACTGGAATGGAGACATCAGTGTTGCACATCTAAACTAGTCACTCAAAGAGTTAACTTAATGAAAAGAATGCAAATTTGATTTACTTGTGCGTGGATCAAGGAGCCCTCTCTTTATTTTGTGTTTGTACTCACCTGGCACAATGGGGTATACATCCATGCCTGAGTTCCTAAGGGTCTGTCCTTGGTAGACCCCACCTCTATATTTACTGCACCTCCTCAGGTGTCCACAGCTCTCACTGGCTGTGGATCACCATTCACAGCTAATGGGAGTGGCGGGAAGTGACGTCCTGGTCCATGCTGTTTCCTGCCACTTCCGTTGGCCACAAACAGTGATCTGCAGCCAACGAGAGCTGCAATTGCCCAATACTATCAGAGGCACAGATAAATATAGTGGCGGTGGCCTACGAGGGATTAATCCTGGCTGGCTACTACTTTTTTATTGCCCATCCGTGTCCTAAGCACTACTACAATATAAATAATAACATATGCATCTTAGCTACACTGTGCATGCTGCTGTAAACAGGGTTTCTCTTGTGCATGATCGAGAAAAATCCTAACATAGCCATCCTGTTGTTCTTCAAGGACAATGATGTCCTTACTGTTCTCAGGCAATGGGAAAGGATCAAAACAGATATTCTAGGCAGTGGCTTTCAACCTGTCAGCTGCTGCTCAACCATGTCATTGAATATGAGCTGCTACTTTATGCTGCTCCTTCTTAGGTGATACTTGCTAGTCCTTTAACCTCTCATGCATTTCATCTGAAGGGTACAAAAAAAGACAAGATGTTTAAGAACATGAAATTTGATGATTTTTTTCACAGCTCATTGCCAACTAGACTACAGCCTGTTTTACTGAAAACTGGTAATTTTGCACGGGGTTTTGGCTAAAAAAAGCAGGGTGGGGGGTGATTTTCCCTAGAAAGAGCCCATTGCAAAGCAAAAATTGGCCCATTTTACATGAAAATTTTTAAAATTTGAAGTTTGAAATTGGATTTTCAAGATCTGAATGTTTTTGTTGTTGTTTCTATTTAAACTGGACATTTTAATAAGTTCTACACAGGCACATTTGCAGAGTACCTAGCACAACAGGATTCTGTTCTGACTGGAATCTTTAAATGCTGCCACTATGTAAATAATAGAATACAAAATAAAGCAAAATGTAGAGGGTGTCCAACTGGCCATAATGAGAGAGCAACAATTTTTCCTTGAAATTTTGTAGAGAATTGTCACCAGTTTTGTGTAGCTCTAAAGTGACGGGATCTAAATCATGCTTAAATACCGTGGTGATGGTTGT
This sequence comes from Carettochelys insculpta, assembly GCF_033958435.1. NCBI lineage: Eukaryota > Metazoa > Chordata > Testudines > Carettochelyidae > Carettochelys > Carettochelys insculpta. The sequence goes on from NC_134153.1 coordinate 16,407,713, forward strand.
CTGATAGACTAGATTATTTCACTCACACTGTGCAGAATAATAACAGAGAGTAAGCCGTGCGAGTCTATACACTATCAAAACAAAAAGCAGTCAAGTAGCACTTTAAAGACTAGCAAAATAGTTTATTAGGTGAGCTTTCGTGGGACAGACCCACTTCTTCAGACCATAGCCAGACTGGATATGGTCTGAAGAAGTGGGTCTGTCCCACGAAAGCTCACCTAATAAACTATTTTGCTAGTCTTTAAAGTGCTACTTGACTGCTTTTTGTGCAGAATAAGTAAATCTTTTCTTTTCCTTTTCTTCTGTAAAGGAAAGTTAAATGCTGCCTTTGGTTTTTTTTTTTTTTTTTTTTTTGCTAAACTTTTGCAGTACAAGAAGGTGTCAAAGTCTTTATTTATCTTACATACTACTTGAGGTTGACAGAAATATCTGAACTCCCAAGGATCTGTAATGTAGCTATCTTCACACATACCTTTGAGGTAGGGCACTGCAATTATTCCCCTTTTACAGGTGAAATGAGTCATAGGAAACAGTTAAGTGACTTGCCAGGGGATCACAAGGGAAGCCTGTGGCAGAATAAAGTACTGAAGCTAGGTGTTCCAAGCTGTAGGCTAGTGTCTTAGTCACTGGGCCATCCCTCTTCTTCAATCTCATTGTGCCTCAGTTTCCCCTCTGTAAAATGGAAATAAAAATATTTCCTCCTCCCTCCCTTTGGTAGTTTTTGTCTAGGTAGGAGATAAGTCTAAGAAAAGAAATAATGTATTTGATGCAGGGCCTGTGCTGAGCACTAAAGCTCCCACTGACTTCAGTGAGAACAGAGAACACTGGAAATTCTCATTAGGCCTCAAAGCTAAGCAGAAGCTCCTTTTGTACCAGAGAACATCCCATTTACTTAACACATTGCAGTATATATTGTCTTCATGCAGCCTTTGCATTTCAGAATGAGTGTATTAAAGTTCTCTAGACCACCATGATTATAAGGGTATCTTCCCTGCTTAGTTAGATAATTGCTGTTTATGTTTCTCTTTGCAGTGGACTCAAGCACAAGGATTGAGCAGAATAATGTGACCATTTCATCCCAGAATACAATGGAGATAAGCTCCACTTCTGATGCAAACGGAAAGAATCTTGGGAATGAGGCCAAGAAACCAAAGCCAGCTGCAAAATCTCATTTTGTCTTTACTTTTTCACGGTCTGTACCAGGGCGTACTGAAGAGCAAGCTACAGACTCATCAGTTGGACCAGCAAAGCTTGATGTCAGTTCAGAGGTGTCTGAAGTGAACAAAGCATCAAGTGAGAAAGGAGAGAGTCCTGCAACAGCTGTACTGCAGAAAGGGTCTGATAAAAACCTAACCCAGCCTCCTTTTGCAGCAGAACTTGGTGAAACTGAACTAAAAGTGTCATCACCACCTGAGACAGAGGACACAGCCCCATCCAATGCAAAACAAGTAAGCTTCTTTGACAGACTCTTCAAATTGGAAAAGGGAAAGGAGAAGGAAAAGAATCAGGCACAAGCTGAAACCCAAGAGGAAAGCCAGCCTGTGGAAATTCCAGACGGTGGTATCACAGCAGAAGAGGCTACTGGATTACAGAGCACACCAAACAATGTCCCAGAGGGAAAGGCAAGTGTTTGAATAGAAATATCAATTTCTTCCTTAATGAACTCTCTTAGGAATATTAATGGTGCAGGATAGCTACATGTTCTGAGGGTTGTGTGAATCAGGCTGCAAATACTCTTTCTTTGTAGTGACTCCCCACGTATCAGGGATATCTAGCCATCTCTGGAAGAAATGTAGCACTTTAAAGACTAACAAAATGATTTATTCAGTGATGAGCTTTTGTGGGACAAATATGTCTGATGAAGTAATCTGTCCCACTAAAGCTCATCACTGCATAAATCATTTTGTTAGTCTTTAAAGTGCTACATTTCTGCTGTTTAGTTTTGTTGGAGGACAGACTAACACAGCTACCTCTCTGTTACTTTTCAGATCTGGAATGCTAATAACAGCTGTGGCATCTGTGCTTGACAAAATTGGATGTGTCTGATCTACAGCTTAAATTCATTTGTATTTTTTCTGAAGACTTGGGCAAGATAACTGTATTCATGTTCCATTAGTCTAGATCACTGTCTCTTAAACTATGTTCCACAGAACACTTGCATTCCATGAACAGCTCACAGGTGTGCTGTGTGCATTTGGAAAAATAATTCAAAGTATATAATTTCTCATATTAAACCCAGACACAATGTTACTTATTCATTGTTATGATACCTGATTACATTACTTCATTTTGTTTTTGCTGTATATGTTTCTGGTTTGTTGTTTTTTTTTCTTTTTTCTTTTTTTTTTTGGTCTGACAACAATTTTTGAAGAAAATTTCATAAGTGTTCTGCATAAAAATATTATTGTCTGGTGTTCCGTGTTCTCAAAAAGTTTAAGAAACACTGCTCCAGATGATGAACATCAGCTGGTTGCAAGTATATAAAAAATGACTGGGAAGCACAAGTGACTTTCATGCTTTAAGAGCTTAGAGTCAGTTACTGGATGGCTTCAGGAAATTCTTTGGGCATATTTCGCATGAAGCTTATAAAATACTCTTTTGATGAAATGGCTACCTATTGCACGTTATACAACCTTTAATGAAGACTAGACTACAGTTAAAATTCTTTGTGCTTTATATGTGTAGTGCTCTTCATACAAAGAAAAGTCTTTAGAATGGGTAGCAATGAATTTTAGAAACACAGAAAATAAAGCATTAAGGACTTAACTGACTTGCCCAAGGTCATATGCTAGTCAAGAGCAAAGCTGGAAATACATGTTGACACTTTTGTGTGCTCTGACAGTAGAGCTCAGCATTTGAGATAAGCAGCTGTTTTTTGTATCTATTGCAATTGTTCTGATGCTAAAATTGAGTTGCTTTATACTTATTGCAAATATGGTGGCTTATTTTACTGTTTCTGCAGAATTGCAGGTAGTAGCAAAGAGAATGTGAGTGGTTTATTTATGAAGGACTGTCAGCACTTTGAAGTAGAATTAGTGGAATGTGGTAGCAAACGTGATCTGAATTCTCTCTGGCTTTATATTCATTATTATGTTCTTAAACTTAAGGGGCAAATCAACATAGCATCATTGACTTAAAAACAATAATAGTACTTTACAGCAGCTGATTATCCAGCCCAAACTTTCTCCAAGGGATGAAGTCAGGCTTTATCTGTACATTTTCATACTACCAAAATTATTAGAGAGTGATTTTACATGTCAAGGTATTTCAAGCATAGCTATGTTGCTCAAAGGGCCAGACCCTCAGTAGGTGTAAAGTGGTATAATTTCACTATTAGCTTCAATGTCCAATCTCCATCAGCTCAAATATTCTAATAACTTCTGGAAAAAATATAATCAGCTGGACTGCTTTTTATCAGACCTATGGGGGAAAAGGGAATTTTAAGAGCAGTTACAATACTGATGGACCCAGCATAACTCATGTAATTCCTAGAGTATCACTTATAGCTGCTTTGGGCAGCTTTGGCTAGATCTCTGAAGGAGATCTGTTTGCCTTCTGAATATATTATTGCTGTGTGGTTTTGAAGGTGAGTCTCCTTTTTTCCATGCTGACATTCATGCTTTTCTCCCCTCGTCTCAACCCAGTTTGGTTTTTCAGCTCTGGGCTCAGACTGGAGGATCTCAGCTCCAGAATACATCTATTTATCATTTTTTAAAAAGCTTGATAGTTTTACTGTAAGACTATGAAAGAATAGAAATTTACAGATAACAAATGTGTTTTAATACGAGTCTTCCAAAATTGTGCACATCAATGGGTATCTCACACAGCTAATTGATGACATATGGGCTATAATGCCTGTGCACATTTGTGTATATGAGTTTTGACATGGACTCGTGGAATTTAAAAACCCACTGTTTGAAGCACAGCTGAATGCAAAATCCACAATGAACAGTGAAAGCCCGATATTCTCCCCATATTGAAAGCTATTTACAAATGTCTTCGAAGTTTAAGTCTTGGCCTATAGCTGATTAAAATTGTTACCTTTACTGTCAAATATAAAATTCACAATTCATGTTTTGTTTGTTACTCTCTTTAGGCCTGGCCTATTATGCTGTTTCACTTAACTAGGAATGAATTGCTCAGAGGAGAAAGTCCTGAGAGGATATGTCACATACCAGAAAACGAGGGGTTTTAGAGCTGTATCTTATGCCTGTTCCCCAAACTAAGTGACCTATATGAGCAAAACAATATGATTGCTCGTATAACTGCAACTACACTCAGGCTAGGTCTACACAAGAGGGTCTTTCTGGCAAAACTGGGCTTTTGTCAGAAAAACGCATGGAGCATCCACATGCAAAAGGTGCTCTGACAGTCTGTTGATGAAAACTTAGCACATCGGCCAGCAGCTTGATACTTCTCTGTGTTCAGATATAACACCTTTCTGTCAACAAAACAGCCATGTAGATGCTCCGGGGCCCTTTTGTCAACGGACATGGCTTCTGTTCACCAGATAGCCATTCTGTTGAAAGAGGGCTGGGTAATCTGGCTGCTCTCTGTCTACAGAGCAGATTTCTCTTTTGATCTGCTTTTATGTGTAGATGCTATCTGTTGACAGAAGTTTTGCCAGGAAATCCCTTCCAACAGTCACTTCTATCGACAGATGCTTCTGATGTAGATGTAGCCTGAAGCTTTTAGGTAGTATAAAAATGTTGTAAAGAATCACACCCCTAGATATTTGGCAAACACTTACAGTTGGCCTATGCTTCTCTTTTTTCATTAACACTTAAGCAACCACAAAACCCAAATTTCAAATTTCATCTTTGATTATAAAATGTGCAGTGTAGAGGGCATGCTGTGTTGGTTGGTGCAAGCAATGAAATGTGAAGCATATGTACATTCCAATGCGTAACCAAAAGTAGATTTTCACTACAAATCAGAGTTAAACATTTGCATGCTGTAAACAAATTCCCACATCTGTAAGCTTCAAATGCATGTGCGTGAAAAGTGCACATCAATGCATTAGAAATATAGCCAAATCAAAATAAACTTTTCAAACTCAAACAATTACTTGTTAAAATGCTTCAGCTATTCACACAGCTGTAGTTGAGATATTTGGACAGCTGCTATTTTTGTTCATGTTGAATACTACTTTTGAACCCAAACCTATGCATGTGAAATCAATGGGACTATCAGTGTAGTGGAGTTAAGCACATGCACAAGAGTCTGCAAGATTGAAGCCATAATTTAAATAAAGAAGTTGAGCCCCAAGAAATAGCCAGTAACACTGCTGGTAAGAGGAGGATAGACACCACCCTTTTAGCTTAGGAGCTGCACAAGCATTCAGTGTTTGACAAACTGTTCTTTTTTCATGGTCTACAAAACTACATTCACATCACAGCATAATTAAAACAAGGAGAGAATTCATGAATTGATGAAGAATTTACTATTTAAGCCAAAGAAAAGATAAATTATTTGCCTGGAACGTTTCACTGAGCCAGGATTCATACAAACAAAATGCGTTGGCAGCAAAGCATTCTTGTGATAGGTTTTTCTAATGATTGAACTTAGACTATAGTATAAGCCCTTAATTACTCACAAGCTTGTCTCCTTACGTGAATGCATTTGGACCAGAACATTTACCCAAGGCCATTTTGTTCCTAATGTTGACTTTCCTCCTATGTTATTTCCAGAGGTTTCTTTCATTAGCTTTTCTCTTTGCAGAGCACATCATGGAATGCACCAATGCAGAGTTTTTTGTGGGTATTTAAGTATGGCACTAGAATGTGACATTGTGAGGGTCCATATTTATCATCTACTGCTGACTTAAACCCTAAAGGCTTGATGTTGCATTCCTCACTCCAGCAAAATTCCTGTTGGAAGTAGTGATGGACTAATGATTAAAACTCCAGATCAAGACCCAGATTTGGGTTTTCAGTTTGAATGCCAATGGGGACTAATCCAGATTGAAGTTCTCTCGTCCAGCACCCTTGGGACCTGACTGGTGCCGGACAAGAGAATTTGTCAGATGACGGGAGGTCAATATTTTCTAGCACATTACCAGCACTTCCACTGCTTACTGAGCTCTTAAAAGACATTTACGGGTAAATTACAGCTAAATAACAGCACAGAACACTGAGAGCCAAGACTGGTGGCTGTTATCAAACTTTATGGGACCACACGAACCTTGGTCACACCCATGATTTGTAGTTGTCTGGCTAACTAAAATTATGCTGGATTACAGAGTTTGCTGGCCAAGAGAGTTCCAAACTAGAGAGGTTCAACATATAGTATATAGGGAGGTCCTCATGCAAAACATGTAATTATAATGCACAGGTAAACCAATAAGTTAGGGAAATCCTCATACAAAACATGTGATTATAATGCACTGTGTATGCAACTGTCCACTGTCCATACAGGAAGGTATCTATTGTGAGTACAATTTTCTTGTTTTCTCCTATGTGCACCTATTTTTCTTATGCAACTTGGTTACCTAGGTATGAAAACAGGAGCTTAACTATGCCGTGTGTGTGTGTGTGTTAAGGGAGAGAAAGAAACAGTGATACAAAATATAGTCATGCTCTGTGTTATGCTGAGATTTGAATTGGCTCTGGGTAGCAAGGTATCCCAGGCTCTGTACTTCCTTCACCACTCTGTACATTGTGCAGTCTGGCTCTACTGAGAGTGTGTTTCAGGACCACAGTGAGATATGTTGGAATGACTGTATGAATGTAAAAGACCTAGTTCGGTTTGATAACGGTAGTTGCTAGAAAGTGAAGTATGTTGTGTATGTGTCTCTTTCTTTCATTTCTATTTGTGTGTGAGAGAGAAACTCGGGTTAAAGACACTAGAGAATTCCACTGAAGTTCTTTTGCTGATGTCACCATCTTCAAGCACTCTGTTGAGGTTAATTTTGTTTGGCAATGTATACTCTGCATTCTGGTTTGTTATTTGTTTTTGTCTGGTACCTCAGATTTTTACTGTCCCTTTTATAAATGAAGCTTTTATCATGTGTCCAGTAATACTATAGATGACATCCTTGGAGGAATGGCCAGTGAAGCTGGCACAGACTGCATGCATTTTGCGTGGGACATACTGTTCTTGGAAAGGTTTTGGCCTATAATTGGCAGCTCTGCAAACAATTGTGTCTTGTCCTGACAATAAATGTCTAAATAGCCATTGCGATGTATATTCTTTCTGTGACAGATTTACAAAATGTTGGGTGGGCATTTCAGCAGCTAAAAACCTGTTGTTGCTAATGAAACCAGTATACTTAACTCCTTGCTTACAGGTCTATGAACGTACCCCACTCTATGCACATTTCTCAGTGCCGAAGAAGGTCCATAGTAAAATCCTTTAACTGCATTCATAATTTTACATGCTCAGAATTCCACACCCCTTCTCTCCCTACTCACCCGCTTGCCCATATAAATATATATTCATTTGTAAATCATATACATAAAGAGTTCTTTTAGAATTCCATGATCTTGGTGGTCACTCAGTAATAAGTAGGACCCGTTCATGTCACCCTCCTATTTGTGAGCCTGTTGATAGCCGATCAGCCCAATTCTGGAGCTACAGATTTTACCACAGAAGGGGCAGGTGTTGGTGGCTGTTGGGGGAATGCGGGGTAGTTTCTCCTCTGCCTCTCCTCATCTGCACTGCGGCAGGACGTCTCAAATTGTGCCAGCCCCTCGTGGATTACCATTCTCCACTGGGGATGGTCCTGAGCAAGGCTCTCCCAAGTGTCAACGCCAATGCTTCTCTTTTTCAAGTGTGTCTTCAGCATGTCCCTTTATCGCTTCAGCTGGCCCCCAACGCTCCTCTGTCCTTCTTCCAACTTGGAAAATAGAATCTGTTTTGGAAGGCACTGATCAGACATCCAAACCATGTGACCAATTCAATGAAGTTGATGATGGATGATAATGTCTTCAGTGTTGGTCATGTCTGACTCTTTCAGGGTGCTAGTGTTTGTGTGCCTATTCTCTAAAGAAATGTTTAGGATTCTCCTGTGGCAGCATTGGTAATATTGTTCAAGTGCCTTCAAATGATACATGTGTGTTGTCCAGGTTTCATATGCATACAGTAGCTTTGGAACAACCACTGCACAGTATACAAGTTGCTTTGTCTTGGAATAGATGTCCCAGTTCTCAAAGATCCTCTGTCTTAGGCAGGAGAAAGCAGAGCTCGCATGGGTCAGACAATGCTGGATTTCCACGTCAGTGCTGACTTTAGTGAAAAAAATGACTTCCAAGATATGGGAAGTGCTCCACAATGTTCCTCAGTTCTCCACTGACTTCAGTAGAAGGCACATAAGATTATCCCATCGGTGAAGGTTGATGGGGCACCTTGGTCCTTTTGATGTTCAGTGTGAGGCCAAGATTCTCATATGCTTCAGTGAAGGCACTTAAGATGGTCTTAATGGTTGCAGGAGAAACAGCAGCAACCATATTTTCATCCACATACTGGAGCTCCATGATCAAGGTCTTGCTTTTAACTTTCAGTCTTCTGAAACTGAAAAGCTTCCTGTTTATTCTGTAGACAATCTTCATGCCATCTGGAAGCTTGCCAGCAGTGAGATACAGAACGGTGATGGGGCAATGATGCAGCCTTGTCTGATTCCTGTTTTGATGGCAAAGGGGTCACTTTGGGCTCTGTTGTTGCTCAATACTGTGGCAGTCATGTCATGAAGCAGCCTTGAGATGCTAATTATTACTACTTTCTGTGTCATAATTTTTGCTGCCTCTGGTAAATCCATACTTCAGTTTCAAGAAAATATACTGCAAGCAACCAGAAGGCACACAATATTATGGTTTTTATTTATTTGTGTTCAGATAATGTTTAGAGGCCACTATCAAGATCAGGGGCCACTTGTGCTAGGCACTGCAATTGCGCATGTGTGTGTTCATGTGAGCACATGACCTATGAGGGGAGGCTGAGGGATTTGGGCTTATTTATTTTGCAGAAGAAAAGACTGAAGGGTGGTTTGATAGCAGCCTTCAACTTCGTGAAAGGGTGTTCTACAGAGGATGGAGAGAAACTGTTCTCAGTGGAGAGAGAGGCCAGAACAAGGAGTTATGGTCTGAAGTTACACAAGGATAGGAGTAGGTTGGATATTAGGAAAAACTGCTTCACCAGGCAGGTGGTGAAGCACTGGAATGCATTTCCTAGAAAGGTGGTAGAATCTCTATCTCTAGAGGTTTTTAAGTCCCGACTTGACGTAGTCATGGATGGGATGACTTAGTTGGGGTTGATTCTGCTTGAAGTAGAGAGCTGGACTCAATGACCTCTTGAGGTCCCTCCCAGACCTATGATTCTTTGTGTATGTCTGTCTGTATCTGTGCATGGACAGCCAGTCCCTGCTCTGAAGAGTTTATAGTCTAAACAGACAAGGCAGACAAAGGGATAGAGAAATATTGTATTTATGCCACCCCCACTTTATAGAGGAGGAATTACACTCAGGAGATTAAGAGGTAGAGTTACAAAGGTATTTAGGTGCCTAAACATGCACATAAGTGCCTAATTCCCAATGACTTCCAATGGAACTTAGATGCCTCATCTCCATGGGTACTTTTGTATCTAGAGCTAGGCACCTAGCTGCATCTTAGTGTGCCTAAATACCTTTGTATTTCTGGCCTTGTGTGATTTGCCAGGATTATACAAGAAGCCTATAGCAAAGCGGGGGAAAAAAGTCTGATCTCTTAAGTCTAGAGCCTACCTCACTGCTCAGCTTTTTGGTTATCAGATTTGCACGAGTGTCCCTTTCTCATCTTGTCCCTTAGTGCTGTGCAAAGGATGTAGATAGCCCCTTTATTACCACTTAACTGCTGCTGGAATGTTCCAAAATGGCTTCTGGTATTTCTGTCAGGATGCACTGAAGGGGGAAGCACAATGAAGGGTGTCAGGAAGCACAGCAAAGGGCAGCAGGGGAGCCAGGCCCTCTATCCATAGCCAGCTCAGAACAGTGACCCAGCAGCCATGGCTTCTCCTTGTGACCATGCCGAAGACAGCAGTGTGGGGCAGCTTGACGGCCAGGGGTCAGTTACCTGCATCCTCACCCAGTTGGGAGCCTCTTTAGTCATTTTGGCCCTGCAGCCTTACCAGGGGAGGCCAAAGCATGTGCAGAAAAGAGGAGGCATCTGCTGGGTCTACACTCAGAGTCGAAAAAGGGGGAGGCGTTGGCACTCCTTGTTATACCTTGTCCATGCCTTCCCTATGGTCAGCACCACAGGCACCACACAGCTTTATTCCCACCTAAGTGTGGGGACCCTGTACCACTGCACAGGCTGAAGAGACCTAGCAGAGGTATAGAGACCCTCCCCCATTTGCTTCCAGCAAGTCAACTCTGAATGGTGTCTTCCAGGTTTCTTTCTTTCTTTTTTTTTTTTTAAGGACACAAGCACTGCTCTGGATAGCAGCCCTCATAGTAAACATCCCCCAAAACAACAACAGTTTCTCCTTGTGTAGTGGATGTATAAGGACCCAAGGAACCTTCTTTCCATACTCTGCCTATGGCCCAACTTGTGTAGTACCCCTAGATCTGAGGCTGAATTCAGTCACTGTGCTCTCTGTGTGCAAAAATCCTCCCCACTTACTAGGGAGGTAGGTGACCACTACCTAAGGGATTACAGGGAAGAAATGGAGCCAAGCACCCAATGCCCCACAAGGGAGCAGGTTCCACCTATGACTGGGGAACTCTAGGTTCGCAAGTGCCATTAGCAAAACTACCCTCTCCTGGGAGACTGCCTTTCTTCTGACAAACCTGTGGCCCACTCAGATGGAGGGCCACTCATACAGCCCACTCACTAGCTTTAGTTGCCCCTGGTTGACCTAGGGGCCACATTTTCTAAGAGTTCCAAGATCTTCCGAAAAGCTCAGCATAGTGGATATTGTGATCTTTTGAAAATCAGGTAGTAAATGTCCTAATGGCAGCTATTGAACACTTCTGAAAATCAGGGCCTGATTCTCTGCCTATGTGGCAAGTGGGCTTCTTTGAAATTAGATTCCCAAGTGTGAATGTGGAACATAAGAAAATCTGTCCTGATTGTGCTATTTGGAAAGTCCAGCCCTGGATACATGAGAGACAGCTATGTGCAGCCTAAAAAGCTAGCATTATTGTTAATGGTTGGTGGTGATTTGTTCTTTTTAACACTGTGTGTTCGAGATAAAAAATATTTCTGGAAACTGCAGTATATCAAGGAGCAAAAGCTTTGTTTGTATCTTATAATCAGACACTGAGGCTTTAAAGGCCAAAATCTCAGCCATTTGTTACCATGAACAAGTGTTAAACCATATTAATAGAAAAGGAGGATTGTTTTTGATGATGTATGTAACTTTACTGGCTGTGTGTGTGTTATACTCTGTAGCTCAGAGCAACATTCCTTGGCCAAGTGCAAATGCTTACCACATTAGACAAGAGGGGCAAAAAGATGTTTGTGAATGCTTGATTGTTCTGAATATGTAGGCTGCAGAAGTATGGCTGGAATTGGGGTTGTGACTCTGAGAGCAACAGGATGCAAATCACAAGTATTACTTTTACATTTCACTGGAAGTTAAACAAGTTGGGACTGAAGAAGCTGTGCTGTGTTTTTAGGACATAGATGACTGCAACCAAAAAGCTGTGCAGCAAGGTGTCGATCCTGACGAGGCAGCAGTAAAACAAGAGAACTCCAAAATATTTGCCTCAGAAGACTACAATAATTCTGTCATGAGTTTCTTTAAAACGCTGGTAAGTCTTTGTCTACAGTTCTGCTTCATAGTGTACACCTAAAAACAAAGATTGCTTATTAAATTCCAATTAATATGCACCTGTGAATCTCTCATGTTCTTACCTTCTCAGGTACCAAAAATTAATGTTCTAAAGCTGAACAGATGCCTTATGCAGTGCTTGGATTGATAGAGGGAGACAAACTGTGCAATAGTTACTTAATGATATTCATTAGGAAAGCTTCCTCTACTCTCATAGACTATTTTAGAACTGAAATTCCTTTCTGTTCAAAGTATTTTCCATGTTTTAACAATTGCTTTGCAAATTTCTAAATATACCATCATTAGTTACTGGCAGCACAAATGTAAGTCCGGAAAGAGAAAGGAAACCCATGAAATACAAGGAAGAACAATAGTTATTAATGAGAGTGGAAGCTTAGTAAGGAAAATACTAAAGTAGCAATACAAAAGAACAGCAAATGACATATGTTATAATCTGGGAGGATCAGAATTCATGATTGAGTTCATCTTTTGGGAGTAATAAATCATGCAGATTTGTCTAATGTATACTTTTAGCCTTATTTTTTTTCCATACCAGACATTAACTCAAAATTACATTCAGGAAATGAATTTCTCATATTAATAAGCAATAAGTCTTCCCCATTTGGAAAGCAAAATATAGTTTTGTATTTGTAAGTTATACATGTATTCTTTCCCTAATTCTTATAGTTACACCTGCTAGGTTCTAACTTATTGATGAAATTTCAGATCCTTCTTTGTGAGAGAAGAAGAAAGAATTTAGACATATTTCATCCACTGTTACAGTATTTTGTTTTCTCAAATATTTTAGGTTTCACCAAGCAAATCAGAAGCCAAAAGAGATTCTGAGGACAAGGTAGGCAGCTTTCTCAATGCTTTTCTCTCTGTTGTTGCCATTACATTGTGCTCAGATAGGCTTCAAATGCTATCCTTTCTTCTCCTGTGCCTTCTCTTCATCAGTACATGAGGTTACTGTTCGTTGTACTGAAACAAGCAGTACCCTCTCAGAAATTAAAAAAAGAAAGATGATCATAAACCAATCTATTTTTTTCCATTCTGTTTCAAATATTGTACTGAATGTACTACTCAATTCACTCCCCCCTCAGAGACTTGAAACTGAAATAGTAATATTATTTTATTGGAAGTTATTTATATTTTCAAACTAGGTGACTTTGGGGGTTTGGGATTAAATTCTGACACCCTTTAATATAATTGCAAAAGTCTCACTGGGGTTTCTGATTTCTTTTTGAATTTGCTTATATAGCTGTGGAAAGGTACCAGTTTTCACTTCCCAATTATTTAAATGTAAAGATAGAAATTGTTCTTGAGACCTTGCATACAGGATGACATTCTCACCTGCTTGAACACAGGGCCACAGAAGTCCTTCCGCATAGCAGAGCTGTAGCTATTCAGTACAGGGTTTGGACAGATGTGGAACAGTTACATAGGAAGACAACAACATATTCTACTCTTGCTGGACCAGGTATCAAAACCCAATGCCATTGGTGGGAACATGCCCACAAAGGGTCTGACCCAACTCCCAATTTAGTCAGTGGAAAGACTTCCAGTGATTTCAGTGGGACCAGATCCTGACACCTTCATTGTGTGTCTCTAGCAGTTACAGCTGGAGGGGCTATACTTTTGCTCAGTAGCTGAAACCTGCACCCTGATCCTGGTTTGTGAGGTAAATTCTCTCCTCCGCCCATCTCTGCATAATTCCTTCATTTATTCAGGTTTTAGAGGCTCTGAGGAAGTGAGAGACAGTTTCTCCATAATGACTATAAAACGGGGTACAAAGACTGTCCAAACTCTCTCCTTGCCTCCCTACTCTTAGCAGCTCATGAAAATCAGTCTAACCTTCAGCGGCACAGACCTTATTGGATCTGTATATATATTCTTTTATACTAGTTGAAGGTATGGCCTGTTGTGTCAGTTTCTAAATGCTGTTACATCAGTGTAACTCTAATGTCTTGCTGCATAAAGCAGAAGAATGATTCTGGATTTACATAATGTGACAGAAGAAAAACGGCCTCTCAAATGTGTGAGTGCCTGAAATCATTATCATTGTAGATCTGTGAAGTATTATTATTGTAGTAAGGACTGAACCTCTCTGGTCAGGTACACTCAGGAAATGAGTGGTCCCAAATGAGGAGCTTTGCCAGACAGGGGGAGATCAGGCCTCCAGGCTGCCCTGGGAGGGGCCACCAGCCTGCTGACCAGGCTTCCCTCCTGGCTCCCTACTCTCAAGCTGCCTGCGGTGGTGGGAGCACCACTGCTGCCGGGGCTGCCTGCCACCGGGCTCTTGGGCCAGTGTTCCCCATAGAGCTCCCCAGTCAGCCCAGCTTCCAGCTGGGGAGTTGCTGGTGGAGCTCCATGCCCCAGCTGGGCTCCTCAGCCTGGCTCCCCACCACGAAGTTTCTGGAAATGCTCCCCAGCATGGGCCAACTCGTCACCACCTGGGAGCTGCTGGTGGGGCTCCCCAGACCCAGCCAGACTCCCTGCAGGGGGCTCCCTGACCTCAGCTGGGCTCCCCACTGTGGGACTCCCTGGCCCTGGCCAGGATCCTCCCAGTGGGGTTTCCCTACTTCAGCTGGCTCCCCACTGCAGGGCTGCATCTGAGACCCCCCAGAGCTGGCTGCCAGCAGAGCCCTTCTTGGGCCCAGTGCAGCTGGAACTCTCTGATCCAGGTGATCTCTGGCTCAGCAACATCTGTGGTCCTGCCAGCTGGATGATAGAGTTTCAACCTATATTTTTCTTATTGTGCATATCTGAAACTTGGTATTGTCCGAAGTGTATGCATCTAATTTGTGCAGATTGCACATGTTCTGGAAACTGTTTTTAAAAACACAAATCATTCTAACAGAAACAGGTATGGCTTTAAGGATGCTCCTGATCCCATTCTAATGTCTGTATCAAAATTATAATGGGTTTAAGAGCAGAACTGGACCACGCAGGATATTTAATATAGCTTTACAGTGCAATGTTACAGTAGCCTACAGGAAAACTGTTGACAGCGTGAAATAGACAGGAATTCCAGGTGAATCTGGTAATCAATTCATATGACTATAACTAAATAACCTCAGATTATTTTTATTAGTTAAATTTTATCAAGTGAATTCAAAGAAAAAGGAGCATGGAAAACGCTTTTGTGAGTAGCATCATAATTCTGATATTTGGTAATAAAAATGACTGTTATTGTTCTTTTTTTATACCAACTTCCTGGCATTCTTTATGCCCCTTTAATGCTAAGAACCAGTCAAATTTTGATACTTTGGGCATGTAAAAGATCACATGCACAATTACCTAATTTACGCAACTCCGGCAAACTGCCCCTAATGATTGAGGATAACATTTTAAAAGGAGCCATAAGGAGTAAGGCACCCAAATCCAATTTAATTTCAATAAGGTTTGGATATCTAACTATCCCAGGAACCTCTGAAAATCACAGCCTACTTATACAGTTGCACATCTGACTTTCTGAAAACCAGCCTGGTATTTGTGCAACATGTGACTGTAGTTATAAATACGCTGTAGTTAGGAAACAAATACATTGTTTGGATTTGGTTTGCTAACACACCTGTAAAAAAGTAAACATGTCTGGGTGCCTCCCACAGGATATGCCAGTTAGCCTTTGTGCACAATATACGGAGACCTCTGGGAGTGTTTTCTACAAATAACATATTTTTACTCCCAATATTTTTTTTTCTCAATGTTAATTCTGGAGTAAGTATTTAGATTGTCAAGAAAATTAAATCCTCACTCCTGGTGAGAAATCACATTTTCACTCAATTCAATTAAAATAAAATAACAAGGAGGTATCATTTTGCGGGTCTGTAATATTTTACACTCAATTTTACTCCCACTCTCCCTGCCCCCATTTCAAAATCAGTTTGGTAAGGAAAGAGTGAGGAACAAATAATGACTTTCTGATAGAGGTGAATTCATAATCAATGCTTTTGCTCAGAAAAGGAATTTTTCCACCATATTTAAAATCCTGTCAGCAAATGGGAGTATTAAAATTTGACCCCAATTCCAGTTAGGGCTTGGTCTTCCCCTTAGTGAGATCAATGGGAAATTTACAATCAATTTCAAAGGGAGCAGGAGAAGGCTGTTCTTCAGGAGTAAAACAGAATAGCTTTTATAATGCAACTACTTCATCTGCAGAATATGTTCTCTCCAAGTATGTGTGTTCACTTCAGAGATAGCCCACACTCTTACTTACCTGCCTCCCCTAATTCTGTTCTCCTCTTCTCACCCAACTTGGTGGTGCTTTCAACCCAAGCTAGTTGGCAGAGCTAGTGTTATAGGTTACATAGAATCATAGGGCTGGAAAAGACCTCAGGAGATTATTGAGTCCAGCCCTCTACCCAAAGCATGACCAAACCTAACTGAATCATTACAGCCAGCCTTTGTCAAGCCGGGACTTAAAAACCTCTAGGGATGGAGATTCCACCGCCTCCCAACGTAACACATTCCAGGGCTTCACCACCCTCCTACTGAAATAGTTTTTTTTCCCTAATATCCAGCCTAGACAGCCCAAACTGTAACTTGAGACCATTTCTCTTTGTTCTGCCATTCATCACTTCTGAGAACAGCTTCTCTCCATCCTCTTTAGAACCCCCACTTCAGGAAGTTCAGGAAGACTGCTATTGAATCACCTCTCACTCTTTACTTCTGTGAACTAAATAAGCCCAAATCCCTCAACCTCTCCTTAGAGGTTATGTGCTCTACCCTCCTAATCATTTTCTTTGCTCTCCTCTGGACTCTCTGCAGTGCATACACATACTTTCTATACTAGGGAGCCCATAACTGGATGCAATACTCCAGATGTAGCCTCACCAGTGTCAAATAAAGAGGAATAATAACTTCTCTGGATCTGCTGCAAATGCTCCTCCTAAGACACCCCAGCATGTCATTAGCCTTCTTGACTACAAGGGCACACTGTTGACTCATATCCAGCTTCTCATCCACTGTAATCCTCAGGTCCTTTTTCTGCTGCACTGCTACTTAGCCAGTCAGTTCCCAGCCTGTAACAATGCCTGGGATTCTCCCATCCCAAGTGCTCTGCACTTGTCCTTGTTGAACCTCATCAGATTTCTTTTGGCCCAATCGTCTAATTTCTCTAGGCCACTGTGGACCCTATCCCTTCCTTCCAAGATTTCTACCTTGCCCCCCCCCAGTTTAGTGTCATCCACAAATTTGCTGAGGGTGCAATCCATCCCCTCATCTGGGTCATTAATAAAGATATTGAACAATACTGGCCCTAGAACCAATCTTTGTGACACTCCACTTGAAACCAACCACCAACCAAACATTAAGCTATTGATCACTACCCCTTGGGCCTGACCATCTAGCTAACTTTCTGTCCACCTTACAGTCAATTTATCCAATCCATACTTCCTTCATTTGCAGGCAAGAATATTGTGGGATACTCTATCAAAAGCTTTGCTAAAGTTAAGGCATATTACATCCATTGACTTCCCCATGTACACAGAACTAGTTACCTCATCATAGAAGGATTTCATTCTAGTTACATTCTGGGTTCTATTTCATCTCAGACTGGTTGCCTACCTGTTTTACACGCAGGATGCATTTGAGTCTCACAGTCCTCCAGGGTCTTCCCACAATTCCCCCCAGGACAGATATTTCCTCAAAATTCCCAGGGAAGGCATAATAGAGCAGCTCTAAGCACCATTCAATAGGCCCCCAAAATTCGTAGAGGGACACAGCTGTGTGCAGCACTACTGATGACCCAGTAACTTGGACAGGCCTTTGTAATGTGGCTAATGAGCTGGGTAACTCTGCAGTGAAAACATTGCCTTAAATCTACCCAAAGATCATTACGAGACTCCTCACCTTCATGCCTGCAAAGAACAAATTAAGTTAGGGTTGAATTTGGCATCTTCAACTACACCAATATGCTGTTACCCAATAAATGTATGGGTTTAACCTATTTTTAAAGACAGACATGCTCTCCTAACATGGGTGGCACTTTAATGATGTCATTGGTGTTTCACCCACACAGAAGCAGAATTTGGCCAATACAGTAACTGTGTACTTTTTATCCTGAGCTGAATTACATTGTCACTGGATTACCTGGTTCTTTACAAGCTGCTATTGGCTAAAGTTATCGACTTGACTGGAACAAAATTGCCCTCAACTGAACATCAATTTGACAATTTGCAGTACTCCTGAATCTCTTCTGCCCTTTCGAGGAGTAATTGGAGTATCAAAAGCACTGCAGAATG
The DNA here is from genome assembly GCF_033958435.1 of Carettochelys insculpta. Lineage (NCBI taxonomy): Eukaryota > Metazoa > Chordata > Testudines > Carettochelyidae > Carettochelys > Carettochelys insculpta. The sequence continues at coordinate 16,425,703 of NC_134153.1, forward strand.
GAAGAGGGTAAAGCAGAACTGGCCATTGTTAATCGTAATAGCTAACTCAACTATCACATAGTAAAAGATCCAGAGATAGGCTGCAACAGATTTATGGGCAACTACATGTCAATGGAATATCTAGGTGTCAGGATGATGTCTAATTCTATGTTGGTTTTACAGCTTCATGCAAAATATTTCATATTATTCTGGATGAGCCAGTGAACAATATGTCTTTAATTTTGTTGATGGCATGATGGACCAAATAATATGTATTAGAACTTGGACCATTCAGTGTTCTTCTGGTTTCTTTGTCAGTCAACTCTGATTGGTCAAAGTTTCACTAAAGTTGGTAGTTTTTCATTTTGGAGTTGATTGTTTTAGTCTGTCATATTAGTAATTTTGAATGAATTCAGCCTGATTTCTTATTCATTCATGTACATGTGAATCAGGAATACCACGTACAAAACGAGTGGAATTACAATGGGGTAAGAGATCAGAACCCAGTCCAAGTGCACAATTAATACCCTTTTATTATTATGTATGTTATTCAGAATTATTTTTATGTAATCATCAGAATAGCATTAGAAAAATCTTAAAGCTAAACCCTGACCTTGAAAAAGATTTACATACCCACTTAATGTTAAGCACATGAATAATCCTTATGAACTCAGTGGAATTATTTTGCTTAAAATTCACGACATGTTTTGATTTTTGTAGAATTGGGGACTTTGTATAAAGATGAATCTGAGGGGCAAATTTTGATTTCATTTATTTCAGTTTAATCTGGAGTGAAGTTAATCTTGGATTTTATTGGTGTAAATTAATTCAGAGTTTAGCCCACTGGACTACAATTAGACATTCACATTCTTCTCTTAGTTTTAACTCTGTACAAATCACCTAAATTCCACTGAAGTAACAGGAAACAGGAGGTTTGCCAAATGATGACAATCAGACTTTTGTTGCTGCTCACCTAAAACGAAGTGAATGAGAACTGTGTGATAACTTCTAAACAAAACATGTAACATTCTTTTTACACATTGTCCAGGATGAAATGTAATGTTTGGCTTTAATAGACCACATAAGTGTTTTATGATATATTAATTAATACTTCATTATGTATAATTAATAATGCATTAAAGGAAATGGAGTATGTAATAGACTATGAATGCTGTTACACAAAAGGAATCCAAAGTGGAAAAGGGCCATGGTGAGCTTCCTGCTCAGAAGACAGCAGCAGAATCCCAAGCTAAAGGAGCCAAGAAAAAGAAGCCAGAGAGTCCCATGTTAGGACACAAAACATTTAGCAAAATCTTTAGGCATAAGGTCTGTATATTATTCTAGCAAAATGGAACCCTGAGTATTAACAGATGGCTCTTGTCACAGGACAAAGTATTAAAATAATTTGATGTAATGTGGTGTGACTGAGAAAGGAATCTGGTTGCCCTTAAATAATTTGAAAAAATAATGAAATGAGCATTTACCTAAAACCTATGGAGAAAAATATTTTGTAACATGGAAAATAATTCCTTCTCATACCATCTGTGAATTCAGGATTCTGAAAAATCTGTCTAATCCTCTAAAACCAATGTTCTTTTACTATTGTAATAAGTCATTAATACTAACTAAACTGACAATGGCTATAACCAGAGTATGCAGAGGATCAGCACTGACAAACAATGAATTGATGGGCTTCAATGGGCTTCTAGCTCTGAGGCTGTCTAGATTGCCAAGAACTGTCAGCAAAAGATATGCAATTGTGCAATGCGTTTGCGTCCATTTTGCCTACAGTTCTGTTGGGGTTTTTCTGACATTTGACCTGTTCACACAGGGCCAAATGTTGGAAAAAAAACCCTCTGTTGAGACTTCCCTTCTTACTCGTGGAACAAGGTGTACAGGGATGGGACATCCCTTCTTCCTCATGGAATGTACTGGGATGAAGTGTACAGGGATGTTGATGGAACACTCCCAACTGTTGACAGAACACTCCCAACAGCAGAAGTTTTGTCAATGGAAGTTTTTGTGTAGACATAGCCTTTAAAAATCCAATCCAACTTCCACTAAAAATAATGAAAAGATTCCCATTGATTAATTGGATGATTCACATACTTAGCGTTAGGCATATACTTAAATGCCTTGCTGAATTGAATATCACCAAACATACATTCAGTAGAGCAGCTTGGAAAATGAGGTATTTGCCCACAGAAATGTTTGATTTTTCATTGTAAAACTGAAACATTTTTGGCTGAAAACTGAATTTTGTTTTTGGTTGAAAATCTGTTTGTTTTGTTCCCTCTAGTAAAAAGTTGAGGAAAGCGACACTTTCCATGAAGATTTTTATGTAGCTGAAAATCCAGTTTTCCGTAGGAAAAAAGAAGTGTTGACAGAAACAGACTAAATATTTAATATGTTAGATCTTAATCAATGTTTCTGTCTGAGGATGATCAAGATTGGTGTTGTAATGCACTGTGGCTGTGAGACAAAGAAGAGTTGCATTATATCCTGAAGAACGTAGAGTCCGACACCCTTCAGTTGAGGGAGGAAAATAATATTAATTGCATGCAAAAAGTCTACTCAAACACCCACTTGGAATTTTTTGAAAATAGGAAGCTTTTATAAAAGTTGGGTTTGGAAGTGGGGAGGAACCCCATTAAGACAAAAAAGAATACTTTATTCTCCACTGTTCACTAAAAGCTTCATGTTCCTTAAGTTTGTTTCTAGAGCATAAATGCTCAGTCTCATTATACCTCAGTGAATGGTAGCAGTCCTTACGCAGCAGTTAAAACCAATGGACCCTATTTAGACTACAAAAATAGGTCATGATTTGAAAACGTGACAGCTAACCTATTTTAACTAAATCATTTTTAAATAGCATAGACCATTTAATACACTTAAAATAATATAGATGGTCTCAGTGAGTCCCTTTTGCCCTCACTAGTGTCAGATGTGTGTAACTAATATGCTTTTATAGGTATTTATAGGGCATACTTTATAAGTTGAGGCTCATATGTCTTCTATGGAGATAATTTTCTTGTGTTTTTCAAAATATGTAGGTGTTTTGTTGTTAAACATAAAAGAAACTACCACACTATAAAATAAGTGTAAGTAATATTACAACTACAAAGCATGAGACTCTTCCGTGGAAGGGTAGAATGTTCAAAGTAGAGGCTAAGATTCGCCTCCATTAGTTGTGACAGAGATCTCAGTTCAGAACACTATCTTTTGTGCCTACAAAGGAATGTCAGTCCTTTGTGTTGACTTGCTTCAAAGTCTTAAATTACTAACTTTAATAACTTAAAAATGAAATTCCTCGTGTCTTAATGTCTGGTTCTGTGACATGACACGGTTTATGATTTAAGCATGACATATCTTCTGAGATAATTACTGTAGGTAAAATAAAATGTACTCAAAATGACACTTAATTGATTTAATAAAAAAATTAAATATGAACACTTCAGTCTAAGAACCTTAGCTCCTCTAAGGCTATATCTACACTAGGCATAGTAAGTCGACTATCAATACATTAATTCTAGCCATAGCTAGAATTGCGTATCTGCACTTGGCTGCCCCTACTGAGGAATACAGGGGTTGACTGCAAGGTCTGAGAAGTTGATTTCATTCTTCCTGACCTGAGCAGGTCAATCTTCCCAGCTACTGTAGACTTAGCCTAAGAGAGGGGTGTGTGTGTGTGTGTGTGTGTGTGATGGTCCTTCCAGCATCAGTAATCCCCCTACGGTGCGCATCCTAGTGAAGAAAAAAAGCAATGATTTTGAGATTTTTTTAGCCATTGTTATTCAGTGTTGTTTTTATAGAAAATACTAACTTCTAGTCAAAATAAGCATATTAAAACTAGTTTCACGTGGCGCTTGTGAGCAGTAACATAAACCCTAATAACTGGACACATGTTAAGCCTAGTGCCCTGAGATTCTATCAGCTTTGATGGAATTCTCCTGGCTGGACCCCTGCACATCATGCTATTTAGATCCTGTGTGTTGCTTTATGTTCAGATCTGGTTTTTAAATGTAACTTTATTGGGTCACAAACTTCCAGCTGGGGAGCAGAGAGTTAGTTAATTAACTTTCAGGTAGTACTGCTGAAGCTGGGTTTTGGCATTCACCCTGCACTTCTGCAAATTACTCTGAATCATTGGCGCTAACCACAAAAAGGGGAAGTACTTATCTCCAGCAGAATACTCACACCTGTTCTCTCAAGAAATCTCCCAACAGCAAGGTTGGGTGCCTAGATTCAGAGAAGCAGGAAGAGCATTTGCCCAATATTCTAGTTTATTTCCTAATATAAGCTGCACTGTAATTTGGAGCGAGCAGTTCAAGGATCTCGACAGCTGGTTCAGATCATTTTCTGAAAATTAGTCTAGTGCAATATGGATCTGGTGGTGTAAACGATGTGCTGCAATAAAACCAAAGATCACAATTTTTGTTTGACCTAACTCCCAACTCGAAACACAAATCCCAGCCAGGACCATTGAGTTTTGCCTGATTTTTTTTGTACATAAAATTATTAACTGGCTCTGAGTTAACAGGCTTTGGATAGGGAACTCTGCAGGGATGGAGGGAAAATGGAATCAACATCCAACTACCAGTGCTGCCTCTCTGTAGCCACACCACCAGATTTCTGAGGAGGGAAATTTTGAGGAGTAAAGGCACTTCGAAGTGCCTGCAGCTACACGCATGCCTGCACTTCAAAGTTGATACTTCGAAGTTGCTGCAGGGGAGAATTAGCCTAATGAAATGCTGCATATTCACCACAGCACTTCATCAGTAATCTCCCATCACCCTAATTAACAGGCCCCCTTTGAAATTGGGGGCAAGTGTAGAAGCACTAAAGGTCTCAAGAGTACAGATCATTTGTCTTCTATATTGAATTAGCATATACAGTGCTTTGCAAAACTTTGCAATAGGACCAGATGCTCAATCAGACATAAGAAAAAATAAAAAATCTACTTAACCTGTTATTGGTAATAGGTTTGGCTAATATTTGTTCCATGCCTCAAAACACTAATTAAAACAAACATTGCATGGCCCCATGTAGCCATGAATCCATCATAGGCTACTCTGCCTCAGCACACCTAACATAATCAGATCCAATAAAATAAAAGGCCTGATAAAGCAATTACTGCAGCACAACTTGCAGTATCCTTTCTGTATTTTTCTACAAAATCTAGATCACATTATAGCATTTCTTTTTCAACTTTTCTTATCTCAGAAATTAAGACCCAGATTTTCAAAGATACCATTTTACAAACTGTCCCCATATAAAAAAATAAGACAGGGTTTGTACACGTGCCCTGATGGTTATATGGGCGTGTCACAAACATGGACATACATACACTAATGTGTGCCTTTGAAAAATTATATCTATTTTTTATTATTTGTTATGCCTTATACTAGGAAATGAGCTAGGGTTGTTTTTTCCCCTAGGAAGTACAAGTCTGTGAACATAAATGCACAAGAACGGGCCACAAAACAACTTGATGTGAAATTGCTGGGTTACTAAAATAAAAATAGGCAGATTTGAAAAGGACACAGAATGTGTCAAAAAAAGTAAATGGTTTATTAATGGATGATTTGAGTTTGATCATTTCCATGAAGTTGCCAATCAGCTAGCTCTACTCTAGTAAGGTCCAAGACTAAAATTGATGAAGACTGTATTATTCTCTATTAAAGGGGAATTTCTTTAGGTCAGGCAGGTGGTTTATTGCTGGAGCTGCTCAAACTACAGCTGTCTTTGTTCTTACAATAGTTGGTAGAAGCAAAGTAGTGCAATTTCATTTATATGGTAGCAGGAGTCTGGACTTTCACACACACAAATACTCGCTGAAAAGAAAATAATTAGCGATGCAACCAATTCCTAAAGTGTGTAACTGTGAAGAATGGTGTTGTCCGAAACAAACTTGCCTTTGTGCTTTGTTTTCCTTTAGTCCACAAAAGAAGCCCAACAGACCACTAATGCAAAAGTGAGTAGGATTATTTTCAATCATCCATGTATGATGTAGTCATTTTGTAACTAATATCACTGCCACATCCATTCTGATGCAATATATGAATGTAACAATTACCAGTCTTTGCAATGGATAGATTGCTACTTCATTTACATCTTCCTTGCCAGGAGTTCACTGCAGTACTTAACTCAGAAGGGTATGGCAGTGCAGTTTGTATGAGTGATGTAATATGAGTTGTGCTGTGCTGGGTTTGTTTCTTGGGATCCTGCAATATGTTTTGAGTCTGTTTTCCTTTACAAAGTTCTAATGACACTATTATGATTTATGTGTGCGTTTCTAGGTTGCTGAACAACAGCCTGTCACTTCTGTCAGTGTAAAATCAGAAAAAAATGCCCCTCCCTCTCAAGAATCACCGATGACAAAGCAGAATGTAAAAGCCCCTGAACCTGCAGCTCAGCAGCAGGCAGCAGCAACTACTGAAGCTTCCAAAGATACGACTAAGGAGAGAACTACTCCTGCTCCCACACCACTGAGCAAGCTCTTCAGAAAAAAGGTATGTGTAGATTTCAGAACTGGTTCGTCCACTACCACCACCCTAGTTTTGAGGGATTTCTGATGAAGGACCCACAGCCAAAAAGTTAAGTAGAATTCCATTTTTAAACAAGTTAGGTGAGTGTGAGGGTAGGTCTCCATTACGGGGTGGATCAGTGCTGGGGTGATTGATTCACTGGGATTGATTTGGTGGGTCTAGTGAAGACCTGCTAAATCAACTGCCAATCATTCTCACATGGACTCCGGTACTCCACCAGAATGAGATGAGTAAGGGGAATTAATGGGAGAGTTTCTTCTGTTGACACAGTGCAATATGGATCTGATTCTAAGTAGAGCTAACCTATGTCAATTTGAGTTACACTACTAACGTAATTCAAATTGTATATCTTAGATGAACTTGTCCCATAGTGTAGGCACACCCTGAACTTTTGTGTGGTTATGACCACAGTGCATGTGGTCTGTATAGTTGCATGTGCAAATGACTACTGATGGTAATTTGCACGTGTATTTATGATCCTCCTATTAAAGTCCCATATAATTTAATAAAGAGTAATAACTTTCTGTAGAATTTTGACTAACTCTATGAATAGGCGATATAAAACTATTAAATTATATAGGTTGGTTTAAAAATCCTTTAGATATTATTCTTTAATAAATTCTATAGCTTTTAGAGTAATTTCTATAGAACACTGTTTTCTTGTATAGGATTCACTTGATTTATTTTTACTCATCTTAAGTGTATCAAAAGCATCCCTCCCTGGAGATGTTTATTCTAATGGGTTTCAACCAAAGAATGAACTTGCTTTAAGGTTTGTGAGTTCCAATTGACTGCTTGGAAGCCCTTAGTTAAAACAAGGTATATGATAGAAACTAGCAGGAATTATGAAAATTATTGCTTGTTTGTATTTAGATGCCAAAAACGAAAAGCTTCCAGATAAATAGATATTGATTAAGTGAGGCCCATGAGATTCTTTGGCTGTACTTGCTTGGCTGGATAGAGGAATAGCAGATAGTTGTGCATGTGACTTATATTGAACATTTATACCACTTGCTAGTTCATAGATGAAGCAAGCGTCATTTGGTTGTTTAATTTCATATTTAAGAGAGTTTAAAATATTTCTCTAGGTTTAATATTTTTCTATAGCATTGGATGAATCAGGTTTTTTTAAATGAAAGGAAGCCTGGCTGAGACTAGCTTCTGTCAGTGGGGAAAGTGATGCTTGAGAGCTCTTATTGTTACCATTGTAACAGAAATCGTATCCACTTTCTGAATATGTCTGGCTCAATTGAGATGCAGACTAGGATGCATTGAGTCTCAAGATGGGATAAGAGGAGAAATAGCTGAAGACCAAAGGGACAAATCTATTATGTTGTAAATCTGTTGATGTTAACGGGGTTTATACCAGAAATCCATTCAGTCCAAGATGTCATTTTTTTTTAAATAAAGTAACCTACTGTGTAGGAGGAAAAGAAGGGAAATGTAGATCTGTCCCCCAAAGTTAACTCTCACTGAATATTTATGGGCCAAAATTCCATTAGGACTAACAGGAAAGATTCTGCCCTTTACAGAGAGTCAACACGAGGCCTGTGTACTAGGAAAGTCCCACTAAACCCTTCTCTGTATTACTCCAATTGGGCTCAAGTAGTGCAGAGGCCTTCTGCACTGTGGTGAGTTCCATCCAATCTGAATGTCAGCTGCCTTCACACACCACAGCCCTGCTCAAATTTGGCAACTCTCTTCAATTGTGTTTTTATTTTTCCTAACCCCTGTCAATCTGAAGGGAAACTGAAGGAGTATGAGGCCATCTCAAGGTCCTTCCTGGTGCAAAAAAGCCACAGAAAAGTTTGACCTTCCTATCAACAGTTCCTTGTTGCCCTCAAAATTTGGAACAAAAATATACACTCTTATTGCATGGTTCCATTCCTCCTCTACCCTTGGGTTTATGATGTTCCTCACTACATTGTGAAAGGTGATCAGGGTGGAAATTTGCCCCATTGGTGGACAGGAACTGTGAAGAGCTCCCCATATCTGTGTGCCAACCTTGCAAAGGGTCTAAGGGTCATGGATGAGCCTCAAGACTTTCTGTGTATAGATGGGTCTTTTCCAAACACCTAAATCCTAACACTCAGGGACTTTTGAGGTATTTGAAACTTGGACCCAAATTTTGCTGCACGGGCCCATCTTTGCCTAATTTTGAACTATCTAAACTTCCTGATTCTGCAATTTTTGGCTGGAAGTCTTGTGAGAACTGTGGTCCCTCCTGCTTGTAAAGGGGATAGAAATATCACGAGCTAATTGTAGCCAAGTAAAGGGACAATGAAAAATAACAGAAAATGGGAAAATTGCTCAAACTTTTACAAAACTCAGAAAAAAATGTGTTTTGAATTTTATATGAAAACCCTGTCTTTTTTCTCATTTAATCCAAACTAGTGTTCATCTAACTAGAAAACTCTTTGATTTTTCTCACAGATGCTGTAAAATATTTGCATCATTAGCTAACATGTGTTGTTCGTAAATGTTTTGTTTTCTTGGTAAGAAACAAGGCATACTGTAATTACTTCATAGTAAAATCCCTGGTTTGGCATTAACGATTGAAATAACGTATTGCACCAATCTTCAACTCCCCTGTTGGTTGTTCATGTCCATTCATGTTCTCACTCATTATAGCATAGCTAATGTAAAAATGCATAAAATGTGACTTTTGTCTCCATCAATGAAGCAGGTGTTGTCAAAGGGAGGTTGATTGTCGTAGAATAATTATCTTATCTTATATGTGGCAGGCACAGTCAAAATTAGGTTATTTAAAATATGAGCCAGATCCACAGCTGGTATGAATTCACTCTTCATTAATTCCAGTGGATATCTTTTATTTTACAAAGACCAAAAAATAACAAGAGAAAGACAGAAGGACAGTTAGCAACCCTATAAATAAGTACAAAAATTAAAAAAGGACTGTCCTTCCTTAAAGCGTAAAAAATATTTTTTATGGACAAGAAACACAAAACAAATTAGATATTTAAAAAATATTTAAATTGTGTTTTTTACAAATTTGTTATTTTTACAGAAATCTACTGGAAAATAAAAGTAAGGAACATTTGATAGTTTTTTGTTTTTTAATGCAAAGAGTGTTTTTGCATCTTTTGACACAAATCTGCTAAATATTAGGGACAACGCTGGAGAGTTGGAGCTTCATATCAGGTGCAGCATGATGTGATTTTTTCTGAACACAACTTGGGCTGAAGCAGTCCGAATTGACTCTGATTGTTTTGACACAAGTAACATAACAACTATACCATTATGAATCTTGATAAATATTAATACCTGCAACCTAAATGCCATTCAAATAGCTTAGTATTTTGACACACACAATTTCATATTTAATATTTTAGAAGGAAAAATATTGCTAGCATTACATTTTTTTCACAGAACACCAGTATTGCACGGAAAAGGATGGGAAACCCTGCTCTAGACCATTTCTGATGGGTGTTTATCTAACTTGCTCTTAAGTATCTCCAGTGATGGAGATTCCACAACCTCCCTAGCCAATTTATTCCAGTGTTTAACCACCCTGACAGTTAGGAACTTTTTCCTAACTTCCAACCCAAACCTCCTTTGCTGCAGGTTAAGCCCATTGCTTCTTGTCCTATCCTCAGAGGTCAAGGAGAACAATTTTGTCCCTCCTCCTTGTAATACTCTTAAGTACTTGAAAACCGCTATCATGTCCCCTCTCAGTCTTCTCTTTTCTAAACTAAACAAGCCCAGTTCATTCAGTCTTCCCTCATAGCTCAAGTTCTCTAGTACTTCAATAATTCTTGTTGCTCTGCTGCGGACCTTTTCCAATTTCTCCACATCTTTCTTGAAATGTGGTGCCCAGAAATTGACACAAACTCCATCTGAGACCTAATTAGTGCATAGTAGAGCAGAATGACTTCTCATGTCTTGCTCACCACACTCCTGTTAATGGATCACAGAATCTGCTCACCACACTCCTGTTAATGGATTCCAGAAATATGCTTGCTTTTTTTTTTTTTTTGCAACAGCATTACACTGTTGAGTCATATTTAGCTTCTAAGCCACTATGACCACCTAGATCTCTTTCTGCTTTACTCCTACCTAGGTAGTCGCTTCCCATTCTGTGCGTGTGAAACTAGTTATGCCGTCCTAAGTGGAGTACTTTGCATTTGTCCTTATTTGTCATAGGTCTGCCTAAGACTCAGGTTGCTTTAGAGTTACTACTTGTTAGTTTTTACTTTTACCTTATTGATTCCTTTTGCATACTTAACATATTGTTCTCTTTAGTATTAGACAGCAGAAACTAGTCTCACTCAAAATAATGTGTGCAATTGACACCAATATGTAGTTTTGCTTTTGAAGTAACAAACAAACCACCATCAAACAGATCCAGTTACTTCTCCCTTTTCAGCAAGACCCCCTGGAATCTAAAATCCTTGCCTCCAGAAGGATCTTTCACTTCAAAATATAATGAATGAAGTGACTGTCAAAAGGCTGTAGTGCTAATGCTTTAATGAGAGCTCAGTCAACAGTGCAAAATAATAGCTCTGAGTGCTTGTTTAGCTTTCCAAATGAATTCACCTCTGCTGTGTTTGGCCCTGTTTTGTGATCACTTCCCAGAAATATTCTCACACACAGTTGGAATGTTTGCCAATATAGCCTTTTAATTTTTTTTAAGCAACTGCTGGATACTAATTGAAAAGCAAAGTTTTGCATTTGTAATCGCAAATGTTTGTGCTGGAAACCTGATTCCACAACTTGAACATACCTAGGCATAAAAATATACCATATGACCATTGTGAATATAGAATAATTACAAACAAGCTGCAGGCTAAGAAGAAATCAAAGGAATTTGTCAGTGAATTATGTAAAATAATGGATACATTTTGGAGGCGGGTGGAGTCCACAATTAAAAATGTTACAGTTTTAATATGGTAGATAGAAGACCTGTATCTCTTACCAAGAGGGAAGGATTTATCTATTGGCAGTACAGGCATAAGCCCAGTCCAGCAGAGATAATAACCACATACCAAACTGCAACCTTGAGCACCAAATCATTAGCACAGAATTTGCAGAGCAAACAGTAACTGCAGGGTGGGAATCATAGAGCAGGGAAATGAATATGTGGGTGGGGAAGGTCATTACAATGTATTCCTCAATCCTTACCAAGTCTCTGAAATGCTTTGTCAAACTCCATTACAGAATGTGCTAACAGCAAAGTTGCATGGAAAAAAAGGGTGAGGATATCAACCATACTCTGATCCTTTTATCTTAATGGGGCCGCAAGAACATGAAGGGACTTTAAAGGGGCAGTTCCCTTGTGCATGATCTGGGGAAGAAAGGCACTGACTGTTTTCTGAGCAGCCCCTTGTAATAGGGTGACCACATTGCCCCATGGCAAATATAGGACACTGGTCTCCAGTGATGGGGGGCAGGGCTGCTGTCCTATATGAGGGCTCCCTGGTGATGGGGGCTGCTGCTCCAGGGTGAGGCACCAGGTATGGAGCTCTGCAGCTTCCAGGGGGGAGGCACCAGGGATGAAGGGGAGTGGAGGATGGGGGCTCCAGAACCCCCTAGTGGTGGTGAGGGGGCTGGTGTTCCAAAGCCTCCCAGAAGTCAAAACAAGGAAATGATGCAGGAGCTGCCTCCCTGAGGTGTGGGAGTCTGTGGAACAAGGCAGACAACCATGGGGGGGCTCCCTTGAAGTGAGAGCTGCCTCCCCTAAGTATAGGGCACCAGGGAGTGAGGCAGCCACACCGTTGTGGAGTTTGCTGGCAGCAGGGGCTGCCACCACGGGGTGCCAGGGAATGGGGCACCTGCCCCACAGAGGAGCTTCCCTGCAGCAGGAGTTTCTGCTGCAAGGTGCAGAGCTCCAGGGAACAGGGCTGCCACCACTGGAGGAGATACCTAGCAGGAGAGGCTGCCACCCCAAGACACAGGGTTCCAGGGAACAGGCGCCCCACAGCCAATGGGACAATTTGCCTATTTTCTTTAAAAAAGTCAGGACACTTGTGAGACAGCTTAAATAAGGGACTGTCCCAGTAAAAACAGGACAGATGGTCACGTCCCCTTGTAAGCCCTACAGTAGCGGGCATGCTATGATGGGGCTAGGGATGGGCTGGGCCACAGCATGTATTACTATAGAAGTTCTTGACAGTGCCACACCCCATAGGCAGGCATGGGCAGGCTCCTGTAACTTAAACAGACCCTAAGTCATGCAGGAGCCACCCAAAGCCAGGACACATAAATGGCACTTAAGCAGCAGAAATCTAAGTCACACCCAGTTGCACTTTAACTGAAAAATTGCAAAAGGGGAACTCATCGTAATACTTATACATGAAAAGAAAATACAGTTTGCTTTGTTAGATAATGAAGGCTACGTCTGAGAAAAATAGAAAAGTAGAATCTTATTGAGGGTGATATAAAATAATTTATTAGGTGATCTGGTCTGAAGAAGAGGGTCTGTCCCACGGAATCTCATCACCTAATAAATTATTTTGTTAGTCTTTAAAGTGCTACATGACTTCTGGTTTGTTTTGTTTTGATAGAATACAGACGAACATGGCTACATCTCTGTCACTTATATAGAGGGTGGAGATTAGACTCAACTAGGGAGCACAAAGCTGAACCTACTATATGACTCTCACATGGAAGACAAGGTATAGGATTTCCTTCATACTTAAGGAAGGATGCCCTGTGAATAAAACAAAGCCTTATCGACAGCTCTTTAAGTCAGGCCCATTTTCACATTCACAGTATTTTGTATCATAGTAACATAAAAGCAAACACTGAAATGAAAACTCCTAACTCCTAGTGCCATACCAATTACTGAATTTTTGGAAGGCTTCAGGGACTTGGAAGTCAGAGGAAGGATTCAAAGTTCAGACAACAACTTATACACATACCACTGCGACCATTTTAACAAAGATTTTTTTGCAAAAGAAACAGGAAACAGTGTCTTGTAGGAAATAGAACAGTGCTTTTCAACTAAGAAAGCCGCAAAAAAGCTGTAGAATACTGGTGTAAAACACAACAGAGGCAAAGAAAATTATTATTTTAGATAATACAAATGCCCGGGTAGCTCTGCAATAGTGAGGCTCTACTGGGTGGATTTAAACTAGTTTAGGATTTGGGCTGCTCTCTGCAAAGTTTGTTTTCTGTCTTTTTAAGGAATTTAAACTCAGTCACATTGGTGCCAATCAGGATTAATACTTGCATTTTGAGAAATTAATTCCACTTTACAACTGTGTCACTGACAGCAGCTTTTTAATTTAGAAAGCTCCGTCAATGTCTATTTATGGCACCAGTAATATCACTGTATGTTCAAGACAAAGTTGATAGAATTTTCTCCCTAAAATGTATTATTACACAAATTGTAGGTTCCTCCTTATAAAACTACTCACAGAACATAGTATCATTTTTAATTTTTATTTTTGCTTCATGGAGTAGAGACAAAGACAGGGCCAATACCACACAAGAGAATATAAGTGGATGTAAAATTATTCAAATTTTATTGACCATTCATCTTTGTCCAGATTATCCCATTAACTTCAGCTGCTGTCAAAAGCATCTCTGAAGATCTCTGGGATGGTAAATGCAAATATTTTTCCCGGCCTTCCATCAAAAATAAAGCCTTAAATGTAAGTCAAAAATAAAGTTAGTTATGTGAAGGGGTTGTTTTCCCTTTGGAAAACTGTACTCTGAATTCGCTTAGAGGAGTTATAGCCTCTCTGCTGTCACATTCCAGGATTCTGTAAAATGTAAGACCACTTGGCCTCTCTTACTGTGTGGGGATTTTGTCATGCCTCGCTCTGAAGTGTCCCTTTGTATAATGCCAGGTTTGCATTGCCTGCTCTGACTCTTTGTGGAACTAAGCTGCTTTCATTTAGACAAACAGACAGGGACAATTGTCAGAAGGGACAATTGTTATCATCTAGTCTGACCTCCTGCACGTTGCAGGGCACTAGGCCTGCCGACAGGGGGAGGGTGCAGCAAAAGGGGCAGTTGCACAGAGGTCTGGCATTTCAACGCAGCCTGGAGCTCCAGCTACCGCTGCTGCCACTTCAGTACTCCGGGTCCCTTGGAACTGCACAACAGCACTGCTACACCACTCCATGCAGCTGTGTGTATGTGGGGACCCACCTGACTGGCACTAAGAGCTGACTTCCCTTGGGCCCCACCCTTGGCCCCGACTCTTCCAAGGACACAGAGGTGGGCCCCCTCCCACTTTGCCCCAGGGCCCACAATGCAAGACACTGAATCTCACCCAACTGCTCCTGTGGTAGATCCCTAAACTCTGGGTGAGTTACTGAAGTCCTCAAATCACAATGCAAAATCTTCAAATGACAGAGAATCCACCATTTTCTTCACAAACTGGTTTCTTATTTAGTCTAACATTATATGTAAGGAGATCCATTAGAGAGACAGCCTAATGAAAGATCATCTCTCTTTAGAAAGCCGTTATCATGACAGCATTTTCAATTGTTGTTTTATAAATATACAATGAAAAAGTACACTTTGAAAGGGTTGCTTATGTGGTTTCAACCACCATGCTCATTCATTGTTCCACAAATAGCGAAATAAACTCTTCAGGACCTTTCACAATCTTCCAGGGCCTAAACACATATTAGGTAAAAACATTCAAAACCTTCTTAGGCTTGGTCTACTCTAGCTGTGGAAAATCAAAGGCTTAGGTTCGATCTTCCGAGGCACCATTTCTCACATGCATGAAACTGCATATTCCAGGATCAGTGTTGAAGCAGGAACTCCTTGGGAGCTGCAAGGATTGAGGAATGTCAGTGGGAGGAGCTCTCCCATCGACTTTCTTCTGTGAGGACAGGGATCAATGTCAACAGCTGCAAAATCAATTTTAGGTACTCAGTTGGCATACCTAACATTGCATAGCAGCTGTTGGCATTCTCAGTAGGTGTAGACGTAGCCTTATAACAGTGAAGAGCTTGTCTACATGGCACAGCCTTGGTTAGAAGTACTATGCTGGCATAGCCTCCTGTTGGAGATGCACCATAAGCTATCAGAAATTCTTCTGCTGGCATAGCTTTACCACCTACAAAATGATATTAGCTAAGGCTTTGTCTTTAATGCATGGTGGATTGATGCTGCAGTGCTTGAGCCACTGGCTATCAATCTATTGCATCTACTGCAGGTGTGGTAAATTGATCTCCAAGCTCACTCCCGTTGACACCAGTACTCCCCAAGCCAGCAGAGTAGCCAGTGTCAACCTTACTGCATGTAAGATGCAGAGGAAAGTATGTTGAGTTTAGCCACACTAT
The DNA here is from genome assembly GCF_033958435.1 of Carettochelys insculpta. Taxonomy (NCBI): domain Eukaryota; kingdom Metazoa; phylum Chordata; order Testudines; family Carettochelyidae; genus Carettochelys; species Carettochelys insculpta. The sequence continues at coordinate 16,441,496 of NC_134153.1, forward strand.
TTGCATAGCTGAAGTAGGTCAACAGTGCAGTTAAGTGTAGGCAAGGTCTTAGCCAACCAAAACACTCTTTTATTGACATAGTTGCATCTACACCAGAGGTTTTGCCACCATAACAATGTCAATTGTATAACTCAAAGTTTAGTCAATTGCTTAACTACTGCAGTTTGATATTTAAAATATTGTAGAGACAAAATAACTAAACAGCCAATTTATTGTCTGAGGATCAAGCAGTATAGTACAGGAAAAAGTAAGTATATCACCAACCCATTCAGAAAGTAGTTTCTTGCAGACTATTCAGTTTGCAGATGATGAAGGTCTAACTCCCAAATATACCCCCAAAATTACCCCTATTTAAACTCTTTCTTATCTGGCAGCCCTGGAACCGAGAGGTTGCCAGATATTCAAATAGTCTGGATAATAGAGAGGTATACCTAGCAATGCACAACACTAAAGAAAAACAAGACTAGATATTAAAAAACAAATAAAAATATATGCAGAGTACTTTATTTACCATCAACAGGACACTGTAAAATTGTCCTGTATTTGCTGTATTTATTTGTATTTACTTTAATTATATTGTACTTAAGGTAAACGTAACCAAAATGTACTTACGGTTAAACATGCCAGTTATTTGAGAGTTCTGGATGGTAGAATGCTGGATATGAAAGAGTTTACTATATATGTACACACACACCAAGTCTGCTTACAAGTATCAGAGGGGTAGCAGAGTTAGTCTGTATCTTCAAAAACAACAAGTCCTATAGACTAACAGATATTTTGGAGCATAAGTTTTTGTGGACAAAGACCCACTTCATCAGATACATGAGTCAGGGGCTCCAGAGGAGGGTTTAAATATATGGGCTTATGAAAAGTGGGGAGTCCTAATCAAGAGGAGGGCCTCCTCTGGAACACCCCCCAACTCTTACATCTGATGAAGTGGGTCTTTGCCCATGAAAGCTTATGCTCCAAAATAGCTGTTAGTCTACAAGGTGCCATAGGACTTCCTGCTTACAAGTAAGAACTTTCCTCATGTTGCCAGTTTTAACTCACTAGTTTGTAGTGGTTCTGTCCCTTTCATTATCTTTTATTTTGGGGAGTACATCCCAGATGCCAGTGGATGTTGAGGCACATCCCGAGCCTTTACCAGGAAGAATATTTATGTATCTTGACTTTCACAGGTGTTTCTATCTCCCTGTGTCAAATGCTGAATTGTACTGTTACGATATATTGTGGTGTATAGTTTAGCATAAGTTAGTAAGCAATACATAATACAATTTAGCGTGACTTCCAAACACTCTCATTTAATACATACCATGTTAATACCAGGTGCATATTGCCTACTAATGTGTGTGTTGGGGTGGTACAGTACATATAAGCTATATGTATTGACTAACAGCTGGGAGGTATGATTTTACTTTAACCCTCCTAGCAAAGATAGCTATGTCAGCAAAACTTGGCAGTGTAAACTAAGTCCCACTGAAAGACACTTGGGTATGTTCATGTGATCCATTACTAAAAGAAATCTACTTTGACCTTTCTCTGCATTATATTATAAAAGTTCATGTGGGATATAATACTGTTCTGTGAATGGATTCTACAACCTAAATCAACATGTCAGAGTCTCCTTCTACAACCTACTGAGGGGATGTCAACTGCTCATCATCCAAAGTCAGAGATCATAGACCAATGTACTTTCTGTCTTAATCTGAGGTACTTACATGGCCCCCATCATCATTGTGTCTGGTTGACTCTCAATATCCCAAGGAGGTTGGGTAGTATTTATATTCCTGTTTTACAGATGGGAAACAGAGACATGATACTTGTCTGCATGGTGCACTAATCTATATAAGCGGTGTGTAAATTCTACTGCACACCAGTGTGTTGTGTACCAACTGTCCATGTGGATCCCCACTGGCTTGTTGGATGAGCATTGACACAGTCCCAGTAAATTAGCATGCATTGGGGAACTTTAATTACGAGCAAGCAGGGTCCACAGAGACAGTGTGTCACACATGAACGCAAACTAGAATTTACAGCCTAGCTGGTACATACTATTGCATCATTTCAACAAGCCCAAAGACCCAAATCCTCAAAACACATTTAGGTGCCTAACTCCCATTGCAGTTCAACCTCCTATTGTTCCCTGTTCCTCTTTCAATAGAAAATTTAAGTAAAATGTAAGGTGTGTGAAAATTAGTGTCTGACCCCTGAATCTTCCCTGGGTCTAAGAACCTTGCCAAAGGTCAGAGAGGAAGTCTGTGGCAGAGTAGAGGAGGGTTTCTGGAGTCCCAGGAACACAGCCTGTGTGCCATCTTTCTGGTGAGGCTTAATGGTATGAACAGTATAATGGTTTAAATTTTGAATATTGTATTGGGTATTAACCCCTTATTGAGGTAGCAGGGCTTTGAGGAAATAAGTCTTCTGGTTTTCTGTGTCCAGTGCCCTCCCACTTCCCATGGATAACCAAACAGGAATAAGGGGATTGCGAAGTGTGTGGGGTCCTTTTGAAAAGGACCCTGTGTAGATGAGCTGTGTGCGATTGAGACTGGCACTTTCGAAGCGCTGCGGCTGCCATTATACTAATGAGGCACTGCATATTCACTGCAGTGCCCCATTAGCATATCCCAAAGTGTCTTGTTAGTATCCTCCTCTCAAAGGTGGGGTGTTAGTGTAGACACAGTCTGTAGGCTTAGCTATTTTGAAATAGGGGCTGTTAAGATAGGGAATAGAGCCTTTTTTGAAATAAGTCATAGTGCACCCAAGGGCTCTATTTAGAAATAGGCTTTGTTGTGCATAGACAATGTATTCTGAAATACTAAAGGCTATTTCAAAATGCTTTTTGTGTTTAGCAGTGTTATTTCAAAAAAGGCTATTCCAGAATAGCTCTTCTGGAAAGGCTTATTTTGAGATGTCTGCTATGCAAACATACCCTGAGTCTCAATGTGTGTATGTTTACATGTGTGACACAGAGAGAAAGATCAGTAAAATCAGGAGTTTCGAAAATAGGTGTAATATGACATGCAATTGTACATCAAATATGTACACACACATCTAGTAGCAGCACTCCAAATGGCTATACAGATTTCATCTGTCAGTGACTGGTTAGGTGCATGGGGTGGAATTCTGACATAGCTGAAGGCAAAGGAAAAGCTTTTACTGATTTCAGTAGGGTCAGAATTTAAGTTCTGATGAGTCATAGCACAGAAGCTCTGAGATTTGCAGTAGTGGGTTGGGCAAATTAGACATATACATACACAGCCTACAAAGTACACACAAAGTTTCTGTCTCAGAATAGTGGAGCAACAGGTATGTAATGCAAAGTACGAATGTGGTAGTGAGTGGTAATTATATAGCCACATCTACATTTGTAAAATAATTCACAGATCTGCTGTGACATCCAAAGCCAGCACATATTTAGCATTTAAAATCTTTTAGATTTGGTATATACTTGTAAGTACAGGTTGAACCTCTCTAGTCTGGAACTCTCTCCTCTGGCAACATCTGTAATCCATCATGATTCTGATTAGTTGGACAACCAGGTATCATGGGTGTCGCCAAGTTTCCCATGGTCCCATAAAGTTTGTTTCAAGCCACAAGTCCTGGGTCTCAATGTTCTCTGCTGTTATTTAGCTATAATTTACCCCTAAATGTGTTCTATCATCCCAGTAAGCAGTGGAAGTGTTGGTAATGCTGCTAGATAATGCTGACCTCCCAAGGCCTCAAATTCTCTTGTCAGGCACCGGTCAGGTCCTGAGCAAGCTGAATGAGAGAGGTTCAACCTGTATAAAGAAACCACGATGTGACAACTGTTCACAAAATTTCATTCAAAGAAACTATTCCACACCAAGTTAATGATTATATTTTGAAAACTGTGAAGGGGATTTTAGCATATGTACATACACATATGCAATTGTACATATAAACATAACCAATTTATTACAAAAAAATGTCATTCCTAATAACAAGCTAAGAACTGCAGGTTAAGGCACCTTTTAGCTTATTCAGAAACACTGTAGTATACCTAATTAAAATGTATATTAGGAACACTGTTCGAGTAAAATGAGAGATTTAATATACATTTGTCATCATAAATTAGATGGGCATTTTGTACATTTCTGTTTTTAAAAAAAATCTGGCTCTAATTTTTTTTTAAGATTGAAAGTTCTCTTTAACTTTCCTAAAGCTTTTTTTACACTAACTTTCCAACCCTTAAATTCTACAGGCCTGACATCAAGGATAGTGTTGTAAACATGGCATTTTCAACAAATAAATTTCTCTGAATGGCTGATTATCTCTTACTATTTTTTAACAAACAACACTTCTTTCTCTCTTCCTTCTCTCCAATATTTGGCATTTCCTCCCAGGATGCAGTGGTTATCCTTGAGAAACTAAATCCCTGCACAGAAAATGCTTGAGAGAAAACTCATTTGGGCTTCAGCTGTAACAGCCATAGCTGTAATATAATTCTAAATGCTAATCTCTGAAAGATGAATTCCTAAAAGCTAAGTCACTGCTTTACTGAGCCACTTTTCCAGCTCATGCAATGAATCAGTTCCTTCTAAGGAATTGATTGTGTGCATTTATAAGGCAAATCAAATAGAAACACAGATTAAAATTACTGAGATTAACTGTTCCATTACATTTCATACATTTAAATTCTGTTCACAGCATAATTTAAGAACATCCTTGATAAATTTTTGCAGGTCAGGTCCATAAATGGCTATTAGCCAGGGATAAAGTATGGTGCCCTAGCCTTCATAACAAGGGCAGGAGATGGATGGCAGGAGATAAATCACTTGTCTTCTGTTCTCCTTCTCTGGGGCGCCTGGCATTGGCCACCGTCGGCAGATGGGATGCTGGGCTTGATGGACCTTTGGTCTGACCCAGTATGGCCATTCTTATGTTCTTATGTTCTTATGTACACACCGTAATTACTATAACAGGAACATTTTGATGAAAATTAAGTGTAATGCCGACAAAAGATATGATTTTTGAACATTTAACGTTGATTCCTATCAAAAAAAGGAATTCACATCCCAATGAAAAAGCGGAAAAGTAGCAGAGAAAGAATGGATCAAACAAACCCATGTTTAGCAATATACCACAATGGCTACGTCTACACTAGCCAAAAACTTTGAAATGGCCATGCAAATGGCCATTTTGAAGTTTACTAATGAAGCGCTGAAATACATATTCAGCGCCTCATTAGCATGCGGGCAGCCACGGCTCTTCAAAATTGACGCGGCTCGCCGCCGCGCGGCTCATCCAGATGGGGCTCCTTTTCAGAAGCACCCCAGCTACTTCGAAGTCTCCTTATTCCTGTCTGCTCATAGGAATAAGGGGACTTCAAACTAGCCGGGGTCCTTTCGAAAAGGAGCCCCGTTTGGATGAGCCGCATCAATTTTGAAGTGCTGCAGCTGCCCACATGCTAACGAGGCACTGAATATGCATTTCAGCGTTTCATTAGTAAACTTCAAAATGGCCATTTGCATGGCCATTTTGAAGTTTTTGGCTAGTGTAGACACAGCCAATCTTTTTAATTGCATGTGAGGAAATCTCAGGTTAATTTATCTGAACTAATGTATGGTCTGAGCATTCTACCCTTACACTGAAGGGTGCAGTTAAAGTTGTCATTGCAATCAGTGGGATTACTTGTGTGGGAAAGTTCTAAGCAATGGGAATCAGGAGGGCAGACCTGGGCATGTAGACACTTGGCTGTGACCACAACTGAGCAGGGTATTAGGAGGTCTGTGCCACGTTACCGGATGTACCTGTTTACTCCAGAACTCTCTCTTCTAGCAATATCCGAAATCCATCATGATTTTAGTTAGCCAGGCAACCACTGATCGTGGGTGTGGTCAAGTTTCCCACAGTCCCATAAATTGGGTTTTCAGCCACCAGTCTTCCCTCTCAGTATTCTGGGCTATAACTTACCCCTAAATGTCTTCTAGGAGATCAGTAAGCAGTAGAAGTATTAGTAATGCTGATAGGCAACATTGACTTCCTATGGTCTGGCAAATTCTCTCATCTGGCACTGTCCCAAGGGTGCCGTATGAGAGAGGTTCAACCTGTACAAACAGCAGCCTCAGCGTGGGAGACCACTTGTACGGGGCCACTTCCATGCAGGCTGGTGTGGAATGGGTGGAAAGGATTAGGACAGAAGGGAAGGATTAGAAGTGTCTTTGTTATGCACCTTGAGTTTGCTTTCTAGATCAGTGGAGTCGGAGTGATTGGAGAAGGTATCTGTATGTATTCAAACTGCCTTCTCTTGGAGCTTGGGGAGAACCAGTAACCACATTTTGTGTTTGTGACTATTGCTGGTCTTGGGGCAGCATGACTATGCCCTCAGGGGCTGGTAGCACAGCTGCAGACAAGTTCTTAGTGGATCCAAATGATCAAGGGTGGATTCTGCAGTGGGGATGAACAACAGATCCTGTGAACCCTTCACGTTCATATATGCTATGCAGAGAGGCCACAGTCACTTGCTGTTCATCAGCTGATGTAGTAGTCATGGAGAACAGAGACTGTGTTGTGGACACTTTGAGGTGGGTGGAAGAGGAACATCTATCTTCCCTTCTATCTTTCCCTTCACCAGCATCCATGCATTTCATGCACAAAAGGTTGCATTTCACCCAGACAATCAGGATTAAACACCACAGGTTATACACACACTTTACCAACCCCATTTTCAAAAACGTAAACGATTGCAGTTTTACAGCCTCTAGCAATAGAGCTGTGGTTCTTTAGATCAAACAGTAGCAGCTCATGCTTTTTAGGCTCTCAATTAAATCCACTGCATGTCAGCCAAGAAGAGGTCATCATAAAGGTGTGTGCATTAAAATTAACTCTACAGAGTGCACATAAATATTGCCTGTCTACAAAGTGATTGACAGCACTTTGTACAATATTTTAAATTATATTCATGATGTTGGCAATGCAAACAGCAGGTCATGTTTAAATGTCAATGTCTAGAGTAACTACTTTCATTTTAGTTTGGTGTTTAAGTGCTGAATGTAATGTAAGATGCTTTTATGCTGTTATGCATTATTCTGCCTTTGGTTGTAAAATGCTACAAAGGCTGAGTCCAGGTCAAATTATTTGAGTTATTTCCATGATAATAGCTTGATGTCTAAGACAGAAAGGCAGATATTTCTGCATATAATGACTGAGTTCCAAATTAATTAACACTTCTGTAGTGCACAAGAGATGGTATTTTTATTGTTTATCTGGCAATGGAGGTTGGAACAATTTTTATGGTGGGGACACTGAAAGCCATTGAATCAATCTGTAAAGTTGTACATAATGGAAATCAGTTCAAGGCGGGAGGTGTGACACAGTTTCTGAAGTACCTGAGCAGTTATAAAAGAGGAAATGGTCAGCCAAAGGAATGCACAGTTAGCCCATGCCCAGGTGGGATCTGCAGCCTCTACACATAGATGGAGCACAAATGTTCCTCCTGGTTAAAATCTGAATTGTGCAGTTTGTACTACTTACTTTAACACACTATGCTCTCAGAGATGTGACCTTGAGTAGGCAGGCTGTGGAATGAGGCATACAAGTGAATAATAATAATAGACAGTGTTTATTAATACTTGAGAGTTCATTTCAACACAGACCGGCTAATGCAAAGCACTTGTGAAATCTAGTGAAGAATCAGACTGTTTTTTTTTTTGCACAAGATAGTTAATCCTATTCCAATTTCTGTTTGCAACCCCCTGGGTCCAATCCTCTCACCTCACTCATGTCCACTTTGTATAGGGAGGTATAACTGACTTTAGTGAAATTATTTCTGATGTATTCCTCTGTAACTGTTCACATCTTTGCTGATTAAATTTTGTTTTAAATTTTGAGAAAGATGAACGATTTGTCCTTGAGAACTAAGGCTCCAACTTAAGAACACAGATTTTTCAAGAAAGTTCTCAAACACATGTCTAACAAAGCTTAAACCCCACTGAAGTAAGTATTTTATTGAATAGGAATGGACTTATGTACATGCTTCACTGCTTTCCAGAGTAGGGACTCTAAAACATACAGTGCAATTCATGAAATAATTGTACATGATGTTCATTATTCTTGTATAGAACTACTGCATTTCTACATCAGGACATCATGGTTAAACTATAAGAGCATGAAAGACATTATTGATGTAAAGAGTATGACAGATGAGTGATTTCTGCCTTCTTAACATTTGTCAAAATAACTCTAGACTACACCAGAAGACACTGAGGTTGTAAACAATGAGAAAGTGGAAGCATCTTTAGAAGCAGTGGCTCCTGACAAAGATGAGACTAAAAGCTTAGAAGCTGCAGAAGTGAAACCTAGAAGACAAGAAAATAAAAACCCCAAAACAAACCTGCGGAAGTTTTTTAAACTGGTAAGCAGGGTCTTTGAATAAAAGCATCTCAGGGTGACTTGCTCAAAACTTATCAGTGGTAATTTTTTAAGCAATTGTCACAATGAGTTTACAAGTCTGTGTACAGCAATGAAAGCTAGACAGCTATATAATGGAGAAAATCTTCAGTGCTGACCAAAGGTATATAAATGCTCCTGTAACACAGTGAAAACATTTGTGTGCCTACTTTGCATGCAAACTTACTGCTAGTGCACATAAAATATCATTTACATTTCTGTAGAGACCAAAATGTGCTAGGTGCTATGTCACCCACTATATATTTTGTGTTACGTATCTCCCTCTAGTGGCTGCTCCACAAATGTTTGAGTCTGCTACAGCTCCTAACAAACACATAGGCTGACACAAAATACATTTAAGTCACTATTTTTAAGCTAATTTCAGTGGGCTTGGATCATGCAGACAAGTTTTTAGGTCAAGAGATGGAGGGTTTACCCTTAGCATTCTGAGGGTTTCAGACTGAAGCCCCATTGTCAGCCCATGTGGGGTTAGCTACCTAAGTACACCCCTTACTTCAAAGATCATACTCTCTAAAAAGACAAAATCAAAATGTAACCCTCACCTGCTGACAAAGTGGAGCAAAAATGGGGATAATGTATGAAAAATGATCAAAGTAATGTGCCTTGTACCTTATTATTTCTATGAACATAACCACTATCCCTGAACAATGGCAGTACCAACCATAGGGTAATAATCTAAAATTGTATACTCATTTACTGCAGTTGAAGTCAGTTCTTCAAATGATCCTAAAGAAGCAGAAAAGAAAAGCCATGATAATAAAGAACTATCCTGCTGTTCTGATTAAAACACTATCAGGTCTCTGACTTTCCATATCATTTTATTTGTTTTGGCAAGCTGGTTCAGGTGCTATTTTATTGGATAGGTGGTTACTTGATACGGAGTTGTAGCTATGCAGAACTTAGTTTTTATCTGATGCTATATAATGGCCCAGAGTGTCATGCACAATTATGGAAAGTGTATGTAGAAATTAGCTAAATGTGTAGTTTTTGAAATCTGAACCATTATCTGGAGCAACGTACTTTTTCTAAGAAGTTAGATGTGCATTTGGCTCTACTGCTACACATCTAATATCAAAATACCATTACCACAGGTGAATTCACAATTTTTTCAGCACATATGTGGATTCGAGGGTCTGCTCTAGTTGCTGAAAGCATCTGTAAAGCTGATTCAACCAATTCCCTGAGGATTGATCAGGAATACCTAGAAGCAACTCTCCCTAACCTCCTGCTTCCAGAACTGTGTGGGACATGTACAATTATTTCATGAATTACACTATATGCTTTAGGGCCCCCAGTCAGGTATTCCTGGAAGACGCTGGTTTGTGCATCTTTACATTACCGAAATCCTCAGCTTCTAGAATGGCTACTTGGGCCATGGGCAGTCAGGTAAAAGTTAAAGTAGATCTGAAAGGTTGTGGAGAATTATTTATAGTAGGACCTATGGGTGCCAATTCAGTATCAAAGCCCATTGTGCTAGAAGATGGACTGACAGGCAATTAAAAATAGCCCTTGCCCCCCAAAGAACTCACCCTTTATGGTTTTGGCATGATGAAACATGTGTCTGAGACAAAGTGAGAAGAGGGTAGAGAAGGGAAAGCAATGAGAACAAGTTTTTATACTCCTGGCTCTTTTAGCCTGAGTTGTTCGTCAATGCATGGAGGTTGGCACTGGGTTGTTTGCATTAAGAGGAGAAATTGATAATGGAGTCAGGTATTTCTTGAGTGCAGTCTTGTTTACGTGCAATGAATAACACAAAGTCCTGTTTCCTTGAGCACAGCAGGCTTGCATTGCCAAGCCTCTTTCCAGTGCCCCAAAGCTCTCTCTCTCTCAGCTTCTTCCTAAGGCGATCCTAGAAGTGCTCCTTTGGCTGTCTCCTGGCTTTCTGCTTCTCTTCTGGCACAAATGCACATGTTCAGTGCTGCAATGCAATCCAATCCAATCCAATCCAATCCAACTCCCTGCTTCCCCTATCACTGAAGAAAGAGGGATTTAATTGCTCCATCCTAGAGACATGAATGGAAGGCTTCCAGCACACCATGCAGCTCAGCAATACAATTAGGATCTAATTTAGGATATTCTGAAGTATCTAAAGGAGTTAGGAAGGCACCTAACAACCATTTAATTTCAAAAGGAACTGGGCATTTAACTCACTGGGACTTTTTTTTAAAAAAATCCTAGCCCCGCATTTTTGTTTGCCTGTGGACATTTGGTTATTGCACATGACATTTGTCAGCTAATGAAGCCGTGGCTAGCTCATTAGAAAAGCAGGCCCTGTGATTCAGCAACCATGTGCAGCAGGCTCCATTTCTGAAAGGCCCGTGGCTTCAAAACACTCCCACCACTGACAAATAATAGAAAGTAGCAATGACTATAAAGCTCCCTTCTATGCCAATCTTAAATCACTGTGACAAAACAAACAAGGCTATTTCAAAGCATGAGCTGTAACACTGCTCTAATCCAGCTGGGCCTGCCAAGAGAGTAGCAGGGGCCATAAAAGGGGCAATTGCCACTGGGCCCAGCCTTTCCAAGGGGCCCAGAGCTCCAGCCTCCGCTGCTGGCCTGGGCTGTGCTAAGGGCTGGCTGCCCTTGGCCCTGCCCCTTCTATACTTGGCCATGCCTCTTCGAGCCAGGGCCCCCTCAGATCTTGCCCTGGGGCCCACTGGTCTAATTAGAGCCAGGCACTGCTCTTAGATCAGCTTCTCTGTTTTCAGCAGTGTAATATCCTCATTTTTAAAGAATAAAAACAAGGAACTAAGAAAAAGACAGATATCTCCTCCAGGCTGGACACAGAATTGAACTAACCGCGTAACTGAACCTACAGCATTTTGAACAGTTTGTTGTTGATGCCGTTCATTTTGGTGTACCCCGTCATTCCCAAACAGACCCTGATTTCCTTTGGTTGCTCTTGCAGTATGTCCCAAATAGTTTCACTGAAAGATTTTCAGTTTATTGGATACTATCCATCTGGCTGCCGAGAATACTAGACAGTGAGTAGGCATAGTATTTAGTGTGTGATTGGTCGTCTAGGTTGCATGGTGTTACTTTGCTCTCTGGCTGATTTTTAAAAAGAGAAGGGTAACAAATGAAGAACAACAAACATTCCTAACATTTTTCAGCTCAATCACTTGCTGAAATATGTAGGAAGTGTTTAGGATGCCCCAGCTGGGAATTATAGCTTTGTATTTCTCCACCTCATCCTGCTTCCCTCACATGACCTTCCACTGCAGAGGATGATGTGGAGGGAAAAATTCTTGTGCTGAGGTTATGCTTGGTATTACAGATATGTGAGCTGTGTATTGTGAAGAATCTTTGCACAGAACACTTGTGTACTATGGGGACCTTTGCCAGTAGTTTTTAATTACTACTCAAAGGCTATTCGAGTTCATCTGTAGGCCTCCCTTGAAGGGACATGATGGGGTATCTGACTGAGCTGTCAGGGCCATGGTGCTTGTATTGTGCCTTTCAACTTCTCACATCTTTCTGTATGCCTCCTACATGTGTGTGATGAATTTAACCCTTAGCCCTGCTACATGAATTGTCAAAGCTAATGCAATGATTTGTGTGTTTAGGTCGGCTTTACACATGCTCTCCTACAAAACAGGAGAAAGGTCCATCTGTACCAAAATGTTCTTCCTGATATTACACCTCAAGAATCATAACATGTGACACTGTGGCAAGGATCAGAGAGGCAGCCATGTTAGTCTGTATCTTCAAGAACAACAAGAAGTCCTGTGACGCCTTATAGACTAACAGATATTTTGGAGCATAAGCTTTCATGGGCAAAGATCTGCTTCATCAGATGCAAGGAGTCTGGCAAGACCTGTGAAAAATGACTAAAAAAATACCCTCAGCTGTGCCACACACTGGATAGAGGCCAATGACTCATCTGATACTTGCTTAGGAAATGCCCATGTTCTCTCATCAAGTGGAAGAACCTATAAATCCTTAAAAAATAGTATCTGAAATATTCAAAGTTTCTCAGGCCAGGTCTACACTAGACTAAGTTGACTGTAGATGACTCTGCCACAGAGTTTCTTTGTGACTTTAGACAAATAACTGACTCTCTGAGCCTCAGTTCCCTATCTTTAAAATGGGGAAATATTCCCAATCGGTGAGTTGCTCCAAAGATTTGCTTGTAAGATATTCAGAGATTGTGATAACAAGGGATCTTTATGGACCCAGATAGATACAAACCAATCAAGCACTAACCTATGATGAGTTATATCATACCAGGACTCTCCACTGGGATTCCAACACCTCACTCTGTTGGTAAAGTACATTCCAGGTGGAGGAGCAATTTACCGGTTCCTCTTCCTCCAATAGAAGTGAGCAGTTGTGGAGAATTATTGCTTTTGAAAGAGAAACCAAAGGTCCTCGATTCAACTAAGTGCCAGATAATCCCATTGCCTCCAGGGAAGGGAGAATGGGCAGTCAATACTGTCACCACAGACTTCGAGAATTTCAGAAAACCTGCTGGGAGAAGCTACTGCAAGGAACTAGTACATGCCATGCCTCCCTGTGTATCGTAGTGTGGGCCTCCCCATCAAAATGAAGGTAGCAGTCACTTCCCAGAATGACAACCTCCCTGGTTGCATTTTTACAAGTAGGGATCCTGAGTCTGGAGCAATTTGACAGCCACTAGTCCAAAATCTATATTTCAAAATAGGCACTATTCCTTGGAGAATGAGGCTTACAGAATTTGAAATAAGCTGTCTGTTATTTCGAAATAGACGTTTTGCTGTGTAAACACTCACAAAGTTATTTCGGAATAGTGACCATTAGTCCAAAATAACTTTGCTGTGTAGACACATGATCAGAGACCAGAGCGAAGAGAAAGTGGTGCTACTCTACTCAAACTGTGCCAAGAACATAATCTTCACTCACAAGGAATAGATTCCCTGGGACTGAAATCCTATGACTAAAGGAAATTTGTCTCAATCAGGAGCAGTTGGGCTTGTCTGTTAATATTATCACCTTCAGTATGGTTAACATTCTGATATCTAAAATGTTATCATTAAACCTCAGAATTAATAGTTCTTATTCTGCAACAGACAGCTCAAATATTACAAAGCTATTTTTACAAAACTCAGTAAAGTAGCACTGTACTCAATTCTGTTTTGGAAGGAATTGCTTGCAATTACAAGGGCCAGAAATAGCTTTTTGTTTTTGTTTTTTAATTTGTTTTTGTTTTTAATGAGCTACTGTGATTCATAATTTCAGATGTAAAAAAAATTTTAAAAAAACCTGAAAACGGATGGCAACTTAACAACTGGACAGTAACATATGGCAGTTGTGATCAAACCTGGTGATATTTGAAACAAAAATGCTCTCAGCCATGCTTGTTGTGGTTTCTATTACTTCATACTAATTCAACAGAGACTCTAGGCTTCAGAGTGACATCTGGGTATTTGTGCAGGCTTATTGTGTCATGTGGATTTGTACAGGCAGTGGATGAGCAATGTGTGCTGCCATGAGCTGTTCTGTGTATTTGGGATTATTGCTGTGTGGCTGGTTACATTGATGTGTACCCAAGAGGTGTTGTGCTGGCAGATTTAGGTTGGGTTGTGCAGGGAGCAGTTAGGCTCTCATCCATGCAATCTCTCATATAACCAATGAAATTGCTGCATGCAAATTAGCCATAGAGAAAGAGTGGTATTTGTTTGAGTTACCTCTGATCTCATAATAATCTTGGACTTGTGACATGGCATGTCTGCATATGATGTCCATCGCACAGGGTAGTTTGGAAAGTACAAATTTCTGGGACCTTAAACACTGGACAGTAACAGACTAAGAAACTCAGTTATGATTCAACCTGGTGAACAAAAACTGCTCTCAGCCATTTGTGTAGCTGCTTCATAACCCCATACTGATTTGTACATTTTAAGTGTCAGAGTGACTCACAGAGAGACAATCCTAGGACCTTGTTATGTTGAGCAAATACTACAACACCTATTGCAGCTCTCAGAGTTGGACTGGTAGAACACACCACCAAGCACTGACTCAGTCCAGCCCTCCATAACAATATGAAACATAAAGAAGTGTTCACATTCTTTTGCTTCAGCTGTAGGCCATGTCAAGCATGAATGCAAAATCCTGTCCTGCCACTAAGGCTTAATTGATCAAAACAAGTATATGTCACAGGTCATAAATATCTGCAGATATTGTGAGGAATCTTTTGAACAGTATAAATGTTCTCTTCATTCTCTGACCACAATGAGAGGCGGTCCTAAACCTGAGGTCATTGGAAAAGCTGGAACTGAGCTGTTGTCTACTGAGGGGAAATTGACTGGCGCACCTCTTCCAAAAAATATTCTGCTACAGCTATTCTGGCATAATTTAGATATCCTGAAATAACTCCCCTCTCTGGACATTATTCTGAAATAAAAAGGTAACTTTATTGCATAATTATTATTCTGTTCCTGTTGCAGTATCATTATTCTGGAGTAAAGTCACTTTGTTTTTCAGAATGAAGTACTCATGTGTGGAGTTAGTCCAGAATACCATGCCAGTCAGTTTCCCAGCATTAGACAAGTCCTGAGGAACAATTTCCTCTTAAGTATATTGTTAGCCGGTGGCCAGGTAATGTGCAGTGAGGTACTCCTCTGGGTCCTAAGCAACCCAGTTTTTTACTGTTAGAGCAGGCAGCTCCTAGCACTCTCACCCACGGCCAGGCTGTAGTAACCAAATGGTTAAAGTTCTTTTGTTGTGCCGGCTGTGTTGCAGTAACAAAAGGGTTAACAAAATAGTTAGGCTTGGATCTTAACTAGTTACAAGTTTATTAAGCTACAGTTATAAGCGTACGGTTACAAAAGGCTATTGTTTACTTCTTATATGCTAGCAAAGTACAGGTGTTAACAAGTTACGTTACAATCCAATACAAAGATATCTGTTACCATCTAACACAATGATATCTTGACACTAGTTACAGAGCTCTAATTCTTTAGCTGTGCACAAAAAAAGTCAGAGACCTAGCATGGGTGTATCTTACCCTCTCTGCGTCTCTCGATACCAGCGCAGCCAAGCCGGATCGGTCACTCAATTCCGCGGAAAGACGAATACGAGGTTGGGTGTCCCCAGTAGTGGACCTTGGGAGGCAATCACCTGACCCGACCAGCAGGTAGTTGGTGGAATGCACTCAAAGTTAGAGTTCTGCTGGGCCCATCTTTTATACCCCTTCTGGGTTACATATTCTCTTTCTTATCCATGGTGCCAGATCATACTGGTCTGTCTTTGTGACGCCAGTTTGTTACAAGGGCATTTCTTCTTAGTTTGCACTTGTAAGACAAGAGATAAGCAATTTAGGAGTACAGGACATTCTTTTGTGCGGGCGGGGCACGTCCCCTTCTGGGTGATTGTGTGTGTGCATCACATCGATCAATGCCAGCTGGGGTGATTTCTGAGGGTCTCCCTGCCTCTTGTTGACAGTCTGGCCTGTTAGCCTTCTAGCTGTACTTTCTGCTTCTCAGGGTCACGATAAGCTAGCATATCTGGGCCTCAATGAGGGCATCAAAGACTGTGCTGTCAGCAGCCATTTCCGTGCCCTGTGTGCTCCTCGGTGGGGGGGGGGGGCAACGAGCAAGCTGGCTTGTAAGGGGGAGACTTTGTCTGGCTACATATATGTAAAGCCAACAGACCCTAGTCGTCAGCAGGTGAGATTGAACTTGGGACTTTACAGGCTAAAAGCCATGAGCCTCTACCACATGAGCTAAAAGCCAACTACTTCTTAGCCAAGGCTACAGAGCAGACTTCATGGTCCCTTTTCAGTGGTTGCACTGCCTGTGGGCTACATATGTCCCTCAGCTGAGGAAGCAGGTCCTGAGCTTCAGAGCCTCCCAGCAGTTCATCCCAGATGAGCCCCACTTGAAGAGTTAACGGACTCCAGTTGTTGGCAGATGAGACTGAACCAGCTACATTAGAGCCTAAATCTAAACCATAAGCTAAAATTCAACTGCTGCCCAGCTAAAGCTATGGAGCAGACTTCACTCTCCCCTGTCAATGGGCTCAATGCCTTTGGGTTATATAGGGCTTGTCTACATTTGCCCCCACCTTCAAAGGTGACGTGTTAATCAGGGCAAGGGGAGACTACTAATGAAGTGCTGCTGTGAATACACAGCACTTCATTAGGCTAATTCTCCCCCATGGCAGCTTCAAAGTGTCAAACTTCGAAGTGCTGGCATGTGTGTAACCGCAGGCACTTTGAAGTGCCCGTGCTACTTTGAAGTGCCTTTACTCCTCAGAATTTTGTAGTAATTAGTAATCGCCCATTGCTCTGATTAACATGCCCCCTGACAAGTTGGGAGCAAGTGTAGTCCCAGCCATATACAGATATTTACACTGACCAAATTCTGCCAGTCATTACTCACAAAAGTGTACCCTCGATTTATCAAGGCTATTCCCTGTCCCCATCCTGTCATCCTCTGTCTTGTCATGTTGACTCTTCTTTCTTATCACGGAAAGATCTTTAGGAGCCCACCAACAGGAGCCCTAAATTGGTTAATGTGGGATATAAGAAAAGAGCAGTTCTTTAAGGTGAAAGCATAAAGTCTACAGATAAAGCTTCCATTGAAACTAACAGGAATTGTCCTTGATTAAGGACTGCAGAATTTAGCCCATGGTTGAATTATACTTCACTGATGAGAATTAGTAGTTTGAATTATGAGAGATTACTAAAGGTTAGTTATTCTTCTTTCCTATGCATAAAAGGCAGTATTGTGGTAAACTTACTTGTCATTAAAAGTCACCTTAAACCCAGTGCTGTTTTGCGCCAGTACTGAGTACCAGTACTTCTGGAGCACCAGCTGCAAGATGCCCAGCCAAGGAGCAGGGGGACCCTGCCAGCCCCATGGCTGGGGCACAGAACCCTGCTGGCAGCCTGAGCTGCAGGAGCTCCAGCTAGGGGAAGAGGGAATCCACCAGCTCCATGTCTAGGGGCGGGCTGGGGTACAGAGACTCACTGTCAGCCCCAGTTGCTGGAACCCTGGTGGTGGGGAGAGAAGGTGGAATCCAGCTGAGTGCCAGGCGTCTCTTTTTTTTTTTTATACAGAAAAAGCACTGCTTAAACCAGGGGTGTCCAACACATGGCCCACAGGGAGCCTTTTCATCTCGCCCACAGGGTTAGCAGTGGCACCATTTTGAAAGCTGGCTGGGTGACTCTGACCTGCTTGTGACTCTTTCAGGAGACATTTGTGGCTCCTGCCACTGCTGCTGTTAACTCCTCTTCCGGCTCCCTGCTTTGCTGTGCTGAAAGAGTAAAATTCAATTTCATTGGTTTAATGGCCAGCAGGAGGGATGTGGCTGGTAAATCAATTAAATTGAGTCTCATTATTTCAGCACAGCAATGTAGAGAGCCGCATGCCCTGCAGGTTGGGGAAGGAGTAGGAGAGCTGGGGGCAGGAGGTGGCAGTTTGGGGCTGCGAAAGGTTTAAGCCTGGGGGCAGGGGGAGTTGGAGATGCAAGGGATTTAAGGCTGGGGGCAAGTCTGGGGCTGAGAGGGGTTAAGCCTCGGGGTAAAGGGAGTGGTCTGTGGCTGAGAGGGGTTAAGCCTGGGGATGGGAGGCGGATTTGGGGCTATTCTGTGTTCAGCCCCCCAGAACATTTAAAAAAATGCCATCTGGCCCCCAATGAAAAAAGGTTGGACACCCCTGACTTAAACCTGTGTGAATAAGTAACTGAAATAGAAATGCAAAGTTGATCTTCTTCCTCTACAGTCATCATACACCAGGGATTAGAGTATTAGCCTCTGATGTAACAAAGAGCACCCAGTGCTTCCTCTCCCCTGTTTCTTCAACCTTTCGCACAGATAGCAACCACCATGTATGAGAGCTTTGGGCTTATTTACTTGGCAGAAGAAAAGAGTGAGGTGCGATTTGATAGCAGCCTTCAGCTTCCTGAAGGGGGCCTCCTAAAGAGGATGGAGAGAGGCTGTTCTCAATAGCGACTGATGGCAGAAATAGAAACAATGGTCTGAAGTTATAGAGGGGGAGGTATACGCTGCATATTAGGAAAACTATTTCACCAGGAGAGTGGTGAAGCACTGCAATTCGTTACCAAGAGAGATAGTGGAATCATCATCCCTATAGGTTTTTAAGTCCAAGCTTGACAAAGTCCTAGCTGGGATGATTTAGTTAGGGTTGATCCTGCTTTAGGCAGGGGGGCTGGACTTGATGACCTCCTTAGGTGCCTTCCAGCCCTAGGATTCTATGATTTCTGTGTATATAACTAAGTAACTGATCAACAAAGCTAAGATATATTCCTAGGAAAATAATGCTTTCCCCAAATTTGATAATAAACCCCTTTACATTTTTTAGCTTTTGAACAAGTTTCTGTTTAGTATTGATTTTCAGCAGCTAGAAAGAAAAGAATCATACACCAAAAACAGATCTTTGCTATGAGATTACACTAAGGATTGAACCGATAATGTTATGTTGCAAGTGATAAATCTATAAGCTGCAGAAAACCACAAATCCGCTTGGTCTATCTATAGAGCAAAAGTCACATCCTTTCATTCTTTTCATTGCATTTATACAATGAAAAATGACATTCAGACTCAGGAACTTTGGTATACTGGGGTTTATTTTATGCTTTAATACTCCATGGCTAAACAATGTACAACTGAATACTATAGTATATTATTTGAAACAGAACCCACATATGCACTTGGAGGTATCTGTACATTTAGTCAATCATTTTTTTACATTATTAATACTAACCTGAAACTTAACCTATATTTTAATGAAGTTTTTTGTCATATCCATCCATAAAACTAATTATATATCATATTAAAATAGGGTACATTGGATCATTCTTTTAAAAAGTAATTCAGAGTCAGGGTTTACTTTGAAAAAGCTGCTTGTGATACAACCTCAATCTATTTTGATTATTCTGGCCAAGAAAAGCTCAGCCCAGGAAAGGTTGTTGCTTATATGCACATGCTCATTTGAGAGTTAAGGCATAAAACAGAATAAGTTGAGGGGAAATGTAGAACAATGATAAAATTCTGTATATCAGCAGATTTTAATTGTCAACCACAGATTTAAACACATATGTAGAAATAACATATGAGTACAACCTCAAAAGACGAAAGTTCTATTAGGGTGAGTTGTCTCAGTGCTCTAACTCCGAAACATGTCCCTAGTTAACTCTGGATGATAGCACCATCCATCAGCGCCATCCTTAGGGGACCAATGCAGTACTTTTAAATTATTAAACCAGATGCCTGATTGCAGCTGAGTGTGGGGACGATTATTTAGAGGTGCGATTTATTAACCTTCAGCAACACACTAAGGAGATATTTTTTAAAAAATGTTTAAACATAGGGTACTTTTACACTTGCCAGGAGATCAAGTCGGTCATGGTCAGTCTTCTGAGGCTCAATTTCCCGCACCTAGTGGGGTTGCGTGAAATCAAACTACCAAGGGTTGACAGTCGACCCCTTTACTCCTCATTTCCGTGTGGAGTAAGGAAGGTTGATGGCAGAATTTCTCCCATAGACCTCCCTCAGTGAGGATGGCCAGCTAAGTTGATCGTAGATATGTCAGTTTCAGCTACACAATTGCCATAGCTGGAACTGCATATCTAGGATTGATTTCAAAGTCTAGTGTACACCTGCCCTAAGGTCCTGTTGACTAAGGGGTTGGCAAATACCTGCTAAATGACTTCATTACCACTTGAATGGCTCTTTCCCAGGTTCTGCTAATAGGTCTGTGAGGCTTTTTCACCTTTAAGTTAACTAGATCCTCTCCTGAGGAAGCGGAGTCACAGACCAAGAATAGGAAGAGGCAGGTGAGTGGGCCTTAAAACTCAGTGGCACCCCAAATTTCCCAGTGTCTCACACAACTGTGTAGTCAGTGTATAGGTAAGGATGGCTCTGCCATCTATAGCAGTTTTCATGCTGCAAATCATCAACCTCATGAGAGACTAGTAACAGAGAGGAAGCTGTGCTTGTCTATACACTATCAAAACAAAAAGCAGTCAAGTAGCACTTTAAAGACTAGCAAAATGGTTTATTAGGTGAGCTTTCGTGGGACAGACCCACTTCTTCAGACCATAGCCAGATCTGGCTATGGTCTGAAGAAGTGGGTCTGTCCCACGAAAGCTCACCTAATAAACCATTTTGCTAGTCTTTAAAGTGCTACTTGACTGCTTTTTGTTTTGATAGTGAGAGACTGTTCATATTGTACATGCCTCTACAGAAAAACTGCCTTCCAAAAAATATTCCAAAAAATGTTACTGCAAAAAAGTAACATTGAAGATACAGGTTCAGGATGGAAACCATTTCAACAGTGTTTGTGAATAGTTTGAGATGCAATGGTTTGGTTTTGTCTGTTTGCTATTAGGAATAATGTGCTTAAATTAAGCCTTTGTTTTATTTGATTTTTGAATCTGTGCTTAAAAAGCAAGTGTCTGCTGGGAAGACCGATATTTCTTTGTTATTTTAGTCAGTCAAAAATGATGAAGGGGCTACCAGTTCAGAAGAGATAAATGGGCCAGACCCCAGTCACCAAGTAAGTGTTTGGATTTATTCATGTCTTGGTGATGGGTTTCGCTGTGGCTTATTTCACTCTTAAGTTTTTGATTGGCTTTTTTGTACAAAAATAACTGATTGTAAAACTATGGTATGTTACCGCATTCAGGGAATCTCTTCTGTTCATTATTGCCTAATAAAAATCAATTAGAAAGGTCACCACCAGATTAAACATCATGCTTTTTAAACAGGTTTTCCATTTTCCATAATAAAATAATTAATAAAATGCACCAATTCTTATCTTCTATTTTCCTTTGCATCCTTTATACTATTTGTTTACTGTTTTGCACTTTACACAGCTTGGACAGTGAAATTAACCTGGTCTTTTCTGAGTTAGTTATTTCTTAGTTGTTCACATGTAGTATTGGAGAGAATATTATTTTGATAACAAACACATTGGATTAAGAGTTAAAAGTAAACATTTTCACTGAAATTTAACAAAAATCAGGAAAACATTCTTTTGTTTTGTTTTCCTTCAAACAGATTATAATGTATAGGTCAAAACTACCTATTTGTGTTCCTTTATAGTCCTTATTATGCCAAGATTTTTTTTCATATATAAAAATGCTGACTTTTCTAGTAGAAATTCAAAAGCTATGAGCCAAATCATCAACTGGTGTAAATCAGCAGACCTTCATTCAAGTTATGAGACACCAGCTAAGGATCTGGCCATGTAAGGGATGTTATGGTTTTCTATAACTGAATAGCAAAATTAAGGCTGTGATGAAATTTGGCCTATCATAATTTCTTTCTTCATTTTCTTTTTTATAATCAGGAAAATGTTTTTCTATTGTGTATTGTGCTGATAATTTAAGCTACAATTTAGCTGATAATTCTCTTACAGCGATCACAGAATATATAGTGTCTAAGCCTGCAACTTTTATACTTTTAAGCTAACAGTTCTTTACTTATAATGAGGCTTCCTTGATAACCAAATGTTGCCTACAGTCCTGGAATCATATTCTCTTAATTTTTCTTTATTTCATAAATTATCAGTTGCTATCAATTACCTACTGTATTTCTAGGGGAAAAAATATCTCGTGTGTTTGATTCTCCTCTCACTTACGCCAATGTAACCTCCTGGATTTTCATTAACAAAAATTATTAGAGAAGAATCACCCCATTATTTATTTTATTCATTTTCTTAACCTGTTTTTAACTAGCTGTGCTATTCTATAAAACAACTGCTGTAATTTATCATTTGCAGCTTTTCCTGGAATGCTCTGATTCCATTTGCCTCTGCATTAAGGCCACATTGTACAGGTTGAAGCTCTCTAGTCTGGCACCCTCAGGACCTGACTGGTGCCAGTCGAGAGAATTTGCCAGACCATAGGAGGTCAATATTTTCTAGCAGCATTACCAACACTTTCACTACTTATTGGGATGTTAGAAGACATTTAGGGGTAAATTACAGATAAATAACAGCACAGAACACTGAGAGGCAGGACTGGCAGCTGGAAACAAGCTCTATGGGAACACAGGAAACTTGGCTACACCCATAATAAGTGGCAGGCTAGATAACTAAAATCATGCCGGATTATGGATGTTGCCAGGCAAGAGTGTTCTGGACTAGAGACGTTCAACCTGTACATTATAAACACTAAGGTAGCTCCAAACTTGATGTGTCATCTTATGTGCCACACCAGAATGAGGGAATTTCAAAGACATGATATCAGTTTGATTTTATATAAAGGCTGAGAAATCACTATACAAGCCAGCAATACATAGTCAGACATGCTACCTACCCATAAGAAAAAGGAAGGGCTCTGTGGTGGGGTGAAATCACAGAAGACCTTTTGGGATGTTTCCCAGTATGCTGATTATGCCACTGACAACTGCCCTCTTGCTCTCTGGGGCTACCCACCAACCTGTCCTGCTGGGCCAGGTCCTCAGGACTCTCCCAGACAAGGCACAGAGCTAGGTTTCTGCCCCCCATCAAGCAATACTGACACTTACCTACTTCAGCTCTGGGAGGGAGTAGTTTTAGGGCACAGCACCCAGGAAATAGGCTCACAGTTAAAAATAAAGAATATATTACAACTGAGGCCATGTCTATAAGTACACCACTGCAGGGCATCTATGCTGACAGGAAAGTGCTGACCCATCAGAACAATGAAACCATCTCTGGCAGCCACATAGCTATGTGTCATGACATAGCTCAGTTTCTCCAAAGGCTTATATTGGTATAACTTTTATTGCTTGGAGGGAGGAACTTCTACAGCCCTGAGTGACGCATGCTATGATAGGGATTACGACACCGTCAAATTGTCAAGAGCAGAGGAATTGGCAGGGATACACAATGAAAGGTTCCCTGACCTGCGGGACGGTGGTGTGAGCACTACATTTACTGAAAGCATGTAGAGAAACTGGAAAAGATCCAGAAGTAAGTGACAAGAATGATCAAAGGGATGGAATGCAAGCCAATCAAAGGCTGAAGAAATTGGGTATGCTAACATGAATATGAGGAGATTAAAGTGTGTGTGGGGGGGATATTATAGTGCTCATTAAATACTCAAAAGGCTGCCTGGAAAAAGATGGAGAAAAGTTTTTTCTTGCTACAGAAAGTTCAAACTTCAGCATAGCAGATTTAGGTTATTAATCTATACTATAGACTTTAGAGAGGCACAGCTGTATCATTGCAGCTGCACAGCTGTAAGATCTCTATAGAGGCAGGAGAGAGATCTGCCATTAACATAATTAAACCACTCCCAGAGAGCAGCGGTAGCTATGTCAGAGGGCAGCATCTTTCCCACCAACACTGTCCACACTGGCCCTTTTGTCGGTGAACTTACATTAGTCACGGGATATTTTTCCACACCTCTGACTGAGCAAAGTTTTACTGACAAAAGTGCTCATGTAGACATAGCCTTAGATTAATCTCAGGAAAAACCTTCCTAACTGTAAGAACAGGAGGACAATGAAAGATTGCCTGGGGAGGTGGTGGAAGGAAACTCCTTCACTGGAGGTTTTCAAAGAAAGCTGGATAACCATCTTTTTTTGGATGGTTAGGCACAACAAATCCTCCATCTTGTCAGGGAGTTAGATTAGATGACCCTTGTGGTCCCTTCAGACCACTTGAGTCTGTGGCAGGGGTGAGCTGTGATCACCTGCTACCTGCAGAGATGCAGGTAAATATAGAGGTGGAACAGTATTTGCCCACCCTTGGAATGTGGTGAAAAGTTTAAAAGTAAAGATGGCCTTATGTGAAATAGACCTGACAACCCCAATAAGTAGATTGGGGAGGGAAGTTGTTTGCTTTCTGGTTTTTGAATTTTTAGAGTTTATACTTTAAAGTTTCTCTGTAAGTTTCTCCTTGTTATCTAAAAGATTACTTTGTTTTTAATGAAAGCTGATATTTTCCGGTAATCGCATGATTCCAGGATATGAAGTTTTAAGAAAAACAACTACTATGAGACTGATAATAAAAACAAAAGGGTTGGCAATGCTGCAGTTTATTAAACCATGAGGTCATTTCCAGACTGCAAAGGCCAAATTTGCAGAAGGCCTAAACATATCTAATGTGTAGGTTCCCCTACTATATTTCTTTTTAGCTGACTAAATAAGTCATATCATTTTCACAAGTCTTATATGATGCAAAAAGAAATTCCCATTTGCAAGCAAATGTTTTAGCACAAATGTAACCAGTAATCTACAACTGCAGAAACTGACAGTCTTCATGTTATTTTATTTGTCCTTCAGATCTAAATCTTGATTTGTGAACGTTGACCACATCCAGTGCTTTCGCAGTTTGAGTTCTTACCTTCTCCGTATTAGTCTGCTCTGTAATGTTGTTTATCTTCTAAGGAATTCACAGTGTCTCCTTTTGCATTTCCATGCAGCATTTTCTCTGGCATTGGACTTCCGTGGCCAAATCATGGCTTGTTAATCACCTGGTGGAGTATTGTAATTTTATAGATGGGATATTTTTACCTCTGCTTTCTGCGCCTTGCTACCTGTCTTTATCTCCCCTCCCCTTGTACTTTCAAGTTTCTATGGTGACTTTGCCACTTAGGGTGCAGAGACGGTTATATCTTTGCAGCTGTGGGAACATGCTTGTAATTCTATCTATAAATATACGGGTTTTTTCCTTTTATCACACACTGCTGTGTGGTAAAGCTTCACCACAGAAATATATAAAAATAAAGGCTATGCAATCAGGGCCTGATCCTCAGTCTTTAATCACAGGAGTGATCTCAATCTCCTTGGGGTTCCTCTCCCAAGTAAAGGCTGAAAGAATCAGGCCCAAGTGGAATATCTTCCCACCCGGTGGCCTTTAATTTTTACTATATTTATGAACCTCCTGCCAGAATGTTTATATTTTCCACTAAAAATAACCATGGTTTGAAACTGCTTTAGACATCAGGCTCCACAGAGAGGCCAGTCCCCCCAACGGAAAATGAACCTGTGGGCCAGAAGAGCAAGGAGAGTTCAAAAGACAAAACGCCTTCGGCAGAGCTGAGCAAACAGGAAACCAAAGATCAGCAAGACTCCAGAGAACAGCAAACCACAGCCACCGACTCAATCCAGAATGGCGGAGAGAGTGCAAAGGACAGCCCTCTCAAGAGGATGGAGAAGAGACAGTCACTCGGAGGGTTTTTTAAGGGCCTTGTATGTTAATTTATTTTTTGCTTTTAAATCACGATTCAGCTGCTTTAAATGATGATCCTGCAAGCTGCCTCTTGTGAGCAGACCCCTACACTGATACCTACAACGAGGTGGCACTGGAGTCCACTTACATGGGGCAGCTTTCAGGATCAGGGACTTCCAGCAGCACATTTTCAGCCAGAGGCAGGGGACATAGGAACACAGCTGCCAATCTGCAATAGAGCAGATAGAAATCTTTGGGGAATATATGCCTGGATGTATCTTTACCACTTTATTTTGTGGCTTTTCACACCCCTGACATTAAGATTTTTGAAAAAATGTTGTGCACTGAAAATCTGAATTCACATGAGCTTGAGGACTGTCAGTGCATCTAACAAAACAAAGCAACAGAAATGTAGCTCTTTAAAGAATAACAAAATGAATTATTCAGTGATGAGCTTTCATGGGACAGACCCACTTCTGCTTTGTTTTGTTGGTGTACAGTCTAATACGGCTACCTCTCTGTTACAGCGCATCTAATGCATGTTGAGGGAATACAATGGGTATGGTATCTTCTGCTTCCCTCCTGTCCCTTGCCTAGTAAGACTTCGGTGAGTAATGTTTCTGTCCCTGTGTTGGTCCCAAGATATGAGCGAGACAAGGCGGATGAGATAATATCTTTTATTAAGTCAGCCAAACAGCATCGTGGGCAAAACCAAACAATCCCTAAGCTCTCAAATGAACTGTCATAGAAAAAAAGACAAACATCCTGTCATCTTTGAGTGAAGTTTTCACAAAACAATCAGTCTCCGTATCTGACCACTCAGTTCTCACCCTCAAATGAAACTTGCATAACACCTTCAAAAGATGAGCATTGGAGCTAAAATTCATACCTTGGTAGACATTAAAAATCATGAATTGAGACACTGATTTTATGTCTCACTACAACAACTTGTAATCCACTAACTTTCCTGTGTCCTATGACTGCAGAGGTATTCACTGTCCACTTCACGGCGTTAATGCCTTATGCTTAATCTGTTACACTTCATATTTAGCTGGCAGACTCTGACTACACTTCCCACACCTGAAGACGAGCGCTGTGTGAATAAGAAACTTGTCTCTTTCAGCAACAGTAGTTGGTCAAATAAAAGATATTACCTCACCAACATGGTAAGCAGTAAGAAAGCTAGTTCACAGATCAGCCACTTGCCTCTGATAAGAAGTCTTCTTTCTCAACAACCAATGCCAGGAACACAGAAGTCAGGCTCTTTCTAGTAGCTTTTTATAAATCATTTGGCAGGAAGCAACTTTTCCTCTCTCCTCACCACAACAGAGAGACTGAATGTAACCTGCTGTGAGGTCACTCCTGACTTCAGACACTCATCCAAGACAAGCTGCACCCTTTGATATTCCCACTGCTGGGAAAATGATGAGGACATCTTATTTGTAATTAATCTGCTTGTGATAGGTTATTTAACACTTATTTCCCGCAACTCTACTTGGCTATGGCTACACTGCAGCACCATCTTGAAATAGCTATTTTGAAATACACAGCTACACAAATTTTTTAGGAATAAGGTTCTTTTGAAAATGGGATTTACTTTTGAAAGAGCCACATCTATCCTGCTTTTTTCTTTTGAAAGAAGAATATGCAAATGAGGTGTCCAATATGCAAATCTGCACCTCATTTGCATTTTCAATTTACCTCATTTGCATGCCTCTTTGAAAGCACAATGCTAGTGTTAACACAGCCACAAAATGCATTTTGAAATAGCACCCAGATATTTTGAAATAGCATTTCTGGGTCCATAGAACTATTTCCATTGGAGCCCATTATGCCTTATTTTGAAATAGTGCTCTTCCATGTCTCAGTAGTCCCTATTTCAAAACAGCAATTTCGCAATAGGCATTATTCCTCTCACTTTGGCTGTCGCTATACTACCCCTTCCGGAAGGGGTGTGCAAATGTGGCCAATTGGAAATGCAAGTGAGGCATGGATTTAAATATCTCATGCCTCATTTGCATACTCACACAGGATCTCAGTTCTGGAAGAGCTGATTTTGAAAGCCAAAACAGCCGTGTAGATGGGGTTCCTTTGAAAGGAAATCCTGCTCTCAAAAGCACTGTTCTTCCTAATATTTTTAAGGAAGAAGGGTGCTTTCAAAAGCGGGATTTCCTTTCGAAGGAACCCTGTCTCTATGGCTGTTTTGGCTTTCAAAATCAGCTCTTCTGGAATCGAGATCCTGTGTGAGTATGCAAATGAGGCAGGAAATATTTAAATCCATGCCTCATTTGCATTTCTGATTGGCTGAATTTGCATACCCCTTCCAAAAGGGAAGGGCAGGGTAGCCACAGCCTTTGGGGATTACCAATTTCAGAATAATTCACCTACTATTTCAAAATTATTTTGAAATAGCATGTGGACAGTCTAGATGACAGCTCAGTTATTTCAATATAAGTGCTGTTATTTCAGAATAACCAGGTAGTGTAGCTGTGGCCCCTGTGAGGTGGATAGGAAAGAAACTAAAACTGAGCCCACAACCACTGCCCCGAAGAGGAAAGAGGAAGTAGAACCAAACTTAAATTGACATGGATTCGAAAACTAGCCTTTTTTAGAACATTAGCTTATGAAGTTAAACTGTTGTTTGGAACAACATGACTCATTTTGAGGCAGATGTTTTTCTGCCTCATAAGCAGTGTTTGATTTACATGCATTTCACAGAACTGTAATCTATCCAACACTGCTGTTTGCATTACCAAAAGAAAAAAAAAATCTATATTGGCTGGGGAAGGAGAAGGACGGAAACTTAATTCTTTCTGCATAATCTCTTAACAAGAATTAAGCCACTTGCATTTTTATGTTCTGTTTAACATATATATCACTTAGAGGCCTTGGGTGAAATCTGGCCTGCTTAAACTCTGAGGATATTTTGCCATTGAAATCGGAGCAGCCAGTATTTCACCCACGATCTTCAGAGACTCCAAGTATTAATCGTGTCCATTGACTTCCATTCACCTGCAGCCACTGCTTAATTTGTGCTAGAGCTTTCCAGGGCTGAGCCCTGGCACCTCTGGGCTTGGCAGTTTGTAGTCCCTGCACCAATGTGCTTGCCACACTAGTTAAGAGAAGAAAAAAAATCCTTGAACCCCAGCACCTCTTTCATTACAAAATAACACTGGCTGCAGCTCCCACTGAAGTCAAGGGGTGATCCTGTTGCTCAGCATCCTTTGGGAGAAGTAGGACTCTAGCTCAGAGCTCCTTTAACATCATTGCACCCCAACCTCCTTCTGCTGACAAAGTCTCAGTCAGGGAGGGGGGCAAAGCCTAAGCCCTACCACTCTGGGTGGATGGGAGGGGACGCAAAGCTAACCTCAAGGACTTCATCTCCAGGCAGGGAGCCTTGAGCACACAACCTGAGCCCTGCTGCCCAGGCCTTGACTATGGCCCTGGGCAGCGGGGCTCAGTAGGCTCAGCCCTAGGGCAAGATGAGCAAGGCAGTAGCCTTGGACCCCACACCTTTAGGGCCTGGCACTCCAATTGGCTATAGCATCCACTGGCTGAGCCCTGCTGACAGTGTGCCACCTTTGGTCCTGCCCACCAGCCAGGCCCCACTGGGCCAGCTCTGGGGCTCAGGCTTCAACTCTTGGCCCCAGCATGTCTAGGCCAGCCCTGGTGACCCCATTCAAAGTAGGTTGCTACCCTCTTTGGGGTCCCAACCCACAGTTTAAGAACCACTGTCCTAGTTAATGCCTACTGTTCTTGTAAAAACTGGTCCCAGTTATTACATATGTGCTCCTGGGTACCTGTAGTCTCCCACACACCCAAATCTGTGGGCACACACGTATAACTGGGGGTGTATGCACCATTTGACTCACAAGCATGCTGGGTGCTCACGCATCTTGAAAACTCAGCTCATGTTATGTATACTTGTAACCAACCCCACTTTGGCCAACAGTATGGATTGAGCATGGGACGTCCTAGTGTAAACCCATGAGCTTCTATTGCTTGATCTAAAGGATTTGGCTGCCAGTGATAATAGATTTGTTAACCTCTTATGTGAACTGAGTGGCAAGTCTTCACAAGGATTACAAATTGACCAGACAAATCTTTGCTATCTCCACTGTTTCTAGAAATAACAGGGAATTTCTTTCTTGGTTTGAATTCTGCAGAAATGAAATACTGTAGGCCAAATACCAATGTCTTTTCTCCAAGTTCTCACTGAAGTCAATGAGCAAGCAAGGGCTTCTGTATTTGTAGAAAACAGGTTTTTTATTTATATTGTGTTGTTCAGACAAGCTGCATCCAGGATCTTTTCAAGCAATTTAGGTCACCAGTACTTATGTCAGCAGAACTTCTGTCGCTCATGTGTGGCAAAAGCCAACTCCCTGAGCAACATAAATATGCTGGCATAAGTGCTCATGTGCGCAGAGCTGTGTTAGTGGAGATTCTCTCCTGCTGACACAGTTACTGCCACTCCTTGAGCTGGTTTTATGATGCTGATGGGAGAATTCTCTTCTGTCAGCATAACATGGCTACATGAGCTTTATCCCTAGAGCTGAGCCACGGTATGCTTGTAAGTGTAGATGTGGCCTTTAATAATTACAGTATTGGAATAATTGCAAAGAGATGAGGAAGCAAACAAGAAAATATATTTAAATATGAAAGTCAATGAGGTGGGAGAATGTCTTAGATGCAGAGCAGAAAAAGCTCCTGCAGCAAGAGAGATGAGACTGTGTATGGAAAGGAGAGGTGGGTACTTCTACAAGCACATGAAGCGAAGTGAGAATAGACAAAGACTCCCAGAGACATTTTTATTGCTGCTTTGTATTTCTCATGCCTGATATTAATATGGCCATGTAGTGAATAATTTTTTCTTGTATTAACAGAGCCCTGAAGTACTCTGGGATCTTTTTTGAACAGAATAACCCCTGAGTTTTTTAATTAACACACACACGAAGAGAGAAAGTAAAAGTTTAGATTTATAACAGTACAGTTGATCTAGCCAGTTGGCTAGCTCTTCAGCTGACAAAGACAACCCACTCCTCAGGTTGTTACAAGATCCTTTTTTTTTTTTTAAAGTGATTGGAGTTATGCATCTCCTAGAACTGGAAGGGACCTTGAGAGGTCATCTAGTCCAGTCCACTGCCTTTGGGGCAGGACCAAGCATGACCCCTGACATCTATTTGTCCCAATCCCTGAATGGCCTCCCCAAGGACTGAGCTCACAACCCAAGGTTTAGCAGGCCAATACTCAAACCACTGAGCTATCCTTCCCTGTACTACACAGGGAAGATGTGCAGGAGATTTTTACCACTTCAATCCAGAAAAATATTCAGCATTTAAAACAGAAACATTCCTCCAACTGAAATATGACAGTATATTATCACACCTTCATGCACTTACAACTCAACGTTACCCATGTCTAAGAAAGCCAATTCCAAATCCTTCCAAAGATCAACACTTTCGAATACAATAATAGTTCTGAGAAGACCAAACCAATCTAAGTAAAAAAGTCCACACTGCAAGTTGTAATAGTGAATCTAAGAGTAATAACATATATATAACATCCTTCATTCAACGTATCAGTCCAGAAATCTGATAACAGCTTCTCTGATTAAGTGCTGAGCTCTGGACTGATAAAATTGGTGGAGAAGATATTTTAGCAGAAGTGGAAATTCTCTAGACCTATGTGTCTCCATACTCCATTGTGCATTTTCATGGTCAAAGTCCTCTATATTGTCCCTTGAAATCTGGCCAGCTGTTTTAAAACAGAACTCTGAATCTATTGATTCTTCTGAGAAAGGACACAGTGTAAAGGAAACAGAATGTGCAGGTATGGTCTAGATTAGAAAGTCCAGATCAGGCATCTGTTCCTAGATACTAGTGGAATAGATTATGCTATTAAACGAAATGTACAGCAAAAATGGTATAGGTCTTTCAGAGATCAAGGGTTGACTACTTGAACTTCATTTAGAAAAGCAATACAATTTTGTGGATGTTACATAAGCAAGAGAGGAATTCACAGCCTAATAAAATGCAAAGGAGTTTAGGGGAGAGTAGGAATCAGGAAAATGTACATTTATAAAAGCTAGGGATTAATGGCCTGAATTTCATAAATTGGACAACTCAAAATGAAATAAATGGAAACCATGGATACACGCCATGTCTGAAAACACTCTCGGAAACTATCTGAATCAGGATCTACTGTGCGTATTGAAGCCATGCTTTTGCCGAATGCATTCTGAATCAAAATTGCCCTTCTACCACACCATTCCTGATCCCACACTAAGAATAGATACAATCCAAATTAAATGAGTTCCAGGTTAGCACTCATCAGGGTTGCACAGGAGTAACTGAGAGCGGAGTTTGGACCAGTGAAGCCACACCTGTTCTTTTATCTGAAGGCAGATCTGGAATTTGCTTATTAAAACCAGAGATCTCAATACTTTGTTTCATAAAAACAAGAGCCTTGAAAATTTGAGTTAATATTAATGGGAGGCCAGCCTACTTTATAGTTTCCAGTTTTATTCAGTAAGCCACTGAAAACTGGCACCACAAACAGGATGACCTGTAGGTAAACATTAATAAATGATGCTGTTTGGGAAATCTGCTAAGTGAGTCAAAATGAGTTCACTTCCAGCCTGTAGTATTTAAAGGAAACAGGGCAAAGAGTCACCTCTTATTTCCTAAGCTTAATATATTCATGCATTGCACAGACATAATTACAGTTGACAGACTTCAAGCTCATTAGCTAACACTGGCGAATCTTTTAATTGATGTCCAGTTTCTTTTTGCTGGCTAAATGTGGAATGATTAGTGTGTTTTGTATCGTCGATTTATAATTATGGTCAGCTACCAATATTGATGCATTTCAAAAGTAATGGTCTGTGCTATCTACAGAGCCTAACTAGTTGGAGGCCATTTAATTCTAGACACAGTGGTTCAAATTCAACTTGGGTGTAAGCAGATGCAACTCAGGTCACCACAGATTGTACAGGATAAAACACAGCACTTGTTGTCCCACTGTGGTGGTGGCTGTTTTGAAAGATAGTTTTTTTTTAGGAATGGGGGCAGGTTGGGGAGTTATGCTGTGATTTTTTAGAACAAGAAAAATAAAAGGGAGCAGCTCATTAATCTGACCACATCAATTAATGTCAAAGATCTGCTATTGCTTTTCTAGCGGAGGACGTCAAGGGCCTGATTCATCATGAGATTACAACCAGTCTCACATTGGAGTAACACAGTGGTGAATCAGGCCCCTAATGTATCAGGCACAGTCAAGTGGCAAGTGCAATAAGAATCCTCTCAACAGTGATTTGTTAGACATTTCAGAGCAGTAGCCAGTGAGATGGCATTTTCTGAGAGGATGAAGGACAGAACTTATGGGGTAAGAGGATACAGTTGTTGTTCCAGGCTCTCTCTCTTGTATGCATTTCAGCTGAGTATGTAACCAGTTCACAACCTCATCATCATCATCACCACCATGGGCTCAGCGCCCATTGGCGTCTGATGTCTCTCTCGCTATTTTCTTCCATCTTTCCCTGTACAGTACAGAGTGGCTTAATGTAGTTAGCAACTAGACTAGCTCTAAACAGAATTCACCACCACACACAAAGTAATTAATAACTACTGTGTTTTGCACTACACTGACACACAGGTGTCTTCCTTTACCTAGCCTGCATCATACATAGGATTCCCTGCTCAGATTAGTTTGGCTAGTCCCCCTTTCTTCCACTTCTCTGTAATGCTGTATGTCCCAGAATGAATTTAGCAGTGCTCCATGGATTTCTGGTGCCACTCCATGTGCATGTTCTCTCCAACAATAGAGCTACCACTAGAGGCATGAGTGACAGATGTCCAGATTCTCTAACAGTGCACTGAATACACACAGACAGAACGGTACTTATAGCTGCAAGCTGACACGTGGCACTTGTCTACAGAAGGAAATCTTTTAACCAGTTTTAAATTTGGTCCAGCTGAACTGTATTTTAAAACTGATCAGCTCTGTAGTTTAGACGTGGGCTTCAAGTTAGACCGTTTAAAAAGTACGTCCTTCAAAAGTACTCAGCTGCTTTTTGCATGTTTCTATTTATTGTGCTGGTTTCAAGATGGGTGAAAATAGGCCTGGGCACTTCACATCACCTACAACAGGTTTTACAGTATGGCTTTAACAACTAGGCAAATTGCACCTAATGTAAGACAAAGCCATATCTGTGTTGTGAATAGAGCTGATGTACCTCACTATGTCTGTTATAACTGAAACAGAGAAGTGTCAGGAACAGTTCCCCAAACAGTTGGATTTGTAGCATATTTTATGAAGAACTATTCTAGAACCACAATATGGTATGGTTGGCTGTAGTGCAGTTCTCTGATAACTGTAAACCCTGCCCAGGAAATTACCAGACAGAACGAGCAACAGACATGTTTAGCTTTAGTTGTGATTTGCATAATTTTACTCCCACTGTGGCAAGTGTGCAGATGTGGCTCCTACTCTCAGTACAGGTTAGACCTTTAAAGGCTGGACTTCCATAGTCTTTCATCCCCCTGGGTTCTCTCGATTTGGAGCATTCACGGGGAGAAAACAGGCTGTGCTCAGCAACTCCTCCCCTGCCCTCTTAGAGGTTTGTGAGCCATTTGCAGCGCTCAAGCTCAGGGATGGAGGGGAAGGAGCAGGGATGCAGTCGAGCCTCACAGACCTGCATTCCTGGCCCCAGCCACGGGGCTCCACAGCGCCCCCCTACTTTCCCAAAACACCCCCTCCCCGAGTCTCTCATTGGTCAGGTCTGCCCCCCCTCTGCTATGACCCTGCAGCCAGCAGGCCAGCATTTACTCCCCTGGTCTGGCAGATTCCCTAGTTCAGGACTATTGTGTTGGAACTAGGAGTGGGGGGTGGGGTGCTGTAGCAACCACTGACTTGAAAGAGTGTCCATTATACACATGGTTTAAAGTTTGATGGCTATCAGCACCCCCACTAGAAAAATTCTTCCCCACCAGTCTATTCACCCAGATGCTAGACCAGGGAGGTACAAACTGAGGAGACTATTAAAAACTGAGTAAGGGAGGAGAACTGAAGAGAGGTAACACCAGTGGAAAAGTCTGTTTGTAAAGATCTAAAACATAACTGCAGATGTAATTGTACTTTAGCATTGTTCAACTATTTTTACATGTTTCTATATATTCTTCTTCAGGGGCCGAAACGGATGTCTGATGCTGAAGTGCAAACAGATCCAGTGTCTATTCTACCTGCTGGAAAATCCAAGTAATGAATATACTGCCTGCTGAAGAATCAGCCACTCTCTCTGAGCTCCCTTGCAGTAAAGCTGTCTCATTATTTCCCTTTCTATGGCTGTCATCAAAAGAGGGCCATGCTGAAGACTAAAGCAAACATTTGTGGACATTTGAGTGTATCATTTATAAAATGCGTTAATTAGATGTTAGTAAGCAACTGTAAAGGTCGTTGTGTAATATTATAATTAAAGAGAAGTCATGTGGGTGATTGTTAATCTGTGGGGCTGAGATGGTGTATAGGTAAAGTGAGAAGGTGGCAGTGGAAAAGGATGGAATAAGTGCACGTGATGAAAGGAATGCCATTTTTTGTGGCAAAACAGTGAATAAAGATTTCTCAGCTCGAGGGCCTTGGAGAAGTCATGCAAAAAAATCAAATTGTGGTAAATTTTATTTTTAAAAGAAAATACCAACCAGCCTGACATAGTTTGTCATTATGCTGTAATTAGCAAGGTCTGCAGTATAACAGAATCCGTGGTTTTAAGGTTATGCTTCAGATTGTTCTGCACATTATTAATGTAAATTAAAAGGCTAAAATGCAAAGGCTTGAAATGATTTAAAGCACAATTTCGTCCTTGATTTGGTGAGGTGGAATAACACAAAAATAACTAAATAAAAATGCTTAAGTTATTAATACAGCACAAGGGGGCGCCAGATTCTCCACTCCTATTAATTCAGAGGATGTATCTACAATCTTATGTTGTTAATGTTTTTCAGAGTTGGGGGAAAAATACCTTAGTTGTTTTGTCAGATAATCATCTCCATTCATGTCTGTATTAAATCCTAACAAAAACCAACCTTAAGACTGACCGTGATTTTCCCTGCTTTACAAAACTCCTGGAATAATCAGGGTTAATAAATTTTACAAAATAATTTCAGATTTCTGTGGTTTATTCAACCCTTCTGCTAACTCAGACAGGAAACTGTGGGACTGACTTTTTAATACATCACAACATCTGAATTATAGATTATTAAATCATGCATAAATCCATATATGCAACCAAATAGTTTTCCTTCAAAAATAAATCATTTGCATCTTTAATACTTAACTGAAAATCCTTATAAAGGGACTCAGGTTGTCCCTGTTCTTAGATCACTGAAACAAAAGCCATTCTTGGGTGCTGAATAAATATCTGTCATCCTCCCTGAGTGCAAGAATAGATTAGAATTGAAAATCAGGTTTCAAACTTCAGTCCTTTCCAGATATCATCGTTGGAAGCAGAATGGATTCTGTAGCATCTGCAGAACTACATTCCTGATGAGTATTAGGAAAGGAGAGGTGAGGAGCTTTGTCTTCCTCATTAGGATCCTTTGTCAGTAGATAATAACGCTTCAGTGGGCCTCTGCAAACCCATAGTCTTGTGATTGATGGCCAAACTAGCGCCTGTGTTATGTGCTCAGAAAACTACATTTGTCTTTTAATAATTACAGCACTTGCTATTCTTCTCCCAAGCACAATGGGCCTTTAATCTGATGTCATATACAATGATATAAATCAAGAGAAACTTAGAAAACCACTGTATACATCTTAGGCCTTATCCACAGCTCACTGGTTTTACACCTATGTTATTCCATTGACTGCAACGAGTCAATGAATCAGTCCTGTTAGAACCAGCTCTGTCAAATTTAAGTTAGCTTCCTATTTTCCTACTGCTCTACTCCACAAAGGAAAAAGTAATGTGGCACAAAATCAGCAATAAGCCTTATAGTTACAAAACAAAAAGCAGTCAAGTAGCACTTTAACCTTCTAGTTACAGTGTGAGGCATCTCTATTCCAACTGAACTGCATCTACAATAGAAGTTGTACCAGAATAACTAATTTCAGTTACCAGGAAAAAAAAATCTCCCCTAACCTGACCTTTTATAATGCAAAGTCTGTGTGAGGGCCAGACCTTCCTTAGAAGAGAAATTTGTCACTACAATAGAAACAGGGAAGTGACTGCTCAAAAGAGCAGTATGAATAATGATTTTTTTCTCCCCACTGGCATCTTCATTCCTAGGTTGTTGAGGTTTTTATTTTTTCTTTGTTTTTTAGCAAATCAAAAAAAGTAAGAAAAAGTTTTGCAGATTTTTGTTTCAACATTTAATTTCCTTTTCGACCTTTAAAAATCAAATTGAAGGAAATTTTGAAACAAGTCATAGTGAAACAATTTTTCAGTTCAAAAAAGCCAAGTATGATTGTGGATGACTTCATGTCACTAAGTGGCTAATACCAATGAAATAGCATTGGCAGGCCCCGTTACACAGGAATTACCCCTTTCATGTGATGCCTCTCTGCTTCTTCAAAGCTTGTAATCTTCCTGTTATCAGAGTCAGCCTTCTCATAAAGTAGCACCACATGCAGCCCTAAGAGGAAAAAAGGTCTTAGGGGATGAATCCACCATTCAGCTGAGCTTCCTGGTTCCCAGTGCCATGTTACTAAATTTAAATATTTTTAGATGTTAGGTGTTCCCATAAAGATTGAGAGTTTATTTGGTAAGTGGAGCTTGGTCAAAGCTGCAGCCAAAGACAAAAGGGAAAGGTTGCTAATCTTTCTAGGTTCCCGGACCAAAATGCTGCATTTAGCTGCAGTTGTAAAGGACTCACAGGAGGAACATCACTGAATCAGTGCTATCTTTTCCTTTAAGATTTTGGAGAGCAAATCACATTGTACCAGAATATTGCAACATATCCAGTGATCTTAAGGTAGCATTTTGAAAGAAATAAAATTTTAAAGACAAATATGCTGTCTCAGGCATAAGTAAACTTCCTAGGAATTGAGTTTAAATAAATAGCTGCCATTTGGGTAAGAAATGTCTCCCACTAACTGGCAGTGATTTATAGACTGCTCTCCATAAAAGAACTCATTCAACAGTTGAGTTGCTTTGCATTCTATGGCCATGTGTTCTCCTCACTACAGGATTAGTTTTCTTTCAGCCAGGCTATGCAGTGGAAATGCAGAAAAACAATTTGATTCTTGTAAAGTTCCATGCTGCAGGTTTTTTAAACTGCAAGCAAATGATCTTTGATGAAAATACCCAAGGACTCAGTTGTTCTCCTTTGAAAACTGGCCAGGGGCCCAACTTTGTTAATCTGAGTGAGGCCAATAGTTGATATTTCAAGGCTAAAACTGTCCTGAGCTGACTCAGTAGCACATATGTATACATATTATACATACAAATGTGCGCACACACACACACACACACACAGCTTGAGTAAACCAGTGTGATTTCCAGCATCATGTAGTCCAATGTGGATTTTATGCAGAAATAGCCACTGAATTATAAAGGCAACCGAAGTATAGAATTTGACTTTAGTGTTTTGGCTTTAGTGTTTTATTTCTGTACTAAGTCTTGCCTAGAGACCTGTGCAAAACCAAGATCCCATTGTGTCTCACATCTGTCTGGCTACATCTACTATCTTTTGTCTCATACATATACTACAAATTTTGTGGGGTATAGGGCACATTTTTTTCTGTGTGGCACAGGGCATTGTTTTTGTTCTGTGTGTGTACAGCACCTAGTACAATGTGGTCCTTTCGCAGGACTGGAACTGGTAGGTGCTATGGGAATACAAATCAACTGTACACTTGTGCTAGGCACTGTACAGACTGTGAAGAGCTCCTTGCTGAAAAGCTTAGGCACAGATCCACAACGGGCTCTTAACTTCCCTTGAAATCAGTATGTTTGTGGATCTAGGCCACAGTATCTAAATGGGCAAAGAGTGGGGAAAAGGAAGTGTCGTTATTCCTATTTTATTGATGGGAAACTGAGGCACAACAAAATTCAGATTGAGGCCTTTAGCAAATCTGGCCCTAAATCACTTGCCCAGGGTCATTCAGCAAATCTGCAGCCAGGAACTGAACTCAGCTTAAATGGATACCAGTTTGGTGCCTTGCCAGGGCCACAAGAGCCTTCCCTGGTTGATTTATTAATGCTACTGGCATTAATTGTTCACTCTGGCTTTTCCTACATGTGGGTCAAGACGACTAGTTTGTGACTACAGATCCAGTAAAAGTTTTGTAGGTGCTTATATTAAAAAAATAATGCCTGTAATGCTGGGAGCAATCAAAAAAAAACATAACAACTCTCCAGTGAAGTGAATGATGCGGATTAATTATGAAAGCACTGTGGCATAGGTATTATTCCTATAACATTCTTACCTGATTGGTTGTTTATTTAAGCTGCGTGCCCTAACTGAACTGCATGCAGATGTAAAAATGTTCATAATGTTTGCAGCCTGAGAGTTGGCCTTTACAGATGGTGACTGAGTTGAAGATTTATGCTGTACTGTGTATTTAACATTTGCAAATTAGTGGCCATATAGGACCTGGTTCTGGTCTCTCTTGGGCTATGTCCACACTACAGATTATACAGAAGCGGTAGGGAACCTCCAGCATGCCAGCCGGACACAGTTTGCCAGGGTTAGCCCTGCCAGTCCACCAGACATTTTGTTTACTAGAGTATCTGCAGCAAGCACCACTCGCAGCTCCCACTGACTTTTGTTCACTATCCCTGGCCCATGGGAGCTGTGGGAAGTGATGGCCCAGCCTGTGCCACTTCCGGCAGCTCCCATTGGCTGAGAACAGTAAACTGTGGCCACTGAATGCTGCAGGTGGTCATACCTGTGAATACTCAGGTAAACAAAGCATCTGACAGCCCATCGGGGTGAACCTGGTGACCTGTGTCCACCTGGGTGCCAGAGGTTCCCCACCACTGCCTTACAGACTTTACAGCTGTACCTCTGAAGCTGTGCTTCTGCAAGATCGCCTGTGCAACTGTTCTATGAAAATGGCAATGTTCTCTCTTGTCAGCATAATGAAACCACTCACAATGAGCAGTGGTAGTTACATTTCTGTCCACCCTGGCATGTCACTCAGTTAAACTTATGGTCAGTGTGGGGCGGGGGTGTTTCTTCTTTCCCCCACAGCCGTTGCTGATAGAAGTTTTAACAACAAAAGTGCTAGTGGAAATAATAGCCTTACATCAAAACCCTCCTTATGTGAGTCAGATCCAAATCCTATCAGAGCAGAATCTTACTCGCTGTGTACAATGGCATTGTTGCTTTAAGAGATTAGGAGCCAGGTTCAGATCTGAGATCCCAATCTAGCTCTGCAAGTGAGTAACAAAGCACCAGCCAGTATGTGCAGATGAACTTCATATTGCAGTTTGAGTAAGGGCTCTTGTTTTTTATGGCAAGGCTGCTGCCTGTGCCTATCAACACTCACAAGAGTCCTTTCAGCTGATGTATGCAACAAAATCCATTGTTTAGTACAAAAACAATAGCCACACTTCCTTTGTGAAATGATAAGCAGAAAGTGCTACCAGCATTTGTGGAGAGAACTGTTCCCATTTGAGGGGTTACTTGTGGAATTGCTCTAACTTCCCTGTATGTCCTTGAGAGTATCGGTGAAGGGCCTGGCATAGCTACAGACTCCACCTCTTGTGGATAAACACCCTAGGTCTTTACTGGCAATATGAGCAGGTTAGTACTTCTAACAGCACAAAAACAGGAAATTCTGCACCAGCCCTAAAGAAAGCTGAAGATACATGCAAAATAATGCATGAAGTGTCCATTATTTATTTAAAAATACACGCACACATCAATGAGGAGCCTTGGAGAGTAAGTCCCTTATCAAGATTCCTTAGTTTTACTTACTCATTTTCTATTAAATTTGTTGCCTAGTAAACCATTAAAAAGAATCTAAGCTACTTAAAAGGAAGTATTAACCAGCGTTTAAATCAGTAAAGAACAGAGTCCAAACTTATTCCTTATTTCACCTCACACACTGCATAGGTAATGAAGTTCTTGAGGCATTTGAGATTACCCATGGTTATCTAGGGTTTTTTTAACATGAAGAATTTCCTGAAAGGAGAGAAAAGCACTTGCTGATTATTGCAGTCTATTGACTGCATGTGTGTTCAGTAGAGCAGGCCAGGAAGCAAAACTTTGTTATAAACAAAGCCTAAACTTTTGACAAATTCAGCTCTGGATCTGTACATTGTAGACTCGCCCCAGTTAGGGTATAGAATCACAGAACTGACACTGGAAAGAGCCTCAAGACATCTAGTCCAGTTCCCTACACTCATGGCAGGACCAAGCACCACTGAGAGCATATTTAGAGAATTCTTAAATACATTTAACCCTAATAAGGGCAAGAGGATAAATCTGCAAAATTCTCACAATCCAATATTTTCTCACTGAAAGTTTATTTTTAGTGTTTTTTCCAGCCCACTCCAGGGCCAGATCCTCAGCTGGTGTAAGTTAACATCACTGACTTCAAGCACATCAGTTCACACCAGCTGGGACTCTGGCCTCTATTCAGTCTTTTGAACCAAACTTACGACTAAGAAAAAACAGGAAATCCTAACTGAGTAATGTTAATTGTGGCTGATCCCTATGTATACCAGAATGGTGTATTCTGTCTCCA
The DNA here is from genome assembly GCF_033958435.1 of Carettochelys insculpta. Classification (NCBI taxonomy): domain Eukaryota; kingdom Metazoa; phylum Chordata; order Testudines; family Carettochelyidae; genus Carettochelys; species Carettochelys insculpta. The sequence goes on from NC_134153.1 coordinate 16,482,727, forward strand.
TACTACCGTATTCCAAATGTAAATAAATGACAGTTTTAAAACCAGAAATTATGCCCTGAGCGTACCAGAAAGAAAACTCTGCTGGCTATTTAACATGACACTTGCAATACTAAGTCACTGTAGGAACTGGCCCTTTTTTGGACCTGCGTTATGGGGTGCATAGAGCTCATGCTATCACAGGCTTGAGAGAACTGGCAAACAGCTCCTCACCTGGGGCTGATTAGTAGCCCTGCAAAAGCTGGAGGCGGATTAAAAGGCTGCAGGACAAAAAGGAGAGAGGTGCCTACCAAAGAGGCTGAGGAAGCTACCGAGAGCAAGGGTCTCCATCAGTAGACAAATGGGAAGATGCCCACATAGCCAGACCTGCAAAAGAAGGGGAGTCTGGGAAATAACCTACAAGAGACACATGCAAAGAAGCAGTAAATGATGCAGAGAAACTGATTCTGACTGCTGCACAGAGGATCTCTGGGTTCCTCTACCAACTCTAGCAATAGAGCTGCCTGTCCATAGGATGAGGTGAGGCGGCCACCCCAGGCCCCATGCTTTTGGGTCCTCTTTGGTAGCCACCCCACCTGTCCGATGGATGGAAGAGGAGGGATTGCATGGAGTAGGCAGTGGGTGATGTGGGCCAGCGGTAGCAGCAACTGCAGGAGATTGCCTCCACCTGGCCTCCTCCCTCCCACACTCATCACATCGTACTCCCCAGCTACCTCCCAGCTTGCTGTGCCCCACTTCTCTGCAGGTGGCTGTGTGGGGGTCGGGGAGGCAACCACCTGCATCTGCTGCTGCCATTTGCCATCCATCCCCTACCCTCGGTAATCCCAGTCCAGGATGGTCAGGGAGGGGCCAAGGGTGGGCCTGGTGACATGGGGGAGGATAAGGAGGATGCCCAGAGTCCCATTCCTGAGGCACAGGGAGGGCTTGCCACAGGCCCCACCCCCATTTGGGATGGGCCTACCTAGCAGTAGTGCTAGTAAAGCCTGAAAAACAAAGGGGTCTGAACCAGTGTTCCCTGCAAGCGGAGCACTAGCATGGCCATGCAGGAGAAACTCAGATGCTGCCCAGATGATTAGCAGAGTGCCCACAGATACATCTTTGTGTTTCTACTGGTGGTGGTACACATTTGCAACTGCCTTGGTGCACATCAAAAATTATTCCACACAGGCAGAAAAAATCCATGCACAGATGACAAAGATGAGCAGGAACATTGATCAGAATCACAAGAAGACAGATTCTACTGACCCTTCATGAGGGTGACTGGCCTTCTGACCTACAAGACCCTCCTACCCAGAGAGGAGACACACAAAACATCTAGCTGGAGTCATAGTGAGGAACTTACCAGACAAAGGTCTAAATTTGCTGAGTGCAATATGGTTACCACTCGCCACATGTGGCGAATGGAACACTGCAGTGTGGTGATTCAGCTCTGGAGCACATGTGGCTCATGGAGCCTTTAAATGTGGCTCCTCCTAGGGCTTCATGAGAGTGCTGCCAGCGTATGCATGCACCCAACCCATGGTGGGAGAAGTGTGTGGAGGCTCCATCTGCGAAATGGAGATGGGGGCAAACAAAAGGGAAGCTGAGGCAGACTTCTCCTAACACTCTGCTGAACCGCATGGGGGGACACCATCAGTGTTTCTTCAACCACTGGACAGTAAATAGGATACACCATTAGTACACAGAGTTTTCCTTTTGGAACTACATACTGAACAGAAAGAATTAAACTAATGACACCTGCTCTGCTTAGAAATCAGAGGTGCCAACAGGGTTAAGCTGCCACCTTATTTAGGTTAGAGAGTCTTTTAGGTGTCAGGCAAGTTCTCTGGGGCCAAATTCTATGCTCTTGACTCCTATGAACAGTTGATTAGATCATTAGACACATTAATGCTGGGTTGTCTGGATTTCTGCATCCATTTGGCCACAGAGTAATTTACATATTGAGTAAAAATACAAGACAGAAGTGAATGTAATGTCTTTGGTGTCTTCTCTGAGTGCTGACATGCTGTGCCAAATTTGCTTTGCTACACCCCTGTAATTCTAGACAAAACCCATAGGCTGTGCCTCTGGTTCTCCAGATTTACACCACTGTAAGGAGATCAGCATTTGTCCTGCTGTGTTCAAACACTGAATTCACAGGAACCTCTCTCTGCAGTTTTGGCTCATTTACTTTCTTTGGGCTAATAAGGAAGAAGCAGGGAACTGCCTATAGGAAAATTTGCATGGAAAATTAAACCTGCCTCAAAAACAAATTTTTAAACATGCCTGTTTGCATCTTTGGAATACGTGCACTTACCACATCACCTGCTTCCACATGCTGTAGTTACATAACTCTTTGTGGAAGATAGCTAGAAATCCTCCCACCTCACCTTGGCTCTTAGAAGGTTCAATTCAAACCAGAACTGGTTCTAGTGCACCTCATGCAGTGGGGGTGGCCAGGTACATGGGACATTGCAGGAGGTTTCGCGAAGAGTCAGAGGAGTGATATTGAGAACAGTCTGGAGGAGTGGTGGGGATTTTGCCAGCAGGGTTCTGTGGCTACTGGCCTCAACTTACGACTGGGTATGTTTATGGAGTGGAAAGTAGCTGATAGCATTAGCAGACCACAATCACTACTACAGTGCAGCAGCTGTAGCCTATGCGTGCAGAAGTCCTGCAACCTTGTCTCTATCCCTACATTGCTCCCTTTCCCAAGGGCTTTCCACAGAGGACTATAACTTCTCTGTGAACACACAGACTTGTGTATATTCTACAATATTTCTTCTGATATTGGATAATGAGCAGAGAAGCACTTGTTTCCACCACTCAATAGATAATGCCAAATCACTGATTAGTGTAGGAGGTACTCGAATGCTATGCTGACAAGGACCATACAAATACAGCTTGGAACTCTGTCATCCAGCAATGCCTGTATAATCCAGCATGATTTTAATTAGCTGGATGACTACTTATCATGGGTGTGGCCAAGTTTCCTGCATCCCATAAAGTTTGTTTAGAGCCACCAGTCCTGGCTCTCTGTGTTCTGTGCTATCATTTAGCTGTAATTTACCCTAAATGTCTTCTAAAAGCCCAGTAAGTAGTGAGAGTTTTGGTAACATGATAGACAGTATTGACCTCCTGTGGTCCAGCGAATTCTCTCATCTGGCACTTGAGTCAGGCTCTGAAGGTGCTGGATGACAGAGGTTCAACCTGTACCTGGGTACATAAATAGATATCTTAGATTAAACACAGCTGGTCAAACAATATAATTTCCTCAGGATACACCTGCTAAGATGACCACCTAGCTATACTTAAGCCACATGTAATGACACACATACAAACAACAGAACGCAGACCTTGCCTACACAAAGTAGTTGCATCACTTTAATCTAGGTTTAAGACCAAGGTTTAAGCAAGCTGGTGCAAATCCCTACAATAGGCACCTAAAATAAATCTGAGCACAATTTCAAGTGTTTCAACTGAGTAATTTAAGCCTTAGAAGAAATTTACTCATTTTTATGTATTTATTTATTGGCCTAAATATGGTAGTGACTGAATAGACAGAGAAAATACAAGGTCCCTGACTTAAAAGGATTTTCAGTTTATATTGGTATTGCATAGGCATAGAAAGATGATACAAAATTGAATATCAAAGGCATGCAAGGTTCTTAACTGACAGCATAGCATACAATCTAAGCCTAAGGGATAGAATACAAGAAACTCCTCCAGACTGCTCTCAGTATCACTCTTCTGGCTCCTGGCGAAAGCTCCTGCAATGTTCCACATATTCTAGATAATAGAGAGGTATACCAAGCAATGTGTAACACTAAAGAAAAACAAGATTAGGTATTAAGAAACAAACAAAAATGCATGCAGAGTATTTTATTTATCAACATCAGTAGAATGGTACATTGTAAACATACTGTATTTGCTGTATTTATTTGTATTTATTTTCATTATACTTTACTTATGGAAAATGTACCTAAAATTTACTCATGGTTAAAATGCTGGTTATTTGAGAGTTCCGGATGATAGAACGACGGCTATGAAAGGGTTTACTGTAAAACCCACATCCCTCACTGAAACAGATTTACCAGTACAATTGCAAAGTGTACACCAGCCCTTAGGCCTTCCTATATCTATATTTAGGCACTGTATTTTTGCCGGGGGGGGGGGGGGAGTAATTTTCCAGAGGTGCTCCTCCCTGCTAAAGGAAGTAGCAGGTTCTCACTGCCTCTGAAAAGCAGGCCACATCCATTCAGTTGCCTGAATATGGATTTACCAGTCTAATCTTAAACTCTTTTGCTGGAAAAACTTTCTCTCGGTCAATATTTATTTAAAGATAAACAACAATGCTAAAGTGTAACATGACTCAGGAATACGGGAGAGCATGCAGAAATAGATTGCCCCCCCCCGCCCCCGCATTAAATTCCTTTGTCACTCTGATGCTCAAAAGACATTCCAGAACCACCCAGTGCCATCGCACTGACTGCATTAATACACACAGAGCTGCACTGAACCTATGGACATCTTTGAAGTTAGAGTGAGGAACTCTGGAGTCTTTGTCAGCAAGTGGCACAGAATTTCCAAAGAAGTTAGGTTATTTTCTTAAAGGGGAAGTTGAGCTTTTATGGTGAATGTTCTCATCAATCTATTTTTTTTTTCAAGTGGTGCCTTTTAGCACAGATTTCCAGCCTTGACTCATTGTTTATATTACTACTGCAGTTCTCCTCTAACAAAAACACATTTGATATTGCATACCTCCTTTTAAATATATGGCATTCCTAATGCAAATGGCTGTAAAGGGAGCAACAAAAGAGACCTGAGAAAGAGATTCTGGATCTGTCTGGAGAATGTCACTCAAAGTGGGGAGGAAGGGGTTAAGGAAACTCCCAATGACTCAAAAGTCTTCACTTGTTCACCAGACACTAACGTGACAATCATCATGGCTAACTCAAAGTGATGTGATGATGTAAAATGGATCCTGAAGCACTTAACATATGGCACCTTGACAAAAACATATACTTTAAGAGGCAGTTCATTGTCCGTTAGCCTGAATTGTGTGTTCATCCTCCTGTCTCCTACTGGTGGTTGCGTTAGCTTAGCAAGCTGTGTATCTCTTTTAGCTGCTAAGGGAAGAAGTGAATATATTTTATTCCATTTCCATCAGATATGTTTTGTTTTCCCATCTTTAGAAAACAAACATCTTACTAACCACTGTAGGTGAAACAAGCACTGGCATTTACCATTACATAGAATGGTTATTGCTGGGAAGCAAACACCACTGAAATCACAACTGACCACTGACAGAACCACTTGTAAATGTCTATATTCTAGGACAGAAATAGTTGTTAAGGTTTTGCATACAATATTCTTCAGGTTGAGGTGTCTGATTTAAAGAACCTTGAAAGGGAGCCAGTTTTCAGAAAATCTTGAACACTCACCCTTTGAAAAATCAGGCACCCATAAAGTTCTTTACATTGAGCATTCAAGAACAGCGAGACCCCAAATCAATAGTCACTTGCAACTACAGTATTTTATCCATTGTGTGCCCAGTCCTAAATGTATTTTCCCAGATTAACAGAATGTAGGATTAAGCCCTGTATGTTTTGGAAAACACACTAAGGGCCCAATCTTGATCTTAATTATGCTGCAGTAATACCAGTAAAAATTTAATTTAGTGTAGCTCTTTTGAAGTTGTACTAGATCTATACAGGTGTAACTAAGATCAAGTCTAAACTAATGGGGAAGATGGAATTAGGACACACAAATCCAGATACATTACTTACGATCTTAATTCATGCATCTGAGCAGTCTCCACTGCAGGAGGTCACTGAAAGCAAACACTCTCATCAACTACCTTTACTCCTCGGGAGCAGCTGGAGTACCAGCACTTATGGGAGCATCCTCTGAGTTTGATTCAGCATGTTCCTACCAGATGCACTAAAATAGAACTCCAGCAGATTGACCATGACAGCTTTGATCTACTGCTAAGTGTAGACAAGCTCTTAAATCAAGGTCTACCCCTATGTTATTAGAGCTGGTGCATTGATCTATATGCTTCCCTTCATCCCACAAGATCAGTTGTTTGTTTTGCTCCTCCTATTACACTCATCACGGTCACTTGTTTGGGAAAAGAAATAAAAGAACAAATTAATAGTCATGAGTGGGATTTTTCAGGAGTGCCTAAGGAAGTTAAGCATCCCATTCTCCTTAAAAGTCAGTGGGAACCCAAGTTATGATTCAAAACGGTTACATGCACCCAGTTAGCCATGGTTTAGTCAACACTGCTTTTCCAGCTCAATCTTCTTCCATTGCATTTTTCAGAAATTCAGCAATCAATATTAAAATGAATCTTGAGATGGTTACGGTTTAATATCTGGCTTGTGAGTGGCTTATGTGTCAGGCAAATAATGAACAGTTTTTGACATCTAGAGGTCTTGTACTTTGGGTGAATGATTTCAGCACTAAGTGAGCTGAGGCAAGGCTAGCAGTGTAGTTAAAGGGATGTGCTGATGGAGAGAATGACAGACAAACAAACAAACCACAGCAAAGTCATAAGTGCTGACTACTCCCAATAGTAAATTATTAAAGATGGAGCTGATAAAACCAACACTGACATTAAAAATAATGTTACTCTGTGTGTTGATATTAAAATCAATCCTTTCAAGAGTAGACAATGGGAGAAACAAGATCACATTTATTTTACTCAGAAAGAACCAGTCTCTTTAGTATATAACTGAAGATACTTCAGTCAATACAACATTTTAAGCTTTTTAGGCTAAGAATTGTCTCTTAACTACAAGAAGAATTCCTGTGGCACCTTACAGACTAACAGCTATTTTGGAGCATAAGCTTTTGTGGGCAAAGACGTGCTTCATCTGACTGTGCCAGAGGACTACTTGTTGCTTTTGTGGATACAGACAAACACGACTACCCCTCTGATACTGGTCTCCTAACTACACATTTGTATAGGTGCCTAGCATAGTGGGACTATATTCCTCAATCCAGATCTTAGAGTACTATTGTAATCTAAATAAATGAATAAATAAATGAAGCAACTCCTCATAGGGAGGCCTGAGTACTAGCCAAAAAACAATTCAAGAATCTTTGACTCTGAATTGGACTTTGATGCTATTGTTTCACACACATTAAAGTTATTTAGAATTCTGATCTTGGTTAAATTGACATTAACGGCACTACCACTGCACAAAGCAGGCATAAGTGAGACTGGAATAAGGCCTGCCATACAGCCCCTAACATATCACAACAGGGTAATTATCCAAAACCTGTGTCAGAAATGCACTTCTGCCTCTGAGAGGCTGATGCACCACAAGTGGTAAAGCAGAAAGATGAAATGATGACTGCAGAAATGCACAGACTGTCTGCTTGTTTTCAAGTGAGTCATTGCAATATCATCCAACTTTATTAAGGTTGTAGCAGATCACAGTAGTTCCCTCCCCCACCCCTGCTACCCGCCAGGCAAGACTGCAACTTTCTTGAATTGCTTCCTCATGCTGCAGTTGAACTTCATTCTTAGCCATTAGAAGATGATTTGAAGTCACGGCCCAGTTCTCCTGCTTCATTGCTAACTTCTCCAAAGTCTGTCTCCCTATAACAGCCTTAAGCCCACCTGGTCTCTAAACTAAAACAGAAGAAAACACCATCTATTATACCACTTAAGAAAATTTCCCAGATTTAAAAAAATATATATATTATTTTCACCAATTTAATTATTTATACTGTTGAGTCATAGGGCCCCTATGGGTTATTGGTGCTGAGCCACAGTATTAGTTCAGTTTGTTTCTCGCTTTTACTGAGGTTGTGATGAAGACTCTGCAGGGTGTTTATTGCACTCTATACATTGCAGAGCATTACATATCAGCTCCCAAGTTTAGAAAACCACGTTACAAACTTTTGTCAGCACAGTGACTCCACTTGGAGCAATCAAACCTCACAAAGGTATCTGCTGCACTAACAGAGCTTTGGCAAATTGTATAATCCCAAGAAGCCTGTCCATGAAGTGCTTTCCTCAGTGCACGTGTATCCATATTCTCCCCACAAACACACAGTTTTTAGGGTTTCATGGATTAAGTTCTCTTTTTTCCAGATCTACTTTTGTTGCACAACTTCATTCCTTAGCAGTAAATACAGACATTAAATACTGAATATTCACAAGCCCAATTCGGTCTCTCTTCCAAAATGAAGTAATTAAAACAAAACCGCAAAACTACTGTGTTAAGTCTCTTCTGTTACTGGAAAAAGTAATGACTTAAAATAGATTTCAAATCCATTTTTCCCCAGACAGAAGTTGTTTCAACATCCTATCTTGTTACAGGGTTCAAAATAGCAGGACGGAATTCAGCATGTACTGTACATTACATTATTAATTGTTGGCAGGATTTGTTGTTAGTCCTGCTATCTGAGTAGCTTTCAGCCCATGCCCAGGTTGTTAACACAGTTTCCTTCTACTGTTGCTTAATTTCACTTCCTTCTTGTTCTTACTGCCTTTCTCCCCACCCACACTATCAATGCAAATTTCTTTCCCCAGTGGCCGGTAGAGGGCAGTTGAATTTAGTTTCTTAGCAGAAGTCATTAAAACTATTCAGCCAGTTGCACTGCAGTCTTTTTCCTGTGGTTCTTTCTCATAGAAACTGAAAGGCTCAGAAAGTGGGTGAGCCAAGAAGGATAAAGGAAGATTTATATCTAGATCAGCAAGACAGCGATAAGATGGCTTCAGATCCCTAAGCATCTGATGAATTTGTGATATTATGGCATGAGAAGACAATGGAAGACTCAGTGCTTTCTAGTTTCTCTGTCACAATCATCTGCTCACAGAGGGCTTGTTTATATATTTACCAGGGGATCAGCACTGAGGTTGATTTGGTGGATCTAGTGAAGACCCACTAAATCAACTGCTGATTGCTTTCTTGTTAACTCCAGTACTCCAACAGTACTCTCCTCACAACCCTCTGAAGCAGAGACCCTGCAGTAACTTGACTTAAGGTATGTCGACTCCAGCTACGGTATTAGGGTGACTTTGCCCCATAGCGTAGACCTGCCCATAGAGAGGCTGAAGAGGGACTGCTTAAACACACACATTCAGATCCTCACACATTTCCATGACAAGCAAAACTCTCTTGTATTGTTTCACACAGGCATTGTATCAGATTTCCACAACAAAATGGTGGCGCATCCTAAGTGTGGATGACATGGTGCAGTAGCGCATCTCCCCTCCTATTCAGCCTTCTCTTTGTCTTCTACCAAAGGAAAGTAAATGACACAGCTCAACCTCTCTTGTCCTTGGTAATCACTGCATGATGTACTTGTAGATGACTGCGTCCACTTCCCTCTCATGAAAGGAGATAGTGTTTATATTCAATAAATATGCATACAGTCTCCTCAGAAAGATCCCTGTTCACCAAAGAACTTAAATATGTGCAGATCCATGTGAGGATGTATGCACATGTTTGATTCTGACCATTTATTTAAATCAAGTGCTTTCCTGAATCAGGGCATACAAACCTGGGGAGGAGATGGACAGATAATTTGTGACACTGACAGGAGGGGCAGGAGAAGACACTACAAAAAGGGACAAGAGTACTGCAGCTGTCCCTCCCCTTCTCTAAATATACCCTTCCATGATCTGTACAGTTGTGAAATCCATCAAAAATTACCACAATATTCATTTGAATGTCTGTGTACACCAAAAAGGTCTTTCAGGTAAGGTGAGCACTACAAAAACACCTTTACCAATGTGAAACAAGAAAAATGTCTCTCCCACTCCTTCGGAAAAGCCCCTTAAGCTTTCTCAAACTCCTGGCTCCTCCTATCATGTTACCTGCTCCAGTATACCCCCAGTCCCCACTGCTTTACCTCCTCTATCCCTGCAATAAAGTATCTAATGCACCAGTCAGACTATAGTATGCTGCACAGGAAAAGGTTCATGTTTAACATTTTTCTCCTCTTATTTTTGTCTTGCTGGCCCATTTGCGCATATATAAAGTTTAAATAAATAACATTTTAATAATAAATATGGAAAGGTTGAACTCAAAACAACAGAAAGGGTGAGCAATCGACTGCTGCTTGCAGCAAGCAGGAAACTCAGTGGCAATGAGCTCATTTACTTACCTGTGTACTTTACCACACTGCTTTGAAAAAAGTTTGACACACACACTTATCATATCCTTCCTGGAAAACAACTTGCCTTCTTCTGTATAAGGCCTGAGAAACATCTGTTACTGAAAAAAAAATTTCAACCCACCCATGGCTTCTAAAGGAAAAAGCAATTCTATTATCTATAACTAACTGACACTATTCATTCATGATGGATAGAAAAAAAAGATTAGGGTTGGTGACTGAAGTTGTAAGCTGTTAAACCAAGACCTACACAATACGAATTTTCAGACCTCCATGTCAAACCTACACCCACTACTGCATGACTAGTTTGTGCTTGCAGTAAAGCACTTACCAGTGCTTTGTTGGGGAAAAAAAAATAAATAAAAAAGAGGAGCAGGTACTTGGCCAGCTCCTCACACCCATTGGGCTCCAGCAGCTGGGGCTGCCGAGGTGCCAGTACTCAGTACCGGCAAGTACCAGTGCACGTGCACACGCACGCGTGCACACACACAAGTCACTGCCAATTACTAATGCAAAAAAGGCCTTGTCTATATCTGGAAAGCTAGGGATCCATAATTTACCATCCATGTAACTACCAGGCAGGTAGAACTAGTCAAAATGTAGTCTTGCCAGAAAACAGGTGTTTCAACTCCTCTGACATTCAAACCTTCCCAGAGCACACTCAGCCCACTGCTCGAGCAAGAAGTGCCAAACATGTCTCATATGCCATTTTCTGTAGTCTTCTGCAAGTGCATTTGGGTTTAAAAAACACATCAGGGACAACCAATACAGAAAATGCTTTAACCAGTGGACTCCCTTTATTATTAAAAAATACTTATCTTCATTCTCAACTGTAAGCTCTGTGGGACCTGTCTTTCTATTCTGTGGTTGCACAGCACCTAACACAATGGGGCACAAACCTAGGACAGACTCCTAAGCCTTATGGCAATGCAAATACTTAATTGAGGAAGGGGAACTTATTTATGCATACTAATCCCAAAGATTTCCCAATCAACCCTTACTCACACAAAGCCAATGCCTGAATACTTGAGTCACCATTGTACATTTTGAATAAAGATGGGTCTTTCAGAAACAGAGAGGTAGCTGTGTTAGTCTGTACGCCAGCAAAACAAAGCAGCAGAAATGTAACACTTCAAAGACTAATAAAACGATTTATTCAGTGATGAGCTTTCACGGGACAGACCCACTTCTTCAGATCAATTTCATTTCAGATCAATTTCATTTCCAATACAGAGGGTCTACAGAGTTATCTGTAAAAGTTTGGACCTCATTCATGTCAACCTCCCAAGTTCCAGCTGCGTAGATTCACAGTTCTAATTAGCCCATTACAGAGATCAGAGTCCTGAATCCGCTTCCTAAGCTTGGATGGGCTATGTGGGACTGGGAATAATACTTTAACTTCAGAAACAGACCTATCTGGTACAGAAGTCCATGCTCCATTACACAGAGGCAATGGTCAACTGCTGCTAAATAAGGGATTATTAGGCTCAGAATAACTGATGAGCACTACAGGTGGGTTCCACTGTTCATGTTCAACTGGTACTGATCTGGCCAGATACAGTATGCTGGGGGCTCTTGGGTGACAGCAATATATTATTCAACACAGGCCTCTTGTCCAAAACAATAAGCCCACTCCTTTAATCTTACTTGCACAACTAGGAGGGGTGGGTGGAGTAATCAGTATGGGGACAGCTACTTAACGTGAACTGGAAAAAGAAAAAAAACCTGAGGCCTTTGTGGTTAAACATTTCATTTTTAAGCATTGGAAGGTTTGGTTGGAGTGGAAAGCTGGATCCATAGCTACCTGCCTAATGTATCATAAGAGACAATAAAGTATAAATGATTGGGGCAATCCTGTCACATTTCCACTCAAGCAACACTTCTGCCAGTGCCGTTCACATACTGAAGTCCCTGTCTTAGGCAGGAGGAGGTGGCAGAGAATGGAACAAATTCTTAGGTCACGGCTCTCTAATGTAGCGGCTCTAAGCTGACAGGAGAGAGAACTCTTCTGTCAGTTTAACTACTTCAGCCCTTGCAAAACCCAGTAGCTACGTAGGCAGGAGTGTCATTCAGGAGGTAGATTTACTCACCTGCCTGTGCAACATATATTATGCCAACATAAATGGTAGGGTAGACATGGTCTAAGCGACTTGCAAGCAGGAATTAACACCCTCATTGGCAATTCAAGCAAGGAGAGCCCTCACCTTGACTCAACTGGTGAGCATAGGGGACAGTCAGAGACCAACTAAGCATCCACGTTTCAAACAGACTACCTATGCAGGCACTGGTTCTCTGGCTTCTGCTCATATGCCTGTCTGCTGACAAAGTGAGGGAAGGTTCTAATGACTCACTGAGTTTGATTATACTTTAGTTAGAGCCAGGGTAAGGGTAAGACCACTTGTTATCAGAAAGGGCCAAATTCATCTCTGCCGCACAAGCCTGCTAATGGTGCGGGGCAACGTAGCCATGATGCACTTCAGATGATGCTGAGGGCTGGCTGCCTCAGCCATGCCCTTTTCCCCTGAGGCCTCTCCCCTCCTGGGAAAATGGAGCCATGGCCCCCTCCACCTTGCCCAGGGGCTCCGCTCCTGTCAAAGCAGAATGATTGGGAAGAATTGAGCTTAACATCTCTAGTCTATTTTACATCAGCCTAAGCATCCAATGTACCTATTGCCACAGGGGAGCAGAAGTAATAACTTGTCAGTAGAATCAGAGGTAAAAAAGAGAGTAGAAATGTTCAGCACATTTTATATAATTGCTCCTCTGGCCATAACCCCACTTGAATGAATAACAACTTAAAACAGTGAGAATGTAAATAATTATATACTACTCAGCTACACAATAAATACAGCCAAACTTGTCTTCTTACTGAGACTGGAAACACGCGCACGCACGCACGTACAGAGAAGCGCCGCTGCACATCTGTCCCTGCATATGCAAAGGTACAGTGTTACTCTGCTTCTAATAAAGATCTCCCAGCTGTTAACTTAGTATCAAAGCCTAACAATCAAATTAGTGTGTGACTTACCTCTCAGGGTCTGAGTACTGGTTTTACTGTAGCACACAATGGATGGAACATTGTGAGCAGAGTGCAAAATGCCACCGTGTAATATGCTTCTGAGCCTGTTGGTACAGATTTTTTGAGAGATTCCTGTGTTCTTGGAAAAAGATTGTGTTGGCGCTGAGAACTCTGCTCTCATTTTAGGTTTGTCAACAGAGTTCTACAAGAGCAAACATGTTACATGAGTACAATTAAGGATACAGCTTGAAGAATACTGAATGACTCCTTGCAGGAAACATTCTTAACTCTAAGGGGATGTCTACACTAGCTCCATACTTCGAAGGGAGCACAGAAAGTAGAGTGTTGGGAGTTTATTAACGAAGTGCTGAGGTGCATATGCAGCACTTCATTAAGCAAATGCCCCCCAGCAGCAACTTCCAAGTGTTAAACTTTGAAGTGCCAGCTCACGTCTAGCCGCGTGTCACCCGCCGGTACTTCGAAGTGCCCGGGGTACTTCAAAGTCCCTTTACTCCTCAAAATTTCTTTTCTTCTATTCCTATAGTCCATATTTGTTTTTTGTTTTGTTAGTCAAAACTCTTCAGCAAATGGTTTATGCAAACACATTTTAGCCTACAGTTTATTCACAAACTGGCCAATGCAAGGATTAACTGTAATTACTTCTTGTCATGTGATTGGTCACATGATACTATTTGTTTCCCAACTGCATGACTGAAACAACATATGGGAAGAAGGGGGGTTCCTGCTGCAAATTACCTATTAGGCAAATAATGAAAATGGCTTTTCAGAATGGCTACAAAGGCACTACTGGATAATGAATGCTCTACAAAATATTCATTCACACTGGGATTTGTGCAATGTCTGTATTCACAGAACATTCTTGTGTATAAAAACAGGGCCAGTGGCAAACAAGGAAATAAAGGGATCACACACTTGTAATATTGAACTAGCACTAATCTATGAATCTTTGCCAATTTTAAAACGTAAATCAAAACTTTAAATTCTATAAACAGAGGGGACACTTTTGGAGGTCTGGCAAATTGTTAAGCTGTCCTCATTCCCCCAGGACTCTACTTCTGGAATTCCAAGCACAGATTGGGTAACTATATGCCAAGTGGCCATTAAGAGACATCTGTGTGCATACACAAATTAGAGGTGCACTTATGTATATAGGTGTCACATACCATTGCATGCCTAAACTGTATGAAAAGCAGGCCTTTCAGCTGAAATGAGACTGCTGGTAGGAATCGGCTCACCTCTCAAGCTGCATAGTGATGAAACAAAACAAAAGCTTTCAGTCCAGTTGATTAATTTCTTTAGCATAAATAACTTTCAATAACTCCAGCTTCATGGTTCAACCTCAGTTGTGTCAATCATGTAGACTAAGGAAAATGACATACCACAAGATCCGATGAGTAGAAAAAAGCAGAACATTTATCCTAAGCTAAGCTACGTGTTTCCTAACAACACACATTTTGAAAACATTTTAAAACCTTCAGATCTGGAACAAAGCCAAATTTTTAAATTTCAAAATTCTTCACAGAATAGGACAGCTATCTCTAAATAGCTCTAACAGACATATTATTTAATTTCAAATTACTAATGAAACTCAATTCAAATAAATACCACAAAAGCACATACACTAAAAAGCATAATGGATTAAACAGGTGTTCCTAAAGCAATGTAAGTTGATCGTGTATAAAAATGGCTTTTACACACATGTACATGTATTTTTAAAAGAATCAAATTAATCCCTCATGTTAGCTTCATTGACTTCCTTGGAGAAATTTAAAATTTGATTTTGACTAAATAGAACAATGAGAGTGATCACTGTATAGTTTTATCACATATTTCCAACTTGTTGTTTATTCTGGCAGGATATCCATTCGGCCCCTGTGAAATCTCTAGTTGGTATGTTCCAGATATAGCTATTTTAGTGAGGTGTGGGGGGAAGAAAAAGAAGCAGGGAGCTTCCATTGTTATAAAACCAGTTTTAGCTTTTATGGATTCATATCTGAGTATTTCTATTCAGTCCACAATTTACACAGAGAAAAATTTCCTAAAATACAGCTTTTTAACTACATCTTGCAGAGCTTGTGCAGCCTCCAAATGTAGATCCGTTTAAACTTGTTTAAGCTCACTTAAAATCAGTTTATCTTAATTTGGGTAAATTAAATTTACACTAAATTTTCTAACACAGGCAAGTCCTTAGAACTATCTTAAAATGTAAATTCATAAAAATAAAAAAAAAAATCAGAGACACAAAAATCACTTAGATCACCAACTTTTTTCCCCCCTTACCATTGGTTCCATATATTGTATGTGAGCTTGTCTACATGGAGACATTGATCAGAATAGCTCCTCAGGTGGAGACAGTTATTTTAAAAGAAGCACCTTTTTCCTGATTTTGGTTACTTTCCTCTGTTCGAGGATTTTAAACTGCCTGTCTCCACCACAGAATTGCAGCACCTTCCATTTAAAATTAAAAGCAATATTGAAGTCCCAAGCCTCTGGTGCTTTCATTTTCTGCGATCCAAATTCTGCTTGGGGAAGTGTTTTTTTATTGGAAGGGTTTCTTTGGTTAAAGGGGTTGTCAGTGTCCTGAGTGTCATTCTTATAGTAGAAAGGCGTTTTTAATGGGAAAGAAAATTTTCCAGCATTTCCTAAAGATGGGCAGACTCTAAATGTGCCTGACCTTCTCTGGAAAATCATTTTATAGCTGGATCCCTGTGGTCAACAATGCTTTGACCCCAACTCCCACACACTTCATTCTGGGCTTAGCAATCTACATTTCATCAGAGGACCACAGCTGCCTCAGGGGCTCATAGCTTGAAAACCAGCCTTTGATATAGCTGGGTCCTGCTCCTGATAGTATATTCACTTGTTATTCATCCAGTATGGTTTTTAAATGACTTAAGCACACCCTGATCCCCTTAAGAAAATATTCCAGTCTAGAAGATCTCATTGCTATTCAGCCTGATTTTGACTTTGGTCAATTTCATTCTCAGCCTGTACTATTCACCCCACTCCTTGCTGCTGGAAACCTTCAGATATCTGTGGACTGTTATCATTTCCTTCCATAGTCACCACTTGACCATGTTACACGTTTAGTTCTTTCACTTTTTTTCTTAAAAAATACATCTCTCCAGAATCTAGTTACTTGTACTGCTGTTCTCCAAGTTCTCTTGGAATTGTCAGTGTAGACCCCCAATGACCAGGGACAGGGAGCTTCTGCTAGAGCAATCTTTGTGAGGGACCCTTTCCTTGGGAATGCTCCTTGAGCCTGGCCTAAAACTCTCCCCAAACAAACTCACCTTCCAGACCTGCTTCAGAGTCTATTTGTTTCCATCAGGCTATAGAAGTTAGGCAGGGGATTTCTGTGTAGGGCAGAAAGTAGGTTGAGCTAGGAATTGTAATTAATATGGGCATCTGCCAAATGCTGATGAATGTTAGATGTGCTTGCAGGGCAGGAGTGAAGGAGAAATGCTACTTCATTAATTCAGGCCCTGAATGAATTCTTAGATATGTGTTTATCTTTATAAGCCACAGAGCTCAATCGTTGAAGGAGGCAAGCTTGCTGGTTTGAATCAAACAAAGCACTTGTTTTAACTTGAACATCTTGTTGGCTTTAAATGAGCAGTTCACGTTTACCCGAGCTGTGGCTAAAAGTCAGAATGTAATACAGAAAAGAATATTCTGTGTAACATCCTCACTCTTTGTACACTGGGAGAGAGGTAACATTTGAGTTAGTTTCACTCAAGGTTTCATAAGCTTGGGTGTGTTCCTCCAACTCAGTATGGCAAAGGCAAAACAGGTCAGGCTCATGAAGGGTATGAGGATTTGTCCACCCATCAGTTATGAAAGCATGAAACTCAGACGTAAACAAAACATCCTTGATACAGTAAAGTAGGCTCACCTCAAAATGTCCTACTGCTTATGAGCTAAATAGCTTCCATTTGGCAACCTACAGTGGAAGAGTACATTTGAAAAAATCAAAAACTGATATTTAACCAGCTCTGAATCTCACTATGATATCAATATTGACCAGCCCAGTGACCAATCAAGGGTCTTCCAAATTTATGTCCTATGCTCCCTCGCTAAACAAAATAAGCTTGACTCTGGATATTGGGAAAAGACAGTGCTTTCCATTATTGTAGTGCTATGTAACCTCCTCCCTCTGACCCAAGGCTGGAGTACATAAACCACTCGTAACCTGTGAACAGAGATCTCCTACTGGAATTCACTGTTTATAACAAAGGAATTGCCCTGGAATTATAACTAAGAATTGGTGATTTTGAATGGAGTTGAGACTATTCATACTAGGTTTGAATTTGGCTTGAAATTCATTTTCAGAACTATTACAACAGAAAAATTCTCTGCTTTAGTCACAAATGATGCTCAGGGACAATGTTGAAAACCAAAAGCGTAAATGTTCCCTATTCCTCGTTCCCCTATTCCTCATTCCTCATTATGGGGCAGTGCATTGGGACTATGATAGTCACCCTAGCACATAGTCATATAATTGAAGCATTTGAAGCCAACCAGAGCCATCTTATTGACATGCAAAATAATTGTTAGAATAGCTTGGTGTGAGAGTGAACACTAGTTGTTATATCTCTTCCTCACTCACTCAGGCTGCTACTACACTACCATGGTTCTGTCAGAAGGGCCATGGTAATGAGGCAATTCGAAGCAAGCTAATGTGGTACTGACATGGCTATTCAGTACCTCATTAGTACAATGGCAGCTGAGCAAACAAACTTCAATTTTCAGATTGACAGCGAAGATGGGGGCAGCTTTGAAATAAGCTTCCCAATTCGACATTCCCTTACTCTGTTCTAGTTCTGCAGGAGTAGGGAATGTCAAAGTGGGGCGCTTATTTCAAAGCTGCCCCCATCTTCACTGTCAATCTGAAAATTGAAGTTTGTTCGCATGGTTGCTATTATACTAATGAGATGCTGAATATGCATGTCAATGCCTCATTAGCTTGCTTCAAATTGCCTTATTACCATGGCACCTCTGGTGGGACCATGGTAGTGTACCAGCAGCCTCATTGTGCTAGTTAAAGATGAACAGAAGCTTTGTAGCTAGGTTGCAAGGGATCGTGGGCTCAGTCTTGCTCTTTTCTATTATCTTGACAGAAAGGGTTTGGGTTAAAACAGAAACACAAATATGAAGTCCATTCCTATCTGAATTTAGCTCCTAGCAGCCCTTTCTTTTCCACTCAAAACATGAATAAAGTCGAAAATAAAGAAGGACCAGCATGCTATTGTTTCAGTTTTGTTTCAGTTTCTAATCAGTTCACAAATGGCAGGAAATTAGCTAGCTTTCCACGAACATCTGTTCCACTTCTGGCTCAGAACATTGGAGGCAAATGCTGTGTCAAGTATAATCATGGGCATCTCTAATATTATATATACATATACTTTAGTCCATAGTCCTATTGCTCATTCATCATATTATGCCACAGCAGAACGCATCACATTCTCTTTCCCCTATAGAGAATGACATTCTCCATTAATAGAATGATGGACTGCCTCAAACTGAGGATCAGGGGACAGTATCACAGGTCTGGGTACTTAGTGAACACCTTGAAAGCTAGTACATACTAATACTTAGCATTTTTCAGGTAAGATTTTCAAAAGCTTATAAATGACTTTAGGTTTCTGAGTCCTATTTTTGAAAATAGGCACACTGGAGTTTAAGGCTTTGTTTACTTTAGAGTAAGGCTGACATAGGAGAGCCCATGTTGGCCTAGGTCTGTAAGGCCTTGTCTACTTTCACCCCTGCACCTCTGTCAATCTGTCCTGAGTAACTGAAGTCAATATACTCACTTCGGCATCTTCCATATGGTAAGGTTAGGGGCTGATGCTCTTCCATCAGCTCCAACTACTCTTCTTTTTCTAGTGGAGTACCTGAGTTAATGAGAGAGTGCTCAGAGATTGATGCATCGTGTCTAAGCAGACACAATAAATCAATGGTGGGTGGCTCGATTGCAGCAGCGTCAATCCACCACCACTTCCCCTGCTAATGGAAGCTGCCACTACACTGACCTAATAAATCCACCTCTATGAGAGAGGTGGCAATTAGACTGATGCAGTTGTGGGAAGGCAGTATCTCTACAGACTGTCATGGCTGTACATCAAGCTAACATTGCACATTTAATAAAAAGCAGCACTACCATTTTCTGCAACTATTTTGTGTTTCTAAGAGGTGCATAAAGCAGATCTAATAAAAGTGGAAGCAACACTGCCTGCTGTTAAATGATCATATTGTGCTGCCTGCACTCCTATCAATAATCTTTAATGAAAAAGTCAATGGGAAAAACAGAGGAAAAACAAATGAACATTATCTGACTGTTGTTAATAAATGTTAGGGGTGGGCAAAATATGGCCCACAGGCTGGATCTGGGCTATGAAATATGGGGATCCAGCCTGCAGCCCAGCAGGAACCTTGGGCAGGCTCGCTGCCTGCCATGGCCCCAAATACGGCTGTGGTCATTGGGTGCATCTCTGTGCAGTATGCTGCATGGACATCAGGGATCCCTGCTTCCTGCCCTCAGCACCATCCTCACAGCCAATCGGAGCTGCAAGGGCAGTGCACACAAAGACCGTTCAGCATGCAATTTCCTCCTCCCCACAAGGAGCGTGCCAAGCAGAGACACATGCTGGTCCCGTTGGCTGGCCACTTTGGGTGGCCTGGTGAAGCTGCAGCAGCCAGGGAGCCTGTCAGAGGGTCCTGCTGGGCTGCCTCCCAACCACATCCTGAGCCTGACATCCCACCCCTTCCCACACCACAACTCCCTGCCCCAGGTCACAACCCCCACCTGCATCCAAGGGCTCTACACCTTCCTCCTGCCGCCATCTCCCTCCCAGAACTCTGGATGGGCAATTCCCCATCCAGAGTTTCCTACTGTGCCTAAACTCCATTCCAGACCCTGCACCCCCTGCGCTAATACTGTAGAAAACTGCAGCCCCTGGTCACTTACCAAATTCTTGGAATGCCCCCAACTCCAGCAAAAATTCCTACCCACCTCATGTTACAGCATTAAAGAAGCCAACACATGCTTCATTAATAATAGCTTCATAAAGGTGTTTCTCTAAATGTTTCATTTCAAATACAGTACTTTTGGTGCCAGATTGCAAACCCATTTTCCACTTAGTAGGATGAGTCATGGTTCTGCCATCTTTACTGACTTAGTGTTGCACTCTACTACTTGATTAGTTCAGCAATGGACATACTTATGGAGTAAAGTAATAGTGGGTGAAATGTGCTGATGGAACTGCACAGAGCACACAAGGCCAGAAGTGGAACTTAACATACTGGATACATTTTTGCTGTCTCTGCACAGGAGTGAATTCCATTCAATGTGAGGAAAGGTGGCAGACTCAGTATCTTGAGTATTCTGTACAATTACAACATATGACAGGGCTAGATTATGCAAGAATTCTTGGTGCTCGGGTAGTTCTATTGAGCTCAGTGTCAAACTGATCATGCAAATGCACACTAGTGTGAGTAAAGATTGCACAATACAACCCAGAATTGCAAGAGTTGAACTTGCACATATTTGATTTTCCACGGAATAACTCACTCTAAAGACTGGTATACTTTATTATGGGTTCTTTTCACCCACTCTGCCTCTGTTTTCTGAGTCCTGGGGGCCTAGTCTTCCAATATACAAAGCAATGCCACTGTAATT
This sequence comes from Carettochelys insculpta, assembly GCF_033958435.1. Taxonomy (NCBI): domain Eukaryota; kingdom Metazoa; phylum Chordata; order Testudines; family Carettochelyidae; genus Carettochelys; species Carettochelys insculpta. The sequence continues at coordinate 16,503,561 of NC_134153.1, forward strand.
TGGTCTTGCTGAGAGTGCATGAGACTGGAGTCAATGACCTCTTGACGTCCCTTCCAGATCTGAGATATGTATTTCTCCATACGTATGTCTAATCAACACTAGTAGCTTTTGCAGACGGCAAAAACCAAACCTATGAGCATTTGAGCTTTGTTTTTGCTTCGGGTTCTGAGTTGTGCCAACAAGGCTATGTCTACACTTCAGAAAAACTTCAAAATGGCCATACTAATGGCCAAATCGGAGAATACTAATGAGGCGCTGAAATGAATATTCAGCACCTCATTAGCGTGCTGCTGGCCGTGGCACTTTGAAAGTGCCGTGTTTCGCTCGTACGCAGCTCGTCTACACAGGGGTCGTTTTTGAAAGGACCCCACAACATTAAAATCCCCTTATTCCTATCACTTTATTTTTGAAAGAAGCAAACTGAGCACTAGATTTTTATACCCGAGTCATTTTGAGTAGTTGTTCCATTGCAATCAATTGAGATCAATATGGAGGATGAAGCTACTTTATATGCAGAGTGGTGGCAATAACACTCCCTCTAAATGAATCAGATTATGATTCAATATCAGACAAGATTCTGCCACCTTTATTCAGTCTGAGTTGTAAATTACAGGATAAGTATACCCACTAAAATCAACAGCAGAGCTCAATGTGACTAAGAATCTGGCTCTTACAAAACAATATAAATGTCCATTGTGCTTTTATTAAATAAGCTTCCTAACAAAATCCATAAAGTGCAATTAGCATGCTACAAATGTGACCTAGTTATAGCCTCTGAAAAATTATTATTAGAAGTTATGGTAAATCATAGTTCAAAAAAAGACACATTTGTGTGCGTCTATGTGTATGGTTTTTAATGGGATTCTACATATTTTGCATGCATTTTTGTATGTTTAATGGGGTATACAGTTTAAACCATTCTACTGTAGATCTGTTTCCCCATCTCACTGACATATTTTTTTGCATAATATTAGCACTAACCTTTGAGTCACCCACATCCTGGTATGCATCACCACATTTTCTTTATGAAACAGAAGAGAATCTTTGCATACTCTCTGACACTCACAATGATAAATTGTATTTTTTTCCTCCTCTCTTTCTTTGTGAAAAGGGGCCTGTGTGGGAAAATTCTGATACCAACTCCTACTTACTCTCAGGAGGTATTGTCTATGAGACAGAAATTGATATGCTCTTCAAAAGCCATTTTTGGTATGCAATTTACAATGCCTGATTTAAAAAAAAGTACAGACTGAACATTGTCCCAGTTTTGTGTATATCTCACTTGGTGTAAATGATATCAAAGTCATCCTCAGAACTCTGTGGCTTTGTCTACAACTGGAAAATGACCAGGTATGGACAATGCTAGGCTACTTTGTCCCTTCTGCACCAGGATTGTTAAAGAGTCTGGAATGTTGACAATGCTCATGACTGTATCATGAGTCTTTCCATATTTGATGCATTTCATAGCATTTATTTGGTGTATTACTTTGCAACTTGCCTGACGCAGTCAAAAGATTACACAAGAATCTCAGCTTCCTTTAGTGAAATATACCGACATCAACACACTGGGCCTCAGAGGAAGGAAGGTCCATCCAGTGGTGGAGCCTTAGTCAGGGACTTGAAAAAAATAAAATAAAATAGAGAGGGAGAGAGATAGTTATATTACAGGTTGAACCTCTCTAATCTGGTGTACCCTTGGGACCTGACCGGCACCAGATGAGAGAATTTATCAGACTACAAGAGGTCAATATTGTCTAGCAGCATTACCAACACTTCCGCTGCTTACTGAGTGCTTAGAAGACATGTAGCGGTAAATTACAGATAAGTAAGAGCACAGAACACTGAGAGTCAGGACTGGTGGCTTTAAACAAACTTCATGGGACGATGGGGAACTTGGTCACAACCACAATAAGTGGTTGTCTGTCTAAGTAAAATGATGCCGGATGACGGATGTTCCAAACGAGAGAGATCCAAATTGCAGAGGTTCAACCTGTAGTGCAAAGTTCAATAATCTAGATAAACTAAACTCTGGATTCTAAGGGTCTACTCCAAATATCTGAAGAAGTTGGTCTTACTCATGAAATGTTATGACCTAATCTATTTGTTAGTTTTTAAGGTGCTACAGGACTGCTTGTTATTTGGAACTGAGTCAGTTAGTCTTGACCTATGCAGGAAAAACTCCCATGAAATTTGTGATCAGTCACTGTATTCCAGACCAATGTATACTTGATAAATGTGGGGAAATAAAAAACATGAAGGCAAATCTTTTGTTCTTCATCCTCCAAATAATCATTACTTACAGTAAACAAAACCAAAACCCACTCCTCCTTGCTCTATACATGGCCTACGTATAACAATTTTAATCAGTAAGAAGCCTGTATTGTAGCCCTTTGGTGTTTTGAGAAAAGGAAGCTACCGTGATTTTGGCTGTCTACACTACCACCCTCCTTCAAAGGACGGATCGTGATTAGGGTGTTGGGAGTTTACTAATGAAGTGCTGCACTGCATACGCAGCACTTCATTAAGCAAATTCTCCCCCGTGGCAGCTTCGACGTTTTAAACTTCAAAGTAGTGGCTCACATCTAGCTGTGGCTCACCTGCCGGTACTTCGAAGTGCCGGGGCAACTCTGAAGTCCCTTTACTCCTCAAAATTTTGAGGAGTAAATGGACTTCGAATTTGCCCTGGCACTTCGAAGTACTGGTGGGTGAGCCGCGACTAGATGTGAGCCCGTACTTTGAAGTTTAAAACTTCGAAGCTACCACGGGGGGCGGGGGATTTGCTTATGCAGCGCAGCACTTCATTAGTAAACTCCCAACACCCTAATCGCCATCCTTCCTTCAAAAGGAGGGTGGTAGTGTAGACACAGCCTTTGTTTACTAAACCCTATGTGGCTGGCCCCAAAATGAACACTATAATGATCTGAACTAGGAACAAATATCACATCCAGGAAAAAAGCCAACAAGAATGGTCAAATGGATCCTCATGTAAGGATTCAGAAGAAGAAATCCAGTGGCTGGAACAGCTTTTTCAAGAACCCTGAAGTCTATTACCAGTAATTCAGTACATACCTACTCAAGAAAAGTTGTCTAACTGGTTTTGTTGTTTCAGCTGTACTGAACTAGGAGAAGCAAACAAAGACTTAGCATTCCAATTAAGTTTGACTCTGAACATTATTTTTGAGTAAATATTTATAATCATTGATGATGTCCCATCATCCGAGAGAGGCTGGAATACAAAAGTTTTCTGTTTAACAAGTTAATCATTGCAGCCTTGAACAAGTCTGGTGAGGGTGGACAAAGTGTAATATTTACTACCCTTCTGTGAGTATAAAATTTTTAATAGTAAAGAAAAAAGCTGATTTCTTGTTCTCTTTTATTGATGTAGCTGCCAAATTGACTATTACTGATAGAAAAGAGACTGTCCATCAAATCAATAACTCATGTATTCAGAGTTGTAATCTCAGGGCAATTTGTACTTTTCAAAAAAAAGTTTTTTTTACTTAATTCAGGAAATGGGCTGCCGCCAAGCAGTAAGATTCTTTCGGCTCTGATGTTATAAACAAATGCTAAAGGAAATCAAGCCAAACTTTATTTCAGTTTCTTTTACATTTCAAACTACCATGAAGAAGAATGAAGTATTGAGTTTTTTAAATCTGCAAGTCTCAAGGTGAAGTTAACAGAAAAAACTATCAAGTTTTGACAACCTGTCAAAAATCTTTCAACCCCCCGTCCCCCATGCTGTTAATAACCTCAAGTGCAGCATTAGCAATAAACTGCATGCTTTACTGTGATATGGCAACTTCAAAGTAATTGTGTGGTGGAGATTATCCAATTGCAATTCTCTAAAGCAGCTGTTAAAACAAACTGCAGAACCATGACATCAGAGCTAGGCAAAATAATATGTCAACTTCTAGTGGCAAACTTAAAACTTGTATTCATCCAGTCATTCTTATTCAGGTAAAACTAAAAGAAATTAATAGAAGGTGGACAAGGGCCTAGGAAAGTACCAGTCACCAGACAGCATGGAGACAGCTTATCGCATTGATCAACAGATACTGGTTTTAAATCACAGGTAAACAGTCCTCTAAAATGCATGAGGCTACTTTAAAGTTTAGCCGCCTACATATTTTTTACCCATTGTAATTGAAAAAAAAAAGTGGGGGAGGGAGGGGGAACTGTAACTTTTAACAACGTTACTAGGTCACCAGGCAAGATTATAAAGTTCTTGCCACACCCACACTAACAGTTTGCTAAATGCAGTATTGTATAACTGAAAGAAGAGAGACAATTCATGCAAAAATCTTTTACAGGTACATCTGCAAAATGAGAGCAGTTCTGACAACTGTTCTTTAGCCCAGTTAACACGCTCACACTCACAGTGGTCTCTATGCCTTGTCTCTTTGGAAAAGCTGAATATTGGGAGAAAGAAGCACCTACACTCTCTGTGAATGTCTGGCTTTTCCAGAAACAGAGCTTAATATTTGTCAGGGCATGTTTGCTTTGCTGGAAAAAGGGTCCCTCCCTCCTGCATCATTTTTTCAAAGTATGATTACTCCCAGTAACATGCTAAGAAAAATGGATGAAAGAGATGAGAGCCCCAATGAAAGCTTTGTTTAGTCATTTAACTAGCCTTTTATACACAGACCTACTGCTCCTTTTTCTTATTGACTGTTTATAAAGACATTTTTTACCTTTTGGGGCTGGGGCTGCAGATGATATATACTGTTAATCTAAAAATAAGGAGACACCATTCCCACCCATCTTGGCTAATAGCCATTCATGGACCTAAGCTCCATGAATTTATCTACCTCTTTTTTGAACTCTGTTAAAGTCCTGTCTTCACAACATCCTCTGGCAAGGAGTTCCACAGGTTAACTGTGTACTGGGTGAACAAAAATTTCCTTTTGTCAATTTTAAACTTGCTAGCCATTAATTTCATTTGCATTAACTGAAATGAATGCTGTTTAATCCCTTTTGGGTACATCTCGCCGATACACAATTTTTGTATTACACTATAGTCCAGATTTCAATAGTCAGGCAACATCTGTGATCTGGCATCCCCATGGGTGCTCCTTGGCCAGAGCTCTCATAGGGAAAAGTTGATCCTCGCATTCAGCAGCTCTTCCCCTGCGCTTCCAGATAATTCAGTTGTGGCACTCAAACTCAGGAGGGAGGGAGAAGAGGAGGGACTGGGAAATGGTATCCCTAGCCTCAGTTTAAAATGTCAGAGGCTGGAAAGAGAGAGATCAGTCAATGACTACATGTTCTTTTCACTCCCTCTGGGACACCTGGCATTGACCACTGTTGGAAGATAGGATATTGGGCTGGATGGACCTTTGGTCTGACCCAGTATGACTGTTCTTCTGTTCTAATTCAACTGAAACATACACCTTTTTACTAGTCTAGATGTGGCCCATATGTGGTCACAGTAGTTGAGGCCATACAACAAACCAGTACTCACATGCGTTAACTTTAGAAATGATTCTATGAATTTACACTATCAAAACCGGGAGGGTGTGTGATCTGATTGCTAAAGCGGCTTACTGAGAATCAGGACTTGTGTGTTCTGCTCCCACCCTGGCTGTGAGATGTGCATGTTCCTCAGTTTACTTAGAAAATGGATATGTTAATAATGGTGATGAGCCAGGAGGGAGGAAATGACACTGGCTGATTGACAAGGTGGAGGTGAGGACACCCTTTAAAAAATGCCCTGACTTGTAGGTGGAAGTCCAAGTTCCAGAAGGAAGGGCCACCTGGAGGAACATAGGCAGCGCCATCCCTAGAGGGTGCTGGGGCTACAACCTCTCTGCAGGGTCCACCCCCACCCTGCTCTGTTCCAGCCCTTCCCCCAAGACTCACCCCTGCTCTGTCCCCACTCCACCTCTTCCCACTGCACCTCTTCTCCCAACTTCCTCCCCCTCAGATATGAGCTGGGGGATTACTGGAGGCCCTGGGTCAGCCCCCTCTCACACACACCACAGCAGTGGGAGCAGAAGATACCTAGCAACATGCTTGGCTGCCCTCTCTTCTCTCAGCTCTTGGTGCTCTGCTTCATCATGGTGGTAGGAAGCAGAGTGCCCCAGTCACAGCCTGCTCCCCGCAAGTGATGCAGGGCTTGGGAGCGTGGGCCAGGGTCAGGGCTGGTGCTGGGGTCAGGGCACTCTGTTTCCAACCACTGCAGTGAAGCAGAGCACGGTGGGCTGGGAGATGGGCAGCAGGGCAAAGCAGAGCTGTGGCTCCCACGGCCATGGTGAGCGTGGTGGGGCCTGACACCTACCACCACCCGGCTCTAGCACCTCTTCCTCCCAGTAATCCCCCAGGCAGCCTTGAGCCGCACAGATAACATGCAGTGGAGGGTGGGAGAGGATCATCCCATCCATAGGACAGCTGATGCAGCAGCTACAAGGCTACTCCAAGAACAGGGCCAGGGGCAGCTGCTATGAATCATCCTATAGACAGGACATCATTCAACATGGGCCTGTAACTTACTTATAGATGGTATTCCTTATTGGGTGTTTAAAGTTTGGGTTTGGGCACTTAAGGGCCGTGTCTACACGTGCCCCAAACTTCGAAATGGCCATGCAAATGGCCATTTCGAAGTTTACTAATGAAGCGCTGAAATGCATATTCAGCGCGTCATTAGCATGCGGGCGGCAGCAGTGCTTCGAAATTGACGCGCCTTGCTGCCACGCGGCGCGTCCAGATGGGGCTCCTTTTCGAAGTAGGTGGCTTCCTTTCAAAAAGGAGCCCCATCTGGACGCGCCGCACGGCTGCAAGGCGCATCAATTTCGAAGCGCTGCTGCCGCCCGCATGCTAATGAAGCGCTGAATATGCATTTCAGCGCTTCATTAGTAAACTTCGAAATGGCCATTTGCATGGCCATTTCGAAGTTTGGGGCACGTGTAGACGTAGCCAAGAAGTCCTAGTAGGCTTTTCTACTCCTCTCTGAACTGGGTCTCACTGGCTGCAATACCCATCCACAATAACATTACACTGAAATTATCAACATAGGTGAAAAGCGCATTAGCGTGTTAGCATTTGCAAATCATTTCACAACCCTCAGACACATGAATGATTGTAACATTCTTGCTGACATGTTACTGGTCAGTTGTAGTATTAATTTTGAGTGAAAGTGAAATAAAGCTTCTTGTGAGGCTCTCTAGAAAGTAAACAAAAATTCCACTTTAAATAGCAGAGTGTCAAATACATGTTTTGCAGAAGCAGAGTCGTGTATTACAATCTTAGTTTACAGGCATCAAATTAGGTACAGGTTGCACTTCCATGGTCAAGTCCCAAACAAGTGAATTTGCTGGACTGGGCAGGTCAGGGGGCCCTGCCTTCAGGTGGCCCCAGCCTCTTGCTCTCCTGGGACTCCAACCCTACCTGGGCTTCCCAGATCAGGAGGGAGCTGTGGCTGCATTATCCTCCCCGACCCCACCCTGGCACTGCTAGACACTGCTCTGGCCCCGCTCATGTCCCCTAGACGCCATTGTGACCCCAGCACACACTGCTCCCAGAACATCCATGGAGTACTGGATTTTAGAGGCGTGGATTAAGAGGTGCAACCTGTAATTATTGTTTGTGTCTTCTGTGGGGATATTAATAGCACCTAAAGTTAAGAATGTGCATGAATCTTTTTCAGGAGCAGGCTGCCAAATATGTTACAATTAGCTATAAAAAAATAAAGTTACTGTTCCTTTTGAGTAATGACATTCTACTGCTCACAACTCTAGACTTGGATCTAGTCTACTGTCTACTCCTACAACACAAATCAATTCTCAAGACTGTGAAAAATTTCTCCCCAAGTGTCATGATCAGGTTTACCATAGACACAGCTAAGTGGATGAAGCAATGTTTCGGCCGATCTACTTACCACCTCTTCAGAATTTTAGTTACCTCCCCCCGCCACACAAAAATAATAAAAAAAATCACCTCACTTTCCATGATTGCATTAAGCATCTTTTGTAGAGTGGAATTGCACTTCTGCCACTGAGGAGCTTAAATGTACAAGTATGTCAATAATCTAAAATATAAACTATATAAACTTCTGAGAGCTTTGAAGGTGGTACGATGATAGGGAACAACCTGCATGGATTTAAAGACCAAATCACGTCAAACCAATCTGATAGCTTTCTTTGATAGGATAACAAGCCTTGTAGTTAGGGGAGAAGCGGTGGATGTGATATACCTAGACTTTAGCATACAGGCTATATAGATACAGACTAACACAGCTACCTATGTGAAACTACACTTTAGTAAGGCATTTGATATGGTCTTGCATGATATTTTTATCTATAAACTAGGCAAATACAACATAGATGGGGCTGCTATAAGGTGGGTGCAAAACTGGCTGGATAATCCTACTCAGAGTAGTTATTAATGGTTCTCAATCCTGCTGGAAAGGTATAACAAGTGGGGTTCTGCAGCGGTCTGTTTTGGGACCAGTTCTGTTCAATATCTACATCAACGATTTATAGAAAGTATAGAAAGTATGCTTATTAAGTTTGCAGATGATACCAAGCTAAGAGAGCGTGCAGCTGCTTTGGAGGATAGGGTCAAAATTCAAAATGATTTGGACAAATTGGAGAAATGGTCTGAAGTAAACAGGATGAAGTTTAATAAAGACAAATGCAAAGTGCTCCACTAAGGAAGGAACAATCAGTTTCACACATACAGAAAGGGAAGTGACTGTCTAGGAAGGACTATGACAGAAAGAGATGTAGGGGTTACAGTCGACCACAAGCTAAATATGAGCCAACATTGTGATGCTGTTGAAAAAAGCAAACGTGATTCTGGAATGCATTAACAGGTGTATTGTGAGCAAGACATGAGAAGTCATTCTTCTGCTCTACTCTGTGCTGGTTAGGCCTCAGTTGGAGTATTGTGTCCAGTTCTGGGCACCACATTTCAAGAAAGATGTGGAGAAATTGGAAAGGGTCCAGAAAAGAGCAACAAGAATGACTAAAGGTCTAGAGAACATGACCTATGAAGAAAGGCTGAAAGAACTGGGCTTGTTTAGTTTGGAAAAAAGAAGATTGAGGGGGGACATGACAGCAGTTTTCAGGTGTCTAAAAGGTTGTCATAATGAGGAGGGAGAAAACTTGTTCTTCTTGGCCTCTGAGGATAGAACAAGAAGCAATGGGCTTAAACTGCAGCAAGGAAGGTTTAGGTTGGACATTAGGAAAAAGTTCCTAACTATCAGCATGGTCAAACACTGGAATAAATTGCCTAGGGAGGTTGTGGAATCTCCATCTCTGGAGATATTTAAGAACAGGTTAGATAGATGTCTATCAGGAATGGTCTGGACAGTACTTGGTCCTGCCATAAGGGCAGGGAGATGGACTCGATGACCTCTCAAGGTGTCTTCCAGTCCTAGCATTCTATGCAGTGTCTTTTAGTCCCTTAACAATAGCAGCTGGTAATTCCTAAAGGTAAGAAAGGAAACCATTACTAGCTGAGCAAAGCAAGGGCCTACACACCACTTGATGACATTTCTGCCTGGTGACACAATAACTTTTGGACAACATATTGAATCAAGAATTTTTATGTAAAGGGGGCACACCTCAGCCTTTTGCATTTGGAAGAGGAGGGGATGAGGAACACATGAGGAGTTACAAGGAGTTTCTGAAATACAGGAGGGGTGGCACACAGGCAGTTCTTTAATGGGTATTGGAGAGCTGGAAGGAGTCTGTGATACATTTGAGAAGCACCAGACAGTGTTTTACCTTTTTTTTTAATAACAATGAACACTGGAAGAAGGCCCTTCCCTGCTCATAGGAGAGGCAGCCCCTGCTTGGAAGCTTGGGTCATAAAGGACAGGGGTATGAATCACAGCTCCTGTGAGGCAGTGAAGCATCATACCCAGCTAAAGTACTGTGGATTCTGGGGAAAATATTTCAGCTCTTTGTTTGATTTTAATACCCACGTTTCCCTTAGAAGACAGTTTTGATGGAAATCTTTTGATTCTTCCTAGTCATAACTAAAGCTCCAATAGTTATGGAGCTGGGCTTTTAAAAAAGTTATTTGCAAAATGAGCTTCTATTTATTGCACTTTTTTCTCGATGCTTTGCCTTATCACTTCTCTTTGTCGCAGATACAGCAGAGCACTACCGGGTGTGTGCCCGTGTTTACTTTTTTGAGCAGACTTGTGAAATGTAACATTCTCTGCCTTGCTTTCATCTTAATTTGTCTTCACCGTTACATTTGCTTTTGATTTCCTATTCTCCCTCTTTAGCCATATGCATATACAAGCTCAATTTCTTGAAACAGGTTACTCAACATGGTAAAAAAAAAACCTCTTAAGATTGCTCTCCTCATTCAGTAACTTGGAGTACATCTTCACTAAGCGGAAAAATTGAAACTGTCGTGTTCAATCTTCCAGAGGTCAATGTAGCGTGCCTGATGGAAGCGTTCTAAATTGAACTCAGAGGGCAACCCCTGCCAGCACTGGTACTCCTGTTCTGATTAGCCTCTCGCCATGGAGATGGTGCAGAAGCTCAAATTAAGATACATCAACACCAGCTACATAATTAATATAGTTCTAGTTGCATCTCTCAATTTGACTTTCCCCTTTAGGCTGATGCCAGGTCTATAGTTTCCCCAGAAGTTCAACAACAAAGAGAAGAATTTCAGGGTATCTACGGTGTATGGTTTTCATTTAATCATCTTAAAGCTTCCCAGTGTACTTATTTGCAACATCCCTCCTCCTTTGTATCTCCAGTAAATTCATTTCTTCTGACGCTACAATTATTGTATGCATTTTTATCTGCCAGCCATTTGAAGCCAGTAATTACTCACCATAGTGTGATGGAAAACCACTGAAACCATAAGCTTAGTGCTCCACTGCAGGATTTAATATTTGGTAAGTTGATCTCTCATTATATTTGCTAAATAACTCACAGTCAGATAACTTCATTCAAATAGTTTATCCTTTTATCTGTCGTTAGCAGGTCATCCCCTTCTTTAAAAATAAAAGGGGGAAAAAAATAAAGATCAGCCAACCTGTACTGTGGTTAAGAAGATCACCTGTCAGTTAAGGAAGAGACTTTGAGGAAAGGTTCTTGCAGCTATAACAATCTGAAATAAATTAGCTGTGAAAATTAATCAAAAGCTTTTGAAATGGGATCAAATAGAACTGAGAGACTACTCCTGCTCCCAGTTAAGTCAAGTGCAAAACTTCCTCTTCTTGCAATGGAACTTTGTTTTTTGGGGGGAGTTTTTTACACCCCTCCACCTCCATCAGAATGTTTGCAAAAGTTCTGAAAGTATCTTAAATGAGCGTGAGCACATTTCATGACTTTCTAAAATGATGATCAGGTAAGAGGAAGAGGAGGAACTGTTCTTTAACTTTGAGATAAAGTCCCATTAGGTCTGAGTACTATGAATAAATGTCCATGCACATACTGGAAATACAGTTGGAGTGAGACAGAGGTTAAATAAGAGATTTCTGAAGGTTAACAGAAACAAATGAAAAACCAATAGCCCAGCCCTTTACCTAAAAACATTCTAGGGCAAACTCCTTCCATCAGAACTGCATAGAATAGCTGACTTCAGGTTTTCAGCTCCTGCTGGTTGTACAATAAATCCATGCGATATAGAGTAGGACAACAGAACAGGGGGAAAACTCTTCTATTTGCTAGACAACTGAAGTTTGAAAAATGTACCTTAAATATACAAATACATCTTGGGATAAAAATAGATGCAGAACTGTCATCACACTTTGACCCACATTTTTTTTCCATGCACTGTTGTGGTCTACACTTATCACTTATCTGAAGTGCACCATTCTACAGTGAGACTCTTACTTCCAGCTTCACTAGAGGAAGTTTCTTTCTTTATATTGCCTACCTGAGTAGACAGAGAACCAGCTTCCAGTGCTGTCTTAATTTTTGTGCCTGTGTATCTCTTACTTCTCTGAGCAGAGCACTCCTCCTGTGGTTAACCCAATTGACTTCAGTGGGACAGCTCCTGTAAGTTTTGTTGAATGAAGCTCCTTTGTGTCTTTTCCCCCTTCCTCTGACTATTTTTATTTGTATTGTACTATGTTGGTTCCTGAGTATCTGACCAATAACCATTAATACAAAAGACAATGTAAAAGTTTCTTTGTTCCTTTTTTCTTGCATGTGAGATATATAAATGCAGAAGTAAAACATCCAGTTTTGTACATGGTGATGCACTTCTGCAAATGCTGCCTATTTCACTGTTTTTATACTTCATTTACAATGAAATTGGTGGTTTTCAGGCTCAGTGTAAAAGCTGAGGGGGAGCTGACAGATCTGGTGGGAAGGGAGGTGAGAAACAATAGGGAAATGTTAGAACTTGCATGTGGGTGGTGGTCAACAGAGTTACTGCTGAGTCTCCACAAATGACTTGGATGTGTGTGGTACAGTCTGGTTGCAAATGCCCAATGGACACCTCCCCAAATTAATGGTGTGACAGCTCCAGGGCTGCAATGATGCTTCCCCAATACAGAAAACACACATCAGGAGAAAGGGGCACCTCAAGAGTGGGGATGAGACATAGCACAGCTCCCTGATGTTGTGGCAGTCCTCAATCACCCTCCGTCCACCGGGGCTGTCCATGAGAACAGATGAACGGTAACTTGTTGCCATATTTTCCACCATCTCTCCTGCCACAAGCAGAGCTCTGGCACAGGGGAAACTCTTGGATCTGTCTGGTAAATTCTTTGGCTTCTGGGATGGCCTGGGCAGACCCCTGCTTTTTTTGGAGACTTCAAACCAAAGTAATAACTGACTAACAGAAAAAAAACCACTCTGAAACCTTGGTACTGATGCATGCCATCCTACTTACACAAAAATTAGTGGAAGTTTCACCATTGCCTGCAGTGGGAGCAAACCTGGGCCTATGTGGGCTAGGCAGGGGTGACATGGCAGTATGCACAAGGGGTTGCGTGCACACCCCAGCACACAATCCCATCCTGTGTACTCACCACTTACTGCTGCTTCTAGTGACTGTGGAGCAGTCTTGCTCCTTTCCCAGAGCAGCATAAGTAAAAGAAGCTTACACTGCAATTAGATGTTCTCTCTTGTTTGCTTATACTTCACTCCACTTTTCTACTTTTACCTTATCCCTTTTATGTACCAATTTAAAAAAAAAAAAAGGCAGAAGAAAGAAATCCATGAGTCCCCCTTTGAACAGTCTTTCTGCAAGCCACAGGTTTTATTGTGGGAAATTACTTACCTTAGAAATAAAGACTTATAAAGCAAAAGTTATAGAAGGCCAAATCTACACAGAAGGGAGGACTCCCATAGCACTAGATTTCTTGCATGAAGTCTTTCTGCATCTCTCTCATTTGGGGTCTGAACCATACATTTTCTCTTTATCTGGGCCATAGTAGATTGAGTGTTCCACTTCTACCCAGATTGTATAAAGGGTAAATTATTCTTTGGCATTAAATCCCATTTTTATATTATGCCCAGGACTGTAAGAAACAAGTACAATGGGGAAACCATGCATTAGTAGACAATTCATTACAAGGAATCTGTACATCTTAAAGTTGGGTGAACTGCTGCTTCAAACAATATTGGCTGTGTCTACATGGGCACATATCTTCAAAATAGCCATATTTCGAAGATTACTAATGAGGCGCTGAATTGAATATTCAGCGCCTCATTAGCATTAGGATGCTTCCAGCCATGGCGCTTCTGGGATAAGGGGATTTCGAAAGGTGCGGGGTCCTTTTGAAAAGGACCCCCGTGTAGCCACGCGCAGCCGCACGCTTTCGAAGCACCATGGCTGGAAGCATCCTAATGCTAACGAGCCACTGAATATTCACTTCAGCGCCTCATTAGTAATCTTTGAAATATGGCTGTTTCGAAGATATGTGCCGGTGTAGACACAGCCTATGTGCAGTTCTATTACTAGTTTTGTGTTAAATGCCTCCCTGGGCTTTGGTTTATCCATCGGGGAAAATGATACAAATGTCTCTCAATGGCATTGTGAGATTCAGTTAATTGTTTGTTCTTCATTTAAACCACCGGCACATGAAGTGATCCTTAGAATCATAGAACACTAGGACTGGAAAGGACTTCGAGAGGCCATCGAGTCCAGCCTCCTGCCCCAATGGCAGGACCAAGTACTGTCTAAACCATCCCTGATAGACATCTATCTAACCTGTTCTTAAATATCTCCAGCAATGGAGATTCCACAACCTCCCTTGGTAATTTATTCCACTGTTTGACCACCCTGACAGTTAGGAACTTCTTCCTAATGTCCAACCTAAACCTCCCTTGCTGCAGTTTAAGTCCATTGCCTCTTGTTCTATCCTCAGAGGCCAAGAAGAACAAGTATTCTCCCTCCTCCTTATGCCACCCTTTTAGATACCTGGAAACCGCTATCATGTCCCCCCCTCAATCTTCTTTCTTCCAAACTAAACAAACCCAATTCTTTCAGCCTTTCTTCATAGGTCACATTCTCTAGACGAGCAACGAAGGGTCCTGTGGCACCTTATAAACCAACAGAAAAGTTTTGAGCATGAGCTTTCATGAGCACAGACCCACTTCATCAGATGCTGGTCTAACACGGCTACCCCTCCGATACTTGACACTATTCTCTAGACCGCTAATCATTCTTGTTGCTCTTTTCTGGACTCTCTCTAATTTCTCCACATCTTTCTTGAACTGCGGTGCCCAGAACAGGACACAATACTCCAGCTGAGGCCTAACCAGTGCAGAGTAGAGCAGAAGAATGACTTCTTGTTCACAACACACCTGTTAATGCATCCCAGAATCGTGTTTGCTTTTTTTGCAACAGCATCACACTGTTGACTCATATTTAGCTTGTGGTTCACTATAACCCCTAGATCCCTTTCTGCTGTAGTCATTCCTAGACAGTCTCTCCCCATTCTGTGTGTGTGAAACTGATTGTTCCTTCCCAAGTGGAGCACTTTGCATTTGTCCTTATTTAACTCCATCCTGTTTACCTCAGACCATTTCTACAATTTATCCAGATCGTTTTGAATTATGACCCTATCGTCCAAAGCAGTTGCAACCCCTCCCAGCTTGGGATCATCTGCAAACTTAATAAGCGTACCTTCTATGCCAATATCTAAATTTTTGATGAAGACATTGAACAGAACCAGTCCTAACACAGACCCCTGCGGAACCCCACTTCTTATACTTTTCCAGCAGGATTGAGAACCATTAAGAACTACTCTCCGAGTACGGTTATCCAGCCAGTTATGCACCCACCTTATAAAATTGTATTTGCCTAGTTTTTTTTATAAGAATATCATGTGAGACCCTATCAAATACTTTACTAAAGTCTAGGTATACTGCATCTACCGCTTCTCCCCTATCCACAAGGCTCATTATCCTATCAAAGAGAGCTATCAGATTGGTTTGACATGATTTGTTCTTCACAAATCCGTGCTGGCTGTTCCCTCTCACCTTACTGCCTTCCAAGTGCTTGCAGATGATTTCTTTAATTACCTGCTCCATTATCTTTCCTGGCAAAGAAGTTAAGCTGACTGCCTTGTAGTTTCCTGGGTTATTCTTATTCCCCTTTTTATAGATGGGCACTACATTTGCCCTTTTCCAATCCTTATTAAGAACTGACCCTGGAAAAATGAGCACAACTAGATAAATTCCATGGCAAGATTGAAGTCCTTCCAGTTACTTTGAATTATGTTATTTACGGTTTATGAAGACCAGTAAAGTAACTTGCCCCTAAATATCAAATGAGAGTGTTTGATGTACAGAATTGAATCTTATATTAACGAGAAAATTTCAGGTAATATTGAAAAAAATACAGAAAACTGTAAACAAACTTGTTTAATCTATTTCCACACCACTTTAGGGCTTACTGTCTATAAATATTCAAAACAGAATATTAAGACGACTTTGGATGATTCTTAGTTTTGCACTGAAAATTTCGGTTTTCACTTTCTGCAAATGTTATACCATCAGGGGAAAGAAGCAGACCACATGAGCTGGGTAACATTCAATAGAAGCCAATATAGATGAATTTCTAACTTCAGAAAAAGGAAGTTGTCAGTAAAATACACACAGTCGTTTGACCAAGGTTTATTTGTAAAAATTACTCCCTAAATAATTCCGAATATCAAACCTGTGAATGCACTGACAAATTCTCCAGAACTGTTTGGCTACTTCTACACTAAAGAGTTTTGTGGACAAAACTTGCACATTGTCTCCACAAAATGCATTTTGTCAACAGAAACGGTCAACAAAAAAAAAGCTGTGCAGATGCTCTGGGAGGCCATTTTGTCAACAGAGTATCCAAAAATATCGAGCTGCTTTTATGTGTAGATTCAATCTGTTGACAAAAGTTTGTCAGAACATCTCTGCTGACAGTAACTTCTGCAGACAGATGTTTCTAGTGTAGACACAGCCTTTGTCTCATTCCAATAAGCAAACTCTAATTAAGATACAGAACACTAACATTCTTCTGTGTAACAGCAAAAAAAAACAAACAGAACAACCAACAAAGGAACCATATTTTTAATGCAAGGAAGAAATTTTTTGCGGCTTGTTGAAATGGATTTATTTACGGATTATATAAATATTAGTACATCACTTGAATGAACAGAAGCAGCATGAGAGACCATGAAAAAACTCTTGGGGAAAAGCATTTCTCTCCCTAGACTTGCAATCAAGTCTTAAGTGTTCTGATATTTCTAAAGAAAGTATCTTTGAAAACACACTTTTTGAACACATCCAATGATTTCTTTGCCTGAATAGTGAGTGATTATATTGACTGGAAAGTCACCACTTTTGTACTTAAAGAAAAAAATCAGTTGGCCATCAAAGTCAATGAGGCAAAAGAATCCCAGGGCCTGGAGTCCAATTTGAGCCCAAATGCCTACCCAGTAATTTAGCCTTGCAGTCTAAGCCCCACTAGCCTGAAACAGCTCACCCAGTTCAGCCGCTGTGGTCTGTTCACTTGTTCTGCTTGCAGAATCAGGGCCCTATTTTTCATTTACAACAAGGGCCCCAGATTGCAAAGTGCAACCAACAAGGATAACATCTTTGGCCACTTTCAACTTGCTCAAGCAAAGACCACATTTTAATATAACAATGGTATTTGTCATAGTGGCCTCCAGCCAAAATTCTAAACAGTTAACTTGGCTACCTTGGTGAGAATGTCTGAATTGCTGGATCTCAACATTTCCCAGTTTTCCCCAAACCAGAAAGCATTTTATCTGTAAGAAGAAAGAATTAGAAAAATTCCAAGGTTGGGTTTTTTTAACATATAATCAAATACAATTGAAATATATTTGAAATCTCCATTACTCTGAGATGCTTCTGTACACTTTGTCCATGAACCACCACAACAGAAAGTCCATAAATGAAATAACAAATACTGCTATTTCCCAGTGACTCATTCCAAGAAATTGCCTCATGTAAAGCTTCCTAAGTAAAGATGCAGTATAATGTGTGCAGAAGACCAGTGTCAGTGCAATCTAAAACCCTTACAGGTGATCTGCAAAGGATCTTTTCAAAATAATGAGATACTGGTAGACTAGTTGACAACTCACTAAGGTAACTGGGCGCTGAGAAATGCCTAGCTGCAAACAAGTCTGGCTTGCCTGTTTGTTAGTATTATTAAAGTAGATATTAGTGTTACAAAAAATGTGTTTAAACTTTAATATCTGGAGTGTCCTATGACCATTTCATAATCTTTCTTATATCTGTACCCCATGTTATAAGGCAATGTGCAAGTGTTTTGCTTTACAACTACATAAATGTTCACTAAGACTTTAAATCCCTACAGCTGGGGTGCTCAGGTGCTCCCAGGATCAGACACATACCTACAATTTGCAAAATGCTGGTTGTCAGAAACAGGATGTCCTTACTACTCTTCTCAGAAGGCCATTGTGTGGTTAAGATGAAAAGGTACAGAGCTTTCTTTCTGCTAGTTTGAACTCAGTGCCTACCCCAAGAGCTAAACAAAATATCACCCATGTATTGATCAATTTTTTGCTGACTCTCTCCAAATAAGATTACTTTTTTCTGACCTAATGATACAGGTTTTGACTGTATTTGATTGGTATACTAGCTTGTTTTCTTGGTGACTAATGCTCATCTGAGCAGTTGTTGCACAGTTTCTCTCTCCCAGCTATCTCAGTAGCAGCAAGGTAACCTTATAAAGTCCATCTTCGCCTCCTCATCTGGTAATATTGAAAGTGAGAAAATCATCCATGGTTTAAATGTAAACAACCTACTTCCACCTTGGCCCTATCTGGAAGAATAAAGACAACTTACTCCCTCTGCAGCTTTAACAGAGTATCAGAGAGGTAGTCATGTTAGTCTGTAGCTTTGAGAACAAGAACTCGTGTGGCACCTTATAGACTAACAGATATTTTGGAGCTTTAGCTTTCATGAGCAAAGACTTTTTGTGGTTCTCTTTAACAAAGTGCATTTTAAACTTTCCAAATGTCTCACCTCTTTGCAAACCCAATATTGTTCTGCAATGAAGCTAAGATAATAGACTATATACACTACTTTGGCTGTTTCATGGCAGTATGTAGAAGGCTCATGCTATGCACCCTAGTAAATAAGATACTGGGCAGGAAATTAGGAGCTGTGGATGCAAGTCCTGGCTTTGCTGCGGATTTGCTGAGTGACCTTGGGCAAGGCACTGTCCCAACCTATGCTTCATTTTATCCCTAAATGAAAGGGGGATATCAATAGTGGTCTCCCTCATAAGCCATTTTGAGCTCTACAGCTGAGAAATGCTTATGTAAGAGCTAGATGTCAATTAAACAACTACACAAAAAATGTAAAAAACCAGAAGAGTTCGGGGTTCATATAGCCTATTCACAGACTAACACTCAAACTAGAAATTATGTACCAGTTGCATTGCCTGCGTGGAACATTATCAGAATAAGCTCTTCTGGACTCCTAAGTACAGGTGCAGACGTGTGGCCCACGGGGATCTTCCAGAAGGAAACCCTCCTTCTTCAAAATTTTGGGGAAGGGGCTTCCAGAAGTTGGTTGCTTGCTTGCTTGCTGCAGAAAAACCACCCAACACTGGACCATCCTGGTACTGTTTTACTGTGATCTCATAAATCAGTGTATGTAGCTATTGTGTTCAGGACTTATGTGGAAATGAAGTCTTAGACAATGTGAATAGAGAAAATGAAAAATGCTACTCTGGATAACCTCTTTTTTTCCTAAAATGATAGCCAGGGTGTGTATTATTTAAGAACCAGGTCCCTTTATGTATATAAATTGGCACAGCTCAGTTGATCTTAGTGAAACTACTCCAGTTTATGCCATCTGAAGATCTAGCCCAGGGAATGTAATCCAGAATAGTAAATCCTAACATGTTGCTTAATTGGCCTCACTGTCCTTCATAAATGAGCTAGTAAGAAGAAATATGGAGATATACACATCTCACAGAACTGGAAGGGACCCTTAGAAGTCATTGAGTCCAGTCCCCTGCCCTCACAGCAGGACCTATCACCATCCTGACAAGTTTTTTTTGTTTTTTTAATCTAGCCTCTCCCAGAGCTTTGAAGGCCCCCTTGAGGGCTGGGCTCACAACTCTGAGTTTGCAAGGCCAATGTTCTAACCACTGAGCTATTCCCTCCCTGATCTTCTCAGTACTGGGTCTCAACCATTCAACTTCCCTTATTCCAAGCTTTGTAACATACAGCATACAGAAGTCCCTGGGAGTTCCACGCCTACAGAACTGGAAGGGACCTTAAGAGGTCATCAAGTCCAGTCTTCTGCACTCACAGCAGGGCCCACTGCCATCCTCCAGATTTTTTTCATTTAATCTAATCTGCCCTCTACCCTTGAAAAGGATCCTCAAGAACTGAGCTCATAACCCTGGGTTTTCAAGGTCAATGCTTTCCCCCTCAAAAAAAAAGCCTGAGTGCAACTGGCATAGGCATAAATCAGAGACAAATAAGAGGGCTTGCTTGTGACCAAACCTAGGTAAATCTTTTTTTACCTA
The DNA here is from genome assembly GCF_033958435.1 of Carettochelys insculpta. Classification (NCBI taxonomy): domain Eukaryota; kingdom Metazoa; phylum Chordata; order Testudines; family Carettochelyidae; genus Carettochelys; species Carettochelys insculpta. The sequence continues at coordinate 16,523,502 of NC_134153.1, forward strand.
AGGCTCAGATTTCTAGAACTTCATGCACATAATAGTTGTTTCAGGCAAAACTGCAAACTGCACATGCATATCCTGCATCGGTGGGCATGCAAATATTCAGTTATGACAACTCAGTACGACCACAATTGCACGTTTATTAATGTGCATCTGAGTCACGCTTTCATCAGAAATGTGTTGCACCTCAGCCTTAACCTCCTCATTAAGTGGTTTGCTTTTTGGAAACCCTCCTTCCAAACCCAATTCAGATATGAAGGAGAACTAGGGCATTTAGAGGCACCATTCAACAGTGTGGCACTGTTATGCATCTGAGGTCCTTGTGTGCTCATTTGTACCTGTACTTGAAAGACCATGAAGTGAAAGTGAAGGCGTGTGAAGTGGTTTCCTAAAATAGGCATAAGTGTGATGGGTCTGACGGGACTCTCTTGACGGACAGGTTATTAATAAGGTGTTCAAATATTTAAATGAGTCCCTGAATAAGGAGGTGCTTACATCTCCTGTGCACAGATCCCAGGACCCGAACCAGAACCCTGCTGTGACCCCAAGACAGGAGAGCGCCACCCCGGTACGCTCTGGTCCCCGCTAAGGCCTCCTGGAAAGAAGTGGCTGGCAGAGACAACGAGACCAGGACAAGGGCTAAAAGGTGAAACAAAGTAACTAAAAATTTTATTAAGCAACACAAGGTCAAACTATAATAAGTAACAGTGCTAAAGGGCAAACTTAACTAAACACTACTACTAATATCCATAACTTACAGTTAAAACAGTATCCATTATGTTTCCTGTATTGTAGTCCTTAAATTTGTTTTATTGAACCGCAAGGCAAAGAACTGATTATTTGAATGGGAATAAAAAGGGCGGATGGGATTAGGAACAAGGGTTAAAGGGTTTTAAAAATCCCCACTGTCTCCTTCCAAGGCCGGGGTGGGGGTGCTAACCCCACCTCCGCGCGGGGTCAGGTTGCTAGCCCGACCCAAGGAGTCGATACCCGAGAGCCGGTCGGGGCTGTCCCTCTTCTGGGGGCCCCCCAGTACTCCCTTGTGGGTTCAACTGAGTGTACCTGGGAGGCCTATGCTCTTCCTCAAGTCACTAAAGGAGGATGGACAACTAGGGGAGGCAGGGAGGCAGTGCCTTCTCCTGCAATTTATTTTAATAGAGATGGGTAGGTAAGAAGGGATAAGGGAGGTTAAACCTTCACCTTATTTTAAAACAACAATTACAATAACTAGGAACCTAATGAATTCTAATAATACTAGTTACTAAGGAGTGTATACCTAATAAACACTAACAGGATTATTAATTAAATGTGCTTCAAATATCTGTGTTTATGTAAATGTAAGAACCCAACCTGGGCTTATGGGCCCGGCCCTGAGGGTCAAGCCCTCGGGTACTGTGCCTCCCCCTCCGGGGAAGCCCACAGTAGGGGTGCGACCCCTACTCCCCCACTGGGGGTCCTGATAATCCAGGCTAGATGTGTATTAAGAAGTGTATGTATGTTAAAATAGGTTTACATGTCCTGTCCGATAGTAGTTGCAATTAGGTGAGTTGAGGTTCAGTCCAGTGTGTGAGTCCAATCCAATGGTGATGTAGCAGGTAGGTTGTCTTGAGGTATGAAGTGGCGTAGGCAATGTTACGGCCGGAGCGACAACGGTGATGTTGGCAGACCCCTGGTTGCGCCGCTGGGTACGCAGTACCCCCCACCGAAGTGGGGGGCCAGTTCACCACCCGGCAGCCTGGCCGAAGGGTCTGCTTGCCGCTCCTCGATGCAAGCGTGAGCTAGCGCGTGGTGGGGCGTGCTGGTGCGATGCTGCTGCTTCGGGCTGCAGGGCAGCACGGGCTCCAATCAGAGATGGCCGGCGCTGCTAGGTATCGCAAGTGCAGCAGTGATTCAGCTCAGTGGCCGCAAGTGCGGCTGTGATTCAGCTCTTCTTCGGCTTTGCGCCTGGCCTCGGGATCAGCAGACACCTGTTGGCTATGATTCTCCCGTGTAGGGTCTGCAGAATCCTTGCCTGCAGTACCCAAGGGCCCTGAATGCCAGGACCAGCCTGACTTATATAGACAGAGTTCATGCATGATTCATGAGGTAATTATCATATGAAAGTTCTGAGCACCTGTTCTCAAACAGGTCCTCCAGGCTGGGAAGTTTCCAGAAACTGCCCACCTGTGCCCAGTCAGGGGCCTGGAATTCAAATCCCTGACCATGAATTATTCATGAGTTCAAGTTACTGGGGAAACCAACTGACACAGAGTGACCGTTGCAGGGGGCTGCTAAATGGCAGCCTATGTATCTTTAGATTCTACCTGTACCTGCGTTGATGTTTAATGGTCAAAGGCTTGTTTCCCCTGGCCCACGGGGACGATAATACCCAAGGGATAAAAATCCCTGACAGGTCATGCAAGAAAATACCGGTAAGCAGCTAAAGCCAGGTGAGAAGATTCTGAATTCATGGAAGAGACAAGCTCAATCTCAGCAGTAGCTGACATGAGGCATTTTTGAAAGCTGCATTCCCAGTCAATAGGGAACAACAACTATAATTATGTGTGATTCAAGCAGGTCCGTTGACAGGGGAGGGGATGGCAAAAGAAGCAATTGTCCCAGGCCCCATGATTCAAAAGGGCCTGGTGCTTCCAGCAGCCACTGCCACTACCAGAGGAGCAGCAGTGACTGGATCCCTGGGCCCTTTAAATCACTGCTAGAGCCCCATGTATTTTGTGATGGGCAGCTCTCGAGGCTGTTGTGGGGAAGAGATGAGGGGACCAGCATGGCATGCTCTGGGCGGCACTGAAGGGTAGCTGTCCTCAGCCTTGCCCCTTCTGCCTGTGTTCCCACCCCTTCTGAGAGAACAGAGCTGTGCCTCCACCCCACCCCACCCCACCTAAAGGCCTGGCAAGTCTATCGACCTCCTTGGGTTCAAGAAATACTAATACAGATTATTAGGATTGATTTATCAATGAGTTGGTTTCAATAGGAGCAGAATTTGCATCCCAGTTTGACACATTAATTCAGAACTATTTTAGGCCAGACTTCTGGCGACCCTCCAGTGCTCTAGCAGATTTGATATGAGCAATCCCTTGCCAGCCCTGAGGGAGGGGAAGTCTTTGCTCACCTAGAACCAGAAGAGCCGATTCCTGCACCAGCTGCTTCACCTCCTGCTCCCTCCCATCCAAGCACAGAGATGTGTCAGAGAAAGTAGGAGGTTCATGTCGTGGAAGTTGAGGGGTGTGTTACATCAATCCCCCATTGTCAAAAGGTCCCATAGTAACTCTGTGATCAGTGGCACAAAATGGACCAGCCCCAAGCTTGCTCTAACTTGCTCGGAGCCGGTGCACAATCTATAAGCCATTAATGGTCCCCTGACATGCTCCTGCACTGAGATGTCAGAAGCCGGGGAGAATCAAGCCTTTTTATTTCATATTTAAAAGCACTAACTATGGTTTCACTTCATGTCCAGGGATCTGCCCCTGAATCACACATCATTCGGCTCCTTCACTTCCTGTAATAAAACGGTAAGTGCTCAAAGAAAGTTCAAAGACCCTTTCCTTAAAAATAGGGGGTGGTGGAGTGGAGAGAAAAAAGCCTTTTCTTTAGCTCTTCGGGCTCTGTAACAGATCTGTACTGCCGTCTTGATTACACATCAATACCCTGAGTTCAATGGTTTCAGAAGTCTGTATTTTGCTTATATTTAGTAACTTGAAGATTCTTTTTGCTGAACTGGCTGCAAGGCCCAAATTCATAATATTAATAGCCATGTAATATGGATAGGAGGAATCCAAGTACTTTTTCTTTCTTTTTTTAAATGTGGCCTGGAATCCTGAAATCGGGTTTGGCATCAGGACCATCTAAAGTTTCCTGAGTATAGATACAACTGTGATCTACATCCCAGAGAAAGGTCAACTAATAAACATCAGAAGATCCCACCAATGAGCTAATTCTGCTTCCATTAATGTCAAGGGGAGAACTATCATAGACTTTAATGGGAGCAAAATTAGGTCAATATTGACTGCAGTTGCAAATCCAGCCCTAGAGGTTTTAGCTTAAATTCGGGATCCTAAATCCACATTTGGGTACCTCCCAGCTCTCACTGAAATCATAATGTATCATTTCAAATAGGATAGACAATGCCACCCTCCTTGACATAAGGGGCTTCCCATGCTGCATAGCTCTCCCCAACCCTGCCTCCCAAAATGATTGATTCTCTATGTCTCCAATAGATATAAGAACTTTCCACAATGATTAAAATAAGCTATAGTGACAGAGAGTGCTACACGACTGCTTAGAAGTCATTGGAGCTCCTCAAAACCCAGATTAATCTTCTTCAGGACAAGTTATAAGGCTATTTGTAACGGGCTAGTAAATGAATTATTAGCCATCCTTATTTACACAAAATCTCTCTGTGCTCCCCAAATCCTGCAGGGCCCCATGGAATACCAACACACTAACAAGAGAGCAGAAGCAGGAACAAAGCAATGAATAAAAAGAGAATGCTAAATCAGGGCTGCCTGATGTGCAGTCTCCTCTGATATCACAAACTTTTTCTATGAAGAAAAAGAAGCCAGAAATCTTTACCTACCAAAAAAAGAATCTTTGATCTCCGCTTTTATGTTTTTACCGCAGTAGGGGCCCTGCCAGCATTATAAAAATAGCCATGTGCCAAACAATTTGCAAGCTTGCAGCAAATGCAAAAAGAAAAAAAAATTACATTATGGTATGTATGTTACAATATTTGTGATGTTGCTTTCTTTTCTCACTCAGGAAAAGTTTGTGCAGAAGACAGATGTCAAAAGACACCAACCCCCCACACAACTGTAAATATTTGCCTTGAAAAAGCATGTGGTACATCCTGTAATTCTTGGCTGATCCTGATAATCTGGTGGCAGCTTAATTGGTTGCTAGTGGACTAAAGCAAAGAATTCGTTAAATGCATTAAACAAACATCTAAGGGCCTGATTCCCAGAGGTGCTGAGCTACAGCCATCTTCATTGGCTTCGATGGGACTTTTGGGTGCTCTGTACCTCTGCAAATCAGTTCTGGTGAAAATCAGGGTTTTGGCTGCCAATTTCCATTAAAACAATTTCCCAGTCCCAGAATAAAATCCCCTCACCAAGCTTTTCAACAATCGGTGGGTCAAGTTTGGCTCCTGAATCCTTATTTATGTTCCTATATAAATGGCTGGGTTTTTTTTCCAAAACTGCTGAGCATCCAGTAACTTTCAGTCTGATTAGAGATGACTGTAGGGTGAGCTGTTTTGAAAAACAAAAGCAGAACAAAACAAAACAAAAACATTGAGGCTTTAAAAATTACATGCCAATTCAGAACGAGACCTTTTGAATTACTTTTTCCATGGAGGGGAAAAAAAAAAGAGTTGTAGTCCAGAAGAGGCCATGTATACTCTGACTTGCTCTGTAATACAGACCTTAGAATTCCCTCCAAAACAATGCTAGTTTGAACTAGAGCATCTCTTTTCTAAAAGTTTCCAATATTGCTTTTATTGCCTGTAACGCAGAATCTTCCACAAGCCTTGGTAAATTGTTCCGGTGATTCCAAACCCTCATTGCTAAAATTCACATCCTTTTTGCAAGATTTTAGACCCCAGAAACTCCAAAATCAGGAGCACAGAGTTGAATTATATCTCTCATATCTCACCTGAATGCCCTAACCACTCTATTGCATGGTGTCTAGGGGGCTCACTCATTTTATATATTGGACCTGAAAAAAAACACATCCCAATGATTCCGTCTTCAGCTCCAGCACAACTGTGCAAAACATTTTGGTTTCAGTGGAAAAATAAACCTTTAGTCCAATTTTTCCCCCAACCAGCTCTATATCAGTATAGAAGTTTAAAGATGGAAATTTATATTAAATGGAAAAGGTAGTAAATATATTTAAAACTGAGAAAAGGAAAAAAACAAACAAACAAACCCACAACTAGTAGAACTCAGTCCCACAAAATAACATTGATGGCTGTCTGCCAAACACAGGATCAAAAGAAGATTAGGCGTGTATTTCAAATTTCCTCCATGACACTAGACAACCATACACAAAAAACAGAAGGGATATAAACTCTTATGCCTGAAGGCATGAATCAGCCACTAACAGATGTGGGCTAGAAATGTCTCTATGGATAGGATTTTCCACTAGTGGGTTGCTGGCACCCCTCTCTAACCTTCTGATAATGAATAGGAACAGAGCTGGGATATTGTATTGCTTCAGTCCGGTAATTCCTATCTTCTGTGTCTATATGCTGTACTTGATATCTGGATAAAAGATTCTCAATTAAATTTCTTAAGGTTAATAGCAAAGTGGCCTCCAAACTGCAAAAAGCCTTTTGCTTTGGGTTACCCACTGTATTTTAGTTTTTTTCCCTTTTAAACTGGAGACCAGAGCATGCTTTTCTGAGATTGTGATGCACAAGTTAATTTTGCTTATTCTGCAAAGGGGTGGTGGGGAAAGTACAATGCTCATGTCCCATGAAAACTCACCTAATAAACTATTTTGCTAGTCTTTAAAGTGCTACTTGACTGCTTTTTGTTTTGACAAGTGAAGTGGATCTTGACTGGGGACTCTGATTTCACTGTGCTACACAGAAATTCCTTTTTGAACATATGGGATTTGCTTCCTTATTCTTCAGAAAAAAAGGGGCTATCACATTAAGTACAAATTTAAGGAATTTAGTAGAAGCTCCTGCCTGTGCTATTAACAATCTGTAGATGCAAATATTGTTCCCACTTCTTGGCTCCCAAGGAGAGACTTCCATTGATATGTTAATTTCTGCTTTTCTCTCGTTTCTAAGACCTAAGAGCTTAGAAGTTCCAGTATTAGCTACAATACTTGCATGAAATAAAAATAACTTATCATTCCTATATAAAAACTCAATGCATGGTTTAAATGCTTTAAAAGAAGTGGATTAAGAAATATTTTAAAATACTGGAGTTTACTAAGTTTCTCACAAACTCCTCCAGTTATTCCAGAAACGTGCTCTTTATCACAATGTTCCTATCAATGTTATTAGTGTACTGCCATTGATATTAAATATAAGCAGCATGCATTTAAAGTGTGTTAAGAAAAATTAGATATAATCTAAGCCAAGGGATGACTTATTTTCTATATTGGTACTTCAAACTGATTATTATTATGGTAAAAATAAGCTACACAGAGAGCGAGGGGCTGCAATTCGTTTAAAGATATTGTTGCATAGGATTTGCATATTACCTGGCAACAAAAAATAGATGATGTGTGGATTGGTTCTCTCCAATGAGCCACACATCTGAGTTTTTGCGCTTTCAGGTGGATGGAGGTCAGAAGTACCAGATCTGCTTTTTTCTAAATTTCAGAACTAATGACAGCATAAAATGAACATTCCAGCACCAATGTGGTCCAATAAACAAGGCAAAGGCCTGTAATCAGGAGGGCTCTATTCAATTCACAGGTTGCAACTCACTCACAGTGTGACCTTGGGGAAGTCAGGTAACGTGTGGCTCTTTTTCCTCTGCATGTGAAACCAGTATAATTTTGTATAATGGCTGTAACAATGCTACCTACCAATGTCTGCCTGTGACAAACTGTCCTTCACTGAATGCAGTAAGCAGCTAATACACTGTGAGAAAATCCTGGAGGATTCCTGTGGCTTCTTGACAGGAGGATGCTCTTCTTCTATGCAGCTAGAAAAGTTGCAGATGCCATCAGTGGAATTAAGGATGCTCCAGAATCACTTGGCTTGAAGAAGTAATAACACCAAAATACACGGTCTCCATCATCATCAGCAACCCCACCTAAAAATTGTTCCAGCACCTCTGGGAGTTGCTATTCATATTTTCCCATGTAGACAGACTCAATATGTCTTTTGGAATCTTCCACTGAACATGCTGGATTATGGGAAGTTTCTTCTAATGAAAATATAATTTAGGTATTGTACAAGGCAATAGTATTAGCCAAATAAATTATTATGCTTAGAATGTTACAACTGGTCAAGGACCTACATCCCAAGACCTCATTAAGTAGATCTTTTCACAATAACATGTGCAAGGACCCCCAATGACCCATCAGAATGCACTGAGTCAATAATTCACTAAGCAGGAGACTTCTGAAGAGGACTTCACACAATATATACTATAACAGGCCTATCACGTCTGGAATCTACATATTAACTCCTTAATTACACATTAACCTGATCCAGTGAATGCCACATGTTAAAATATCTATGGGAGCCAGAACAAACTAATGGAGAAAGCATATGACAGAATTTTTAAAATTTGTAGACCCAGTGCTTCTCTCTCTCTCTCTCTCTTTTAACACTATTTATTGTAGGTAAGACTGAGAAATATGTTTAAGTGATGTTGGCCTTGTTGACAACACAGTGAGAAGTTTCTTGTTGGTTTAACTCGAATGGTATATTTACACTGGAAAAATCTCTTGGGGTAGGTGTACACAGCAAAGTTATTTCGAAATAACTAACCTGATGTCTACATGATGCAACCGCTATTTTGAAATAAATTCAGAATCATAACCATCTTATTTAGAAAGTGGTAAACCTCATTTCATGAGGTATAATGTAAATTTCAAAATAGCTATTTTGAAACAGGTGCTGTTAGAACAGGGAAGTGTGCCTATTTCTAAATGAACCACAGTGCGTTCAATGGTTCTATTTCAAACTAAGATCTATGTGCTGAGACAATGTATTTTGAAATAGCTAAGTTCTATTTCAAAATGCATATTGTGTACTAGAGTTATTTTGAAATAAGCTAGTCCAGAATAGCTTATTTTGGAATAAGGCTGCTGTATAGACATACCCCAAGCAGGTAGGCCATTTTGCTAGTAGTGATGTAATTACACTGGCATAGACACTTTCATGCCAGCATAAGCATGTTTACACTAGACCTACACTGATAATAGCTATGTATGTGATTAAAAAAACACAACCTCTTAGCTGACCTGTAGCTGTACTGGTAAAACCTTTAGGACCAGTCTACAGTCCTTGATGCATGCTTGTGAGTCCTCCCCCAAACAGGCCAGATTCAGAGTTTGCATAAATAGTACCACTTCACTGAGTTCAACGGCATTACACTGGTTTATGGCAGGTCTGACTATGGCCCATCGGTCTGAAAGTGGGTTTAGCATCAGTTAACTGTTGAACTTGCAAAATTTGTAAGTGCAATTTTAGTGGTCAAATTGAGACTGTCTGAAAATATGGCCTCTTTGTGGATGAAGGTCATCTATGTAAAGATATGTCAGTTGAATTATAGCACACATGAATTTGACCCAAAGACTAGGAGCATGCTTACACATCTGGGGGATGATAGTTACTTTATTTATTCAAGGTGTCTGTTACAGCTTCCAAATGCAGAACAGAGTCCTTACTTTGTTGCAAAATACATCTAGCCTCCTTACTGGGAATAGTGTTACCAAGGGGTGATGTAAGGACACAGTTTAACATATTATTTCATATAAGAGATTGTTCTGGAGAATATGAATAAACATTTCTGAGGGCTCGGTTGTGAGGCAGCTGCCAGACTCTGGACAAAAGGGGTTTTAAAGCAAACTGGACGGAGCCTCAGCAGAGCCCCAGCCAATCAGAAAAGAGGTCTATAGGGAGCCAAGGTGCAGCTTGCTGGGGCAGCCCTGATACATACATATCTCACAAAACTGGAAGGGTCCTTGAGAGGTCATTGAGTTCATTCCTTGGCCCTCTCAGTGGCACCAAGACCCCTGACAGATTTTTTTTTAAACTATTTGCCCCAGACCCCTAAATAGCATCCTCAAGGATTGAGCTCACAACCCTGGGTTTATGAGGCCAATGCTCAAATATAGAGCTACTTGCAGAGCAGCGGGCAGATGGGTCATAGAATGGGACCTCTAGGGCTGGAAGGGACCTGAAGAGATCATCGAGTCCAGCCCCTGCTTCAAGCAGGATCAACCTCAGGTAAGTCATCCCAGCTACGACTATGTTAAGCCAGGACTTAAAAACCTCTAGGGATGGGGATGTCACCACCTCTCTAGACAACGCATTCCAGTGCTTCATCACTGGCCTGGTGAAGTAGTTTTTCCTAATATCCAACCTACTCCTCTCCTCTTGTAACTTCAGACCATTACTCTTTATTCTGCCATCAGTCACCACTGAGAACAGTTTCTCTCCATCCTCTTTAGAGCCCCCCCTTCAGGAAACTGAAGGCTGCTATCAAATCACCCCTCAGTCTTCTCTTCTGAAAGCTAAATAAGACCATATCCCTCAGCCTCTCCTCATAGGTCATGTACTTCAACCCGATAATCATTTTGTTGCCCTCCGCTGAACCTGTTCCAGCACGTCCACATCCTTTCTATACTGGGCGGCCCAAAACTGGATGCAGTACTCCAGATGTTGTCTCACCAGTGCCGAATAGAGGGTTCTGATCAGGAAGGATCAAGGAACAGCTCCTGGGAAGAAGCACCTGGAGTGCAATAGTGCTGTGCAGGCTCGGGGAGCAGAGAGAGAGAGAGCAAGCGTGCACACCGCTGGCCTATCAGTTTGTAGGCCTTGATAAAACTGCTGAGAAGGTACAAGAGGTCACAGGGAAGTAACCTAGGTAACAGGAGGCAGTAGGGGTAAGTGAAGAAGGGCAAGACAAGGCTGCCACTAGAGAGTTTCTGAGTCAGGATCCAGAGTAGGGTGTGGGCCCCTCCTCCATGCATGACATGTAGCCATGGAAGGTGACCTTTATAGACTGTGACTTGCTTCTGAGGCAAGGGGCTAGGCCTGGTCTGCAGCCAGCCACAGAGGCAGATTCTGGGACTGAAGACTGTTGATACACCCCCAGAAGGAGAGAACAGAGTGATGGGCACCATTGGAAGGTAGTCTCCTGAAGAGGACGCTGCAGTTCAGGGAGTGATGCAGCTCCACAGGGAGATGGAGGAGGCAGTGGAGCAGAGAGATGATGGGCAAGATACTGGCCAGAAGGCAGTGCTCTTAATGGCCAGAGTTAATTCCAGCAGGGTGAGTTGACCCCGATAGGCTCATTTTCCACAGACGTGAATCAGCCCTTGCTGGTGCAAAAGTATGAACCTCCTTTTTCTGTAGGTGCAGCAAATATTTTGCTTCCATGACTCAGGCATTCTTGCAACACGAACACTTTGCTTGAGCACTCTAAATAGCGTGAGCCTATCTGGCAAAAAAAAAAAAAGTGTTACCCAGCACAACCCAGTTCCTGAGCTGGACCCTGTCATATTGCTTTCACATGCTGTTTAGTTCTAAACTGAAGCCCTCAGGGGTACAGCTTTTTTGTGTTCACCTTAACAACCTTCATTTCATGATTCTCACGTGCCCTTTGGTAAAGTTAACAGCAAACTGAATCCATTTTTTCCCCTCAGAAAAGTCTGCAGTCTTCACAGACAGAGAAAATAATTTTCACAAAAGCACTTCTTGCTTTATTTTAAAATGTTAAAGAACTGATCTGGGAGGAAGGGCACAGTGACCCTGGAACATCAATGAGCAGCACAATGTTCCTGTTACAAAGTGCCAAATTTGTTTATAGGCCTAGAATGCTGCAGGTATTTTCCCAAATCCACAGGCTGTTCCTGAGGGCCAGCATTTGCTTTGGGATACTCACATTAGCAGAAAATGGATATGAAAAAATAGTTTCCATATTGTCAGGTAGGTCCCTGCTGATGTCACACCTGAAAAAAGAGCAGTTTCACAGCCCTGGCTCAGGTGTAGTTCTGCTTCTTCTATAAACAGTGTGGAGAAATGAAGCATGGTACTAAGGCCATGTCTGTACTAGCACTTATGTCAGCAAATAGGTCGTGTGCATTGTGTCAGTGGCAGAGCTGGTGTCGACACAGTAACTGGCACTCATTGGGCTAGTTTTGTTATGTTGCTGGGAAAGCTCTCCTGGTGGCATAATGTGGCCACATGAGTGCTCCTACAGCATCACAAGCTTGTACAAATAGGCTAGCAGTGTCCAATAGGAATTCAAAGCAAACTTGTGGTTGTCGTCTTTCCATATTTGCCTCATTATATTATATAAAACTTTATTAAATACAAGAATATTGGTAGTGAAATAAATGCCCTCTCACTCCCCCAGAGCCACGCACCCCCAGCCCCGCATTCTAATTTAATGCCTGCAACTCATGAGAGCTGCCAGGGCCACTGCTGGGGCTGCCATGTGCTTTTCCCATCAAGCAGTGGGGCAGGTGCAGAGAGGGTGGATAGCACTCCCTAGCCGTGTCTACACGTGCACGCTACTTCGAAGTAGCGGCACTAACTTCAAAATAGCACCCGTCACGGCTACACGTGTTGGGCGCTATTTCGATGTTAACATCGACGTTAGGCGGCGAGACATCGAAGCCGCTAACCCCATGAGGGGATGGGAATAGCACCCTACTTCGAAGTTGAACATCGAAGTAGGGGACGTGTAGCCAATCCGTGTCCCGCAACATCGAAATAGCGGGGTCTGCCATGGCGGCCATCAGCTGAGGGGTTGAGAGACGCTCTCTCTCCGGCCCCTGCAGGGCTCTATGGTCACCGTGTGCAGCAGCCCTTAGCCCAGGGCTTCTGGCTGCTGCTGCTGCAGCTGGGGATCCATGCTGCATGCATAGGGTCTGCAACCAGTTGTCGGCTCTGTGGATCTTGTGTTGTTTAGTGCAACTGTGTCTGGGAGGGGCCCTTTAAGAGAGCGGCTTGCTGTTGAGTCCGCCCTGTGACCCTGTCTGCAGCTGTGCCTGGCACCCTTATTTCGATGTGTGCTCCTTTGGCGTGTAGACGTTCCCTCGCAGCACCTATTTCGATGTGGTGCTGCGCAACGTCGATGTTGAACGTTGACGTTGCCAGCCCTGGAGGACGTGTAGACGTTATTCATCGAAATAGCCTATTTCGATGTCACTACATCGAAATAAGCTACTTCGATGTAGGCTTCACGTGTAGACGTAGCCCCTATGTGCAGCTCTCAGGAGGAGCCACAGGTTGGCCACTCCTGTCTTATGAGTTAGGTATGCATTCGCTACAACAGTGTCCTGTTCACCACGTGGCAAGTACGGGACACAGTGGGTATAGACAGAGGTTGTATGTTTCTTCTTGTGGGTTCTCTGTCAGACTGCTGGAAATAATACAGATCTGTGACTATATAGAGAGGTGGGTATGGAGATATCTTGCTATTTATCAGTTAATCATCGACTAATGATACCTTCTATGCAACCCAGAGGCAGAGACCAGTGGAGAGCAAAGTCCGTTCTACAGCTTTAGCTGAGAGTTGGTTGGTTTTTAGCTCATGTGGTACAGCTGTTTATCTTTAGCCCCAAAATCACAGGCCCCAGATCAGTCAACTTTATACAACTATAACAAACTCAGTATTTGTAGGCTGAACACGACCATCCCTTGACACCATTATAACATATAAAACCCTAGAGTACGTGGCACCTAGCTGCATACCCAGAATCAGATTAAAACCCTACGCAGTCTAAAGCCTGAGACCTACACCCAGGATGTTGTTAGAGTACCAGATTCAAGGGGCAATTCTATCATAAGCTGTTAAAGTTGCAGTGTGGATGGAGCCTTACTCCTTTACCACATATACGCTTTACAAGTATTTGAAAGGGGTGTAAATTATTAGGTTACTTTGAGAAACTCTCTCTCTTCCATTCCTCATCATATCAGTTAAAATTTACAGCAGTTTTCTTGATGCCCAGGAGTTCTGGGTAGGTATTATAGCATGGTTTCCCAAACTGGGGGACGTGCCCCCCGGGGAGGCATGAAGAAATTCTGGGGGGGGGGGAGGTGGACCCAAAGAAAAAGCTGGCCCTTGCTTCCAGCTCTCAGCTCCTGCCTTTTCACGTGGGTGACGCAGCGCAGCCACTATAAAAAGCAGGCAGCTGGTGAAGGCCCATGTGTAGCTAGCTGCCTCCTTCAAAATGAGTGTGGGATTGGGGGTGGGGGGAGGAGGAGGATGGGGTTACATGAAGGGCTGGTGGTGCCTGGCTTTAGGGGAGGGGAGGGGAGGTGTTCAGGCAGGCAGCTGGGGTGGCTGACCTGCAGTAAAAAATAGGTGGGGGGGCTTGAGAGATCCTCAAAAAAAAAATCAAAATGGGGGCATGATGCTGAAGAGTTTGGGAACCACTGCCTTATAGATTATCTTGTCCATGGAATCTGCTTTTTTCCGTGGTTTGCAATGGCCTGAGTTTGTTGGCATTCACGGAAGGAAGGAAGTACTTGTCTAGATTCGAAAAATCTGCACTGATGTTACTTCAACAAAGTTACACTAAGGCAAAGCCCTAATGTAGTTACAAGAGAGTAAGCCCTACTATGCACTTATGCAGGATCTCTGCATTTAAGCTTGAAATACCTATATTTGTATAATGACATCAGTGTAGTTACACTGATTCAGCGTTTCCTAATCTGAATCTCAGATGTTTTGTTCTGGCATTTTAATTTATCGCCCAGTTGCTGCAGACTTTATTGTTCAACTTTGGAATCATCCACTGTGTGGCCAATCTTTGCTGGGCTTGTGTATGTTTTTAAAATGAATATGTAATGTCCCTGGAGGAAAGGAATGGGCACTCCACATTTAGTAGGATTTTTTTCTCATAATCTTTTATTTCCATTTTGTGTTTTACAAAATAATTAAAAAAAAAATCTTTACAAATAAAACCAAGCCAATGTTTTTATTAATCCAACCTTTGCAAGTCTATGACTATGATAGACCAATTGGACACCTGTCTACAAAATAGGGGGTCTCTTTTGTGTTTCTTGTGGGAGGTTTGTTGCAAATTCATCGTGGAAGTCACTTTATAGGATCTCCTAAATACACAGCACTCAAGCTCCTTTTTCAGTAGTGTGCTCAAGGGGTTGCCTGATATAATTAGCATATTGGCTGAAAGCAGAAAATGAATCAGTTGAAAACTAAACTGTAATGCTATAACTATAATTCCTTCTCAAGAAGGAATGTTGTTAAGGTAGGGAACATTTATTATCTTCATAAAAGCAAGGACAGCAGCATCTTTTAAATTGTTTCTATTATTGTTTGAGTAACATTATTACTGCCCTGGAAACACCATGATGCAGAATTCTGATTCACATCTCCTGATCTGCTATTTCCCCTTTATCACCAGCCTTTTGGCTAGTTCTATGTGGTAAGTAGAGCCCTTCTGGACAAAGCAACAGAAGACAACTTTTGGAGAATCATTAGCCCACAAGATAGTCCAATTGCTTTGTATCTGGACAGCAAATGGCCAAGATATTTTATGTGCAGTTACTTTGCATGTGTGACAACTGACCCAAGATGGATAAGAGAGTTTTCTGAGTGAAGGAAAGTCATCGTCCCTCAGCCCTTGCAGCTGGCTCCTCACTGTCTTGGTAGCTGAGCCCCAGCTTCTGGCTGCCCCTGAGTCCTAGCATCCACTATGGCTCCCCACTGCCCACAGATCCCAGCAGCCTGCAGCTGTTCACAGCTGCCAGCCCCAGCTCCCCACTGCTCCTGGGTCCCAGTGTCTGGCAGCTAACAGCAGGCGTAGGCTGCTGGGGCCTGCAGGCTTCCAGACAAGGGATACTAACAAATAAGAGAATTCAGATTAGGAGAGGTAGAGCGTGTACAAATGATAATTACCATTTTAGTCTGTGGAATGCATTTTCCTCTCAGTAACACCAGAGTAAATCTAGAGTGACTCCACTATCAACTCTTCAAGATGGGGATTGTCTTTCCAATCTTGATTTCAGGGTCTGGGCTAAATTCCCAAAGGTAGTTAAGCACTAAATTTTTATTTATTTAAATGGGAGTTCAGCAACTAAATTCCTTTGGGAGTTCTGAGCTAGTGTGGTTATCAAATAATAGTGGTGGAATTGAACTTAACCTTAAAAAGGTATGTAGCTGGAAAAATGCTATAGTAATATGTATTAAGCAACTGGCAAGGTGAACTTGTTTGGTCTCTTGTTAAAAAGGAAGCTCTGAAAGGGACATTTTTCAGCTGAGCTGAAGCAGGGCTTCCTTGTTTGTGGGAGAACTTTATTAATTAACATTTCAGTAACTGAACCTCATCATATCCAATTTACACCCATGGTAGCAGCTAAAGGGCTGTCGACCCAGATTTATGCCTGAAATTGAATTACAGTGCAAAATGGAGTTCAGTCAGTCATCCTTCTGGATCCTTCATTTCACTTTTTAATTAAGGGTATGATGAGGGCTGGAGGAAATGCAAGCTTTTCCAGAGGGACAGGTGACTAATGCAGACACATACACCTAGAGTGTGCATTGTGGACACAATCATCATAGGCCAGATTCTGATCTCATTCACACTGGTGTCTGCCTAGAGCCACTTCCGATTTACATTTATGTAACTGAAACAAGGCTGGTCCCAGTGGCTGCAGAAAAGTGATTAGGCTCTTTAAGGCCATCCTGTCCATAGTGGCCACCCCAGGCCTTGTGTTTTGAGGGCCCCTGCTGCAGCAGCCTCAACCATCCTTAGGCTGGGACTGGGACAGGGAGCAGGGAAGGTCAGAGGATTACCTGGGGGTCTTGGCATGGAGCAGCAGCAGGGACTGGGCTCCTTCCTCCCCCACGATCCCTGCATTGGCAGGAGCCAGAGCTCCACCACCCATACCACAGCCTGGGTGCTCTGCTTCACCACTGCGACAGGAAGTAGAGCAACCCAGCCCTGGCCCCAGGCACTCTACTGCGATGGAGGAGTAGAGAGCGCAAGAGAATGGGAGACAGGCAGCAGAGTGGAGCAAGCTGCTAGGTCACTCCAGCTCCTGCCACCATGATGAGAGCAGGGGGAGCAGACCTTTTCTTCTGCTGCATACCAGGTCTTTCTGTGATCATCTGGCTTTCATTTGAGGAAGTGGGTTTTACCCATGAATGCTCATGACCTAATTTGTTAATTCCTAAGGTGCCCCAGGACTGCTTGCTGTTTGTGATGCTACTACAGACTGACATGGCTACCCCTCAGACTATTCACCTGACTTGCATCACTGGTAGGAGGGGGCAAACTTGGGGGAAGGAGTAGAGTAGGCCTAGACAGAGGGTGGGTGGAGGTGGGGGCTTCTCCAGGCCCCACACCCCTCTAAGGATACCCCTAGGCTCTTTTGACCAAGTGAGCCTCTCTTAAGGGCCACAAAATCTGTTTTACATAGTAACCAAAATCATAGTTTGCTGAAACAACAATCCAGGGCTGTTACTGAGACAAAAATGTAATTTTCAGTATACTTTAACAATTTACTTCTAATATTGATATCTGGAGAATGTGTGTATTGAAAAATCCAAAACAGTCTGTGCATAGAAGAGTCAGTTTACTTCCTATTTTGCACACACAGTTGATTCACTTATCTGACGTTAAAAGCCAGGACTAAAACTGTCTGAGACACTTTGTCTTTTTAATGCATCCTGGGCTATTCATTGTACGGAATCAGCATTAGCAATAGCCACCATTTCACAGCAATTTTACTTTTCAAACCAAATGGTGCCTGCTCATCCTTCACTCTCCAGAAAAGCAGTCAAGTAGCACTTTAAAGACTAGCAAAATAGTTTATTAAGTGAGCTTTCGTGGGACAGACCCACTTCTTCAGTCTGAAGAAGTGGGTCTGTCCCACGAAAGCTCACCTAATAAACTATTTTGCTAGTCTTTAAAGTGCTACTTGACTGCTTTTTGTTTTGATAGTGTATAGACTAGCACAGCTTCCTCTCTGTTAATGTTCACTCTCCAGCTGTCTTTTGCCTTTGCCACTCTTCCTCCTCCTCCAATGAAACCTTTCACTTACAGGCCTTTTAAAAAGGTGAACAACCAGAAAGAACAGCAGTGGCTAATGCAAACTTCAATAAGTTAGAATCAAAGAGAAAGCCTTGATTACAACATCAAAACGAAAAGCAGTCAAGTAGCACTTTAAAGACTAGCAAAATAGTTTATTAGGTGAGCTTTCATGGGACAGACCCATAACAACAGCGCCACTTTTTCCCCACAAAAATCTATACATCTATTTAACAGCAATCTAATCTCAAAATATCCTGACTAATGATCATGTTTCTCTAAATCAGGGACATTAAGGGATCTTAGCATTCAAAGGTGGTTCTCACTTTAACATATGAACAGTTCTGAACTGCTTTCAATGAAATATGACACTAGAGCAGTACAAGAGGGAGGGAGAAAGGGAAGGAGAGAAGAAGAGATATAACTTAAAGCCATTGAAGTATATGTTTATTTGCAGAAGGAGCAGTTATTTTTTTTGTTGTGAGAAGATTAGATAAGCATTTTGGTGGATCAGTGATTGCTGTGAAACTTACCACAGCTGTTTTGTAAACTATTACACTTCTGCAGTGTCATAGGTATCACAGTAATATTAACTAGGCAAAAGGTGAAATTATAGAGACTTTATTGGTGAGCACTGTAAGTCTTACAAAAAAAAAAAGGTAATTTTAAACAAAAAAACCAAGATAGAAATGTTTATAAATACAAACTAATAAAATATTAGCAGGGACAGGTTTTTACAGGTCAGAGAAATAAAAGGTGCAGGAACATATTTAAATTGTGTATCTGAACCTTTTGATCTATTTATTGGTTAATTAATGTACATCAGTTGCTTAGAAGTAAGCCAAACTTATAGTATCATAGAATACTAGACCTGGAAGGGAACTAAGAGGGCCATCAGGTCCAGTCCACCACACTCACAGCAGGACCAACCACCATCTATATCATCCCCCGATATAGTTCTCCAAACTGTTCTTAAATATCTCAAGTGTTGGAGAGTCTACAGCCATGGTAGGAAATTTAGTCCAGTGTTTGACCACTCTGACAGTTAGGACATTTTTCCTAGTGTCCAACCTAAACCTTCCTTGCTGCAGTTTAACTCCATTACTTCTTTTCCTATCATCAGAGGCTAAGAAGAATAATTTTTTTTTCTCCCTCCTACTTGTAAACAACCTTGTAGGTGCTCAGAAGCTACTGTCATGTCCCTTCTCAGCTTTCTCTTTTACAAGCTAAACAAACACAATTCTCTCAATCTTCTCTGATGCGTCATTTTCTAGACCTTAATCATTTTAGTTGTCCTCCTCGGGATCCTCCCCATATTTCCTGAAATGTGATGCCCAGAACTGGACACAATACTCCAGTTGAGGCCTAATCATTACAGAGTACAGGGGAAGAATTACTTCTTGAGTCCTACTCACAACGCTCCTGTTAATGTATCCCAGAATCATTTTTTTTTGCATCAGTGTCACACTGTTGACTCATACTATACTCAGCACGTAGTCCACCATCACCCCTAGATCCCTTTCTGCAGTCCTCCATCCTCAGGAGTCACTTCCCATTTTGTGCGTGGGAAACTGATTGTTCCTCCCCTCAGTTGAGTACTTTGCATTTATCTATACTGAACTTCAGCATATTTTCCTCAGGTCATTTTTCCAGTTTGTCCAGATCAGTTTGAATCTGACCCTATCCTCAAAGCACTTGCAACCCCTCCCAGCTTTTAATCATCGCAAACTTGATTAAACTTACCCTCCATTCCATTATCTAAAGCATTGATGAGACTATTGAAGTGGCCCCAGAACTGACCCCTGCAGAACCTCACTTGTTATTTTCTTCCAGCATGTCTGCAAACTACTCTTTGTGAATAGTTATCCAACCAGTTATGCATCTACCTGATAGTAGCACCATATAGATTGCATTTCCCCAGTTTACAGATAAGGTCATGTGATGCTATATTAAATGCTTTACTAAAGTCCAGTTATACCACATCCATCACTTCCCCTTTATCCACAAGACTTATCCTATCCAAGAAAGCTATCAGACTGGTTTGATGTGATTTGTTCTTGACAAATCCATGCCGTTACCTGCTAGCACAGGGGTTAGCAAACTTTTTACCTTGGGCCCCACTTTTTGCCCCTGCAATTAGCAGGGACCCCCAACCTATCTAATGTCATCCAAACTGATGAAAATTTCACCTTTCAGCACAGGTAAGAAAATAAGTAGAATGTAATATTATTAATTGGTATGTAAATATGAATGTGTATACATAAAGACAGTAACATTGCAATGTTTTAATGAGATGGATGAGCCAGACACCCAACAGCTGACCATGCTGCAACCCCAGTGACTTTTAATGATTTTTGAACTCTTTACATACATATCTCATAGAGCCAGAAGGGACTTCGTGGAGCAGCCGCTTTGGAATTGAAAATGCAGGCACTCCTTGAAGTGGCATATGCTTAAACACAACCCCTATTGCCTCCCGAGATTGCGGCCTTCTTAAAGCACACTATGCGGCCACCCCGACCCTCCTGGGCATCCGTGGGACATGCCACACAACCCTTCCTCTTCTCCCTGGCATTGTTTTAAAAAAGTGTTTTTCCTCATGAACGGAGGATAGCTTACTGTAGTGCTGAGGGTTAACCTCTGCTGTAGAAGAGCTAAAAGTCATTATTCAGTCTTAAGAGTAACAAGAGTGACCTTGCAGTTGCAATATGTTCTTCCATAGAGACAGACAACCATTAGTTATGTCACTATGGGCATTGTTCCGTGTAAAGAAAAATGTTGCCATTGCTAATGACATGAATATTCTTAAATTTATCAGCAAACAACCCTGGAAAATGAGGGCCCAGTTTGTCTGTCTCTGATGTGGAGGAAGAAGAGCTGGAATGAATTGTTGGAGAATTATATACAAGTAGTTACAAAGGAGAAAAATGAACTTTGTGACTGGATAAAGAAAATGAAGGACTTGAGAATGAATGGATGAATCAGTCGTGTCCTTTATGGGCAAGCAGATAGAATTAATTAATTCTGTGATAGAGAAATCACAATCGGCAAAGTAATTTCTGCCTGGCTGCCCAGAATGGAGGTCACTGATTGTGATTTCTCTATCAGTGATCCACACACACACACACACTATACTACCCTTTTAGAGGCACAGCATCCCCAGGCCACTCTAGGAACCACCAATACATGACACTCTTACAGCATTCATTCTCCTCCCCTGGACCAGGCACTGCATCCCCCAGCCAGTTCAGGCATCATCATTTTAGACCTCCCTCCACCCAGTCAGTCCACTCCCCAGCTCTTGGCGCTGCATCCCCCAGTCACTCCATGCACCATCACAAGAGACCTCCCTCAGCCAAAGTCCCCTGCTCCTGGCTCTGTATCCCCTATCCCCACACTTCCATACCTCATCCTTCCACTCATTCTGCACCTTCCTCTCATCAGGAACCCAGAACAAAATGAAGACAGCCACACAGAGTCCAGCTTCATAGCCCCAGAAAATCAACACACACCAGAAGGCTAACATTTGAAGACCTCTGACCTTATTATCCTTGTTCCCACCACTATACACCCCACTCTTCTATTAGTGCCTCCTAAATAAAATCATTCCTTACTCTTGAGAGTTTCAATTATTGCTTAACATGTTTTGGGGTTGGGTGGGAGGGCAGTGATAGCTATTGGGGAGGCTTCATGAAGGGCAAAGAAACAGCATGGTTGGTGGCCTGTTAGTGCACAAACATGGTTTTCAAGGCATCCCTGATTTTCAGTGCATCTTTCTGGGTATTCCTGTTTTTCCTTGAGGTCGGCTATGATAATTTCATTGCCAGGACCTCTGCCTCAGCTCCCCATGCAGGTATGAAACTCTCCCCTTTGCGAGGCAAAGTGGAAAGAATACAGCAGGCTGCAATGACAAGGGTAGCGTTTACTTCATTGAGGTCTAAGCGGATCAGTTAAAGAGCTCCTTACTGAAGTTCAGGACACCTGTGTAAGTCTTCAAGAACCAAGGGAACAAGGGGTAAGCAGGGTCACCCAAAATCACTATGGGCATTTCCATGCTCTCAATGTTAATTTCTGGTCTGGAAAGAAAGTACCACTCTGCAACCTTCTAAACAGACCAGAATTCCTAAAGATTCACCCATCTTGCACCCTTCCTGACAACCCCATGTTGGTCACTGAAACGACCTTTGTGATCTACCACTGCCTGCAACAGCATAGAAAAGTATCCCTTGTGATTAAATGTATTCTGAGGCCTGGTGGTCCAGTGCCAGGATGGGGATGTGCATTCTATGTATGGCCCCACCGCAGCAGCAAATCCATCCCACCATCTCCTACACGTTCCCCAGTGTCACTGTCTTCCGCAGAAAAAGCATGTGGATTGCATTGGTTATGTGCATGGACAACAGCCCGCCCCCCGCAGATTTGCCCATTCCAGATTGATTGCCCACTAACTGGTAGCTGTCTGGCATTGCAAATGTCCAAAGAGCAATTGCCACATGCTTCTTGATTGTCAAAGCAGGTCTTATTCTGGTATTGCTGCACTTCAGACAAGACAACAATTCACAAAGTTCCTTGAAAGCAGCTTTACACATGCAGAAGTTTTGCAGTCATTGCTGGTCATCCCAGGACTGTAAAATGATGCAATTCCACGAGTCTGTGCTGGTTTCGCGGCTCCAGAACCTCCACTCTGTACAGTGACTCCAGTGCTGACAGAAGCTCCGCAGTTCTTCTCTCCAGAGATTCGTGTCCATCAATCACATGGAAACAATCTCATTCTACATAAGCATTATGTTTAGAAGATACTGCATAGCAGCTGGGAACTGAGCACAAAACACTGCAACCTTTGAAGTGTATCAGGATCCATGTTAGTGTCTGTAATGGCAGCTGGCAGTCAAGACAAAAAGCACACAAAAAGGGCCTTTTTCCCCCCAAGCCAGGACATGCATTCTGGAGTGATGACATCAGAAACCCAGAACCACTTGCAGCACCTTTTTCCCAGAAGACACCAGCACAAAATCCCAAATGCAACAAGGATGCAGGAACTGTGGCATAGGTGCCTACAATGCACTGCTACCACAGTCAGATTCAGGCAACCACATGGAGACACACTAAGGCAAATTTCTGAGATGGTCAGGATGCAACCTTGACTTATAAAACCTATTGTTAAAAATTCAACTTCAACAAATTCAACTATTCCCAGGTGTAGACATACCCTGTGACTCAGGGAATCACAACTGGGGTCCACTCCTTGCTCTAGTGATGGCCAGGAGGGATATAATCTTTACTAGCCCTATGCCAAGACCTGATGCAAAAACTACTCCCCTGCTGTGCCAGTGCATACTGAGGAGAGAACTGAGACCCCACTACCCTTGTCTGCCCCCTCCTTCCATGTCTGCAAGAGAGAGACTAGACCCTGTGGAAAATATTCTTCCTTCAGCTGTCATGCAGGTAACCTGCCTTATGTCCCCTACTCCCTTGGGCAGGGAGATAGGCAGCTAACAACTGAGCCATAAATGCAAGTAATATTGATTATTTATTCAAAAAACTTGAAGTATATGAGAGCCCCAGATCACATTTGTGTTCATTGGAAGACTTTTTTTACTGTGATTTGTGCCTGCCTAATGCTATAATTTAAACATCTCAGTGCTTTTCATCAGCAGATCCCAAAGGCTCAAATTCTCAGAGGTGGTTAGGTGCCTAAATCCCAGTGATTCAAACACTTTTTACCTAAACACTTTTCAAGATCTGGGCCAAAGCAATTTACTGAGAAAAATCAGTATCATTGTTCCTGTTTTACATACAAGGAAACAGCCTCAGAGAGCTAAAGACTCGCTCAAGATCACCCACAAGGCCAATGCCAGAGCCAAGAATAGGACATAGGTCTCCAGGGTCTGAGGCCTGGTCTAAATTAGGCAGGTAAGTTGTTTGCAAATATGCAATTCCACCTATGGCAGTCGCGTAGCTAGAATAACCTTATCTTCAATCGACTTACCTGACAGTCTTCCCAGAGGGAGATCGACAGGAGAAAGTCTCCCATTGACCTCCCTTACTCATTGAGATGTTAATGAGTACCAGGGTTGACTGTTGAGCCCAGATAGTCAGATTTCACTCATCTCTACCAGGCACACGAAATCAGACTCCAGAGGATCAGCCCTCACTGGGTCAATCTTCTGTGTAGTCTGGACACACCTTTAGTGCAGTGCTCTAGCTGCTCAGTAGTGCTGCCTGCATACTCTGCAAGACGTGTAACAGGAGCATGTTGGAGGCTGGATGCAACTGGGATGGGAATTTAAGCAAGATTCTATTCCGTGCTGTTCCCTGCACCTTTGGAACACTCCATGCTGTACAATAAAAGGCTTCCTGGAAGCCTGTGGATGCCTGAGACTGGTTGTGAAAGTGATTTGACTAAACAGTATGATCACAATACTTCTCCAAACTGGTGTCATCTTCTATCAATGCGAACTTCTCTTTTCCTCCTTTCCACCCCTCCACCCCTAGCATTAAGCAAAATTGGGCTGGAGACAGCACCGTAAGTTCTACACTGCAATCAACTTAAAACTTGAACCACAGCAAACAAGGTATTACAATTTCTTAGACCTCATGAAAAAATGTTCTTCCTTCGAGCACACCCAGACTTGTCATTGCTTAATAAAAAATGAAATGCCATCAGAATGGAGAAGCTTTGCTTCTCGGGTGCATGACAGAATCTGTTTCTTCTTTCAGTCACTTAAGTATGATTTGCATGAACTTTTCCAGCTGCCAGTCACTTACAGTTACACAGCTATTATGCCTTCTATCAGCTGTTGAATGAACAGGTGCTTATAGTACCAGCCCTCCCACAAGAGATCAGTTCCTTCCAGGACAGAGATGCATTTAGCCAGGTTGTGCAACTTATTTTCATGATTTTTGTATTGATTATTATTAAAGGATGAAATTATCTTCAGTGAAGATGCCTAAGAACTAGAGAGATATTTCACACCACCTCAAAATTCCAGAGAGGGATTCTAGCATACCAGCTCCAAATAGGAAAAATCATTGTGATGTCCATTCTCTGGGAACACTGTGTGATGGATAAGGAAGGGCGGTCTTTGGGCAGAGGCCTTCTTTTGGTCTGTGGTTGTACAGTACCAGGTTTCTGTCACTGGGACTTCAAGACAATATATTAATATAAGGAATAGTGCCATAATTTATACTGCTGCAGAGTGTGGAATGGAAACAGAGACATGCACTTCAGCACCATGGTCTGCTGGTGCACATCCTGCAGTCCTTACTCTGTTCTGTCTCTGGGATGTTTGGAGCTGACACCAGCTGAGATTTTTCTTGAATTAGAAATGCCGTATTAGGCTTTTAGAGGAAAAAAAAAAAAAAAAGACTACGTTCTTCTAAAGCCACCTTATAATTTCTTTTGCCTTTACAATTTTTTCCTACTATGAACATGTCTTCACTACAGATCTCTTACTTAGGTGTTGCTTCTAACCTAGCTCCTAACCACACACTCCACCAGCCCACTAAAGTGCAGTGCTGCTTACAGCCCTCGCTAGCTGGCTTGGTTGTTCCTGTGCCTCCTGTGGATTAGAGCCTTCATTGAAGTTTATAATTTTTCCTGTCTTGTAGCTTTAATCACACAAACACCAACACTTCTCTAGTGACTTCCTGCAATGGTCTGTATTTCCAGGACAGATAAGTTCCCCCATAAGCCACTGGGAAAGAGTCATAGAACAGTGTGGCTTACAGCAGTGCAAAAGAACCACAGGATATGACCAGAAGTCCCACTGAGAGATGCAGGAGTGCAGCTTCAGCAAGGACACAGTAACTTGGGTAGGGCTGCTCATCTGTCATCACTAGACTATCACGGCAGTGACCACAGACCCTCTGATTTTGTTTTGTTTTGGTTTTTGCATTGAAAAAAATGTAGAAGTATTTTAAACAAGTGAAAACCATCATAATATTTATTTTCTTTAAACAATGCTTCTTACCTCCACATAGCAGCAGGATAAATCTATGTGGGCACATAAGAACAGCCATACTGGGTCAGACCAGAAGTCCATCTAACCCATCTTCCAACAGTGACCAATGCCAGGCGCCCCAGATGGAATGAACAGCTCAGCAACTGCTGACAGCAAGCTCCCTCCACTCTTCAGTGCCCCTCAGTTGCCTGCAGTCCTGCTGCTTGACTCCTCCCTCTCCCTTTTAGAGCCTCTTACAGCTGTTCAGTGACTTGAGGAGGAAAAGCAGGAACAGTGTGCGCACAGGAGAGTAGGTAGAAAGAGCAGAATGGGGGTGGAAATGATGCTTCTGACAGATGCTGTGGGCCTGGGAGCAAAGTTTGAAAGAACTTAGTTCCCCACCCTGGAAGGGGCAGTGCCAAGGTTGGAAAGGATGGGGCTTTGGGCAGTCAGTCCTGGCCGCTTGCCCGCTGCATCAGAGCAATTTCAGAGGGGCCTGCAGCAACTGCTGTGTTTGCCCCCCTGTTGGTGGGCCTAGGGGGGAAGAATCATAGGGTGAAGGTGGGAGTTTGGGTGTATGGAAAGAGTAGAGGCAGGGCCTGAAGCAGAGGGAGATGATCAAGTACCCCCACAGCTAGAAGAAAAGTCAGTGCTGATGCTGTCCACCCTAGCTAACAGTCACTGACACACCTATCCACCATGAACTTAATTTTTTTTTTTTTTTTTTAACTTTACCCCCTAGGTACCTATTGCAACTATCTCCACACAATTAGACTGCATAGTGTCTTGCCTGCAGTTGGAAGGACTAGTTTTAATGTGCCACAATTATTATTCGTCATGGGTAGTGCAGGACTACTGGTGGTGCACATATACATATACCTTGATGCACAAAAATTTATTCTGCACATAAATCAGAAAGATTAGAGGGAACATGGCTTGTCTGCTGCAAAATATTTTATACCAATAATTTTCTGTTCTTTTGCGTATTCAGCTCTACTGGTGGAAGGAGAAGTAAAAAGATAAAAACAGGAATATCCAAGTGTAATCTGAGACTTCATGGGCTCATATCTGGGAATCACGACTGGGTAAAGCTACATCATTGACCATTGTCTGTGTCATTGGATTCTAGTAGGGTCTGCCCAACAGCTGGTGAGAGAAGAGAAATTCTTGCCAAAATCATTTAGATTACTTGGGGAAAAAAATATTGCGCTGGTCTAGTTTGAACCAATGAGAGTTCAATTTTATGCAAACTTTACAGCAGTTGAATTCATTCTGAACTCCTTATGTTGCTAATATGCCCTTTCATGTCTTTCTTTTTGTGTTATGAATAGCTGTCTTGATATTTTGCAATCTGGTTGACAGTATCTAATTCTCTCTCTCTCTCTCTCTCTCTCTGTGTGAGTGTGAGTGTGAGATCACCTTCCTTAATCAGCTCTTGCTTTTTCTAGGGGCATCAAGCTGTGATAGACTGAATGAAGGAAAACCTAAGCGTATCAGTGAAATACACAGGAAACTCTTTAATCCCACAAAGTTGGGAGTTTTAAAAAAACCTAAAAATGAAGGGTCTCTCTTCCTTCAACTAAGTAATACTCAGAAGGTTTCTTCTCTTTCCAGTTTCTTTTTAAGTAGGAAGCCTCCTAAGGCCTGATATGTTTGTACTGCTATGTAATTATTCAGATGTTTTACTAACTACATGGTTTGTGCTTTAAGACTTGAACAGAAATTGGTTCAATAAAAGATGTCACACACTGTCTCTTTTGCAGTATAACTCTGGCATTTCTAATTCAACACTGAAAAACTGAACTGGTAACTGGGTACTTTCTGTGCAACATCTAATACAAATGGATGCCCATGCATTATATACAAAGGAATAAATATTTACTTTTAACACTATGGTTTTTCTCTTGTAACTACAGCAACAATAAAGTTTACTATAGAAGTATAAGAAGGATTCATCTTAGAAAGATGTTTTATACATGTAGGCTACATCAACACTAGGGGAAAACTTCAAAATGGCCATGCTAATGGCCAAATCAGAGAATACTAATAAGGTGCTGAAATGAATATTCAGCCCCTCATTAGCAGGTGCCAGCCACGGCACTTTCAAAGTGCCATGGTTGGCAGCATGCTAATGACAGACTGAATATTCATTTCAGTGCCTCATTAGTATTCTCCGATTTGACCATTTTGAAGTTTTCCCCTAGTGTAGACGCAGTTGTAAAGAAAGAATTCTAAAAATGAAACCAGAATGTTTTTGGAGTTGTCTTGTTACGATTTAATATCCTCAATTTCTTCAGGTTATTTTCTAGAGGGTTTTCTTTAATATTAGTTTCTCTCTTACAGTACTTTTCCATTTGGGTGAATGTATCACTGAATAACCAGTTAGCACTTGCCTTACAATTGAGCACATCAATTAGCTACCTGTCAAGATTATTGCACTGATGTCTGAAAAAAATAGAAGTGCCTTTGAAGGAAAAGGTTTGCTATAAAATTCTCCTAAAGAAAATATTGAAAAGATTAGTTTTCTTCAATACCTATAAAATTCGTCAGTATAGAACTGTGCAGAGTTTTTATTTCCTCCTGCTATCTGCTAGTAGACATCATATTCAGGGTCTTCACTGCAGTACTAACCCTGGTGATTGGCAGCCCTGTTTGAAACCCAGGTTGGCTTAGCTGGGGTATGAGCAGCCACACTGCAAACACCTACCTGAGATACTGTGTCCCCCCCAGCTCCATACTCCCTGACATGTGAGGACCTCAGGGCTGGGGGAGGGAGGGAAATATGTCCCATGTTTCTTTGTTGTGAAATAAGCCAAATTACTCTGATTCTTTCCCAGTAAGCTGTGGAAGAACTTGTCTGTCCCCTGAGCATATAGCCAGGGGATAGTGGGAAGGTGTTACAGGACTATCACCACTCAAGTGCTTGAACCCACATCTCTGCTGCATAATGGACACGTTACCAGCAAGGGTTAGGCTGGGGGGCGAGTTAGCACTGGGGTTGGAGCTCGTGTTGAAAGCACAATATAACTCAGGTAATGGGGTCGTGTGTGCAGACAAAGTGGGAAAGCAACAACTCCAAAGTAAGAGCTACAGTATAGTTAAACTTTGACATACACAGCCACAGATCTCCTTTGAGGAAGAGTTTATGTATCAAAACTCACCAAAGAGAATGCTCCTGTAATTTTCCTTCTGTTTATTCATGGTTGGCAACAAATTGCATATTTCTTCACTATTCTGGTAAATTGAATATTACTGACAAAATAACATCCTTGGTTAGATTGCAAAAACATAATGCAATGTGGCATGAATAATGTCTCTCTCAACTGCCATGTATTGGCCTGCATTTCCATTGGAATTCACATATTTTAGACAACAGTTTGGTGTGCTCAACCTGACACTATCTGATGTCTCCCCTGAATCAGCCGAAAATGGGTGCACCCAAAATTAGTGGATACTTTTAAATCTGTAGCTCAATAGAGAGAGTGTGAGCACAAATGTTACTATATGTTATACACTCCCATAGATTCAAGGGTCCCACTCCCACCTTTCTTAGAAAGGCCTGTTGTGCTGCTAACAAATTTATAGTTCAATATTAAATAATAGCATTTTTATCAATTGCAAGCTTTTTTGGTTGTGTGCATACAAGCATTTAATACAGTGGGGCCTTAGTCCACATTTGGACTCTACGGCACTACCCCAATACAAATACCACATATTTACAATAGTTAGATACTAATACAGAAAAGTAGCATATTCTTATGCATTGCTCTGACATGGCAAATGGTGTCTAGTTGTTTTTCATTTGCCTTTAAGTGCTTTCTTATGGCCATTTGTAGCACAAGCTGAAGTAAGTTCAGATTTAACATTTGGAGGCAAAATGATTAAACCTTAATATCTGCTCTATACAAAGTTATGCCAAGTAGTTTAAAGCACACATCTGAAATTCCTTCAGAGAGAGTGTGCAGATGCTTATGAATAAAAAAAAAAAAACACCTAAATTCAGCATCAATTCTTCCCTCCCCACATCTCAAGCATTTCCGCATTAATTCCTTAACTCAGTCTTAGACTACATCTACATTACCTCAGAAAATGGACCTGTTCAGGGCCAATCTTCTGGGGTGCTGTTTCGCACATGTGTGAAACAATGCTTTCCAGGGTCAACATCGACCCCGTAACTCCTCATGAGCTGCAAGGATTAAGGAAGGTCAATGAGAGGAGTGCTCCTGTAGACCTTCCATGAAGACGGTCATGGAAGTCAATGGCTGAAGAGTTGATTTTAGCTACGCAACTGGCATAGCTACAATCACGTATCAGCCATCAATTGCTAAGTCTAATGTACACATGGCCTTAGCAATGCATGCTGACAAGTAATATGCTGTAGCCAGTGCTGCATTGGTATAAATATCCAACTACTCAAATGGATGGCAAAATTTTCCCCCATCACTCCTGTTGAAGTCAATGGGAGTTTGCTGCTGACTTCGGGGGGGCTAGTATTTCACCCTTAATATTATAGCTTTCTAATTCCTATTGTTTTACCTTGACATGGATGGTTATTTTTCCTGTACATTCTCCTTTTGGCAGGCACTGAAACTATACAGGAAAGCATATAAACTCTAAACAGGGTTTCAGTTGCAAGAAGATCTGCCGATGTTCTACTTTCACAGAATCAATTCATTCAACCTCCCTTGTCTTTTCTAAAGTAGTCACGCTAGCTGACAGTCTAACTCTTAAATTGCCACACTGTTTGATGGCATTTATTTTTCCAGTTGCTTATAACTGTGGGTTTTTTCCTTCTGATATTTCAGAGCAGTTGCATTTTTGAAATGTAAAAACCTATATAGAACTTTATTTTCCTGAGCCTTTTGCCTTGCCATGCCCTGTAAAACAGCTTCTGCTGCCTATAAAATTGCAGTGTATGAAAACCAAATTAGTCTTTTAAAAAAAAAAAGTCATGAAATATAATTTTCCATTATGGCTTAGAGTGTGATTTTAATCATAAGATATTTTCATTCCCTGCATGTGTGCATACAAACATAGCATTTTAAAGTTATCTGATTCTTCACTATGTCCCTAAAGGCATGGATACTAAGTACAAACATATGGAAGCTGTATACCTCTAAAGTGGAAGCTTGCTATCTAATATTAAGCATTAAGGCATGGTACAAAAAGGAGTAGATGGAGAATTACTCTGTATGAAGAATTCATTTTTAATAAGTTGAAATGGGATACTGCACCAAGACCTCAGCAGGGCTGAGCATTTATGATCACTAACGTCATTTTCTGAAGGACGGTCTTTCCCATACAGGAAAGGAAGATGGAAAAACAGCAGGGAGTGTGATAAGAGATTGTACTGTTCCTCTAATGGGTTAACTACAAATAAAACAAAACATTAAAACCCTTTTTAAAGTGGCTAATTCAATCAATTATTCAACAGATAAAAGAGCTTCAGGACAGATGCTGAGCTATTAATCCCTTTGCAAAAATATTGCATTTTTCAAAAGATAAATGGTTTGTAAGTGTAGTCTTTCAATGGGTGGGAATCGGTGGACAAAGACTAGATAGTCAATGCATGCTCACCAAAGGTGACAAAGTGTACTTAAAACAATTTTACATTTATATTGTGAAATGTCGTTAAGTTGTTTATTAACGACCTTTCCCCCATGCAAGATGGTAGCATTTTGATCTGCTTTTTTGCCAGGACTGGTTGGTTCCAGAATAGATTCAAAGATCAAATTTCCTTGTTCTAGGACAGCAACCCAGAGAAATGAACTCTCTCTCTGTGGGGATGTAAATGCAATTTTGTGAGAAGCTGTGTAATGAGCTGGACTTGTTTCAAGCCAAAAGATTTTGACTTTATTGACTTTACTGCTTTTCTGTTTAGTTACACTTGAGTGATTTCATTAGAAAGGCAGGCAGTTATTTAATCACAGAATCCAAACTACTAGTGTCATCTGCAGTTTCCTGTTCCCTTTTTCATTCAGTGATTTGAATATGAATTTTATAAAGCTGAGTTGGATATTACACCTGAATAAGAGATCCTTATTATTTAAGTTAGCATTTTATTAAGAATGGGTCTATTATGGAGGATAAATAATGCTTTAGTCTGTCTCATTTTGAAAACCTCTTCAGTGAAATTAAATAACGCTTTGAACTATTGTTAACTTCCAGGAAACTGCAAAACATTTTGTAAGTGATGGATTGAGCCTCAAAACAAACCTGAGAGATTACTTATTACTAGCATCAGAGGAACATCAAGGGGTTGCATCGGGGATCAGTGTCACTGTTCTCTGCTCCCCTCCCCCACACAGAAATTGCTACTTGAAAGGAGTTTATAATGTACGTAGAAGAGGAGATACACTGGACTATGTCTACACAACAGATAAGTCAATTTTAAGGCAGTTAGCTCACTTTTACAATGTCAATACCATTATATTGATTTCAGGGAGTGCTAAAGGTAGCTATTACATTGAAAATGCATGTCAGCACACCACAGTCAGCATTAAAAGGTCAAATTAATGCTGGTATGGAAACACCATGTCTTTAAAATAGACTTCATTGGCCTTCAGAGGTGTCCCGTATGTATCCCGCTATGCCCCATGGTTGTCCACTCTGGCCGCTTCCATCTCTGCTGCTCTCCAGGTGCACAGGAAGCCTGTGAATCTGAACTCATCACAAAGAAGCCCATGAAATGTAAGTGGCATGTGGAAGCCTGAATTTCTTTCTAGCCAGCACATGGATAAGCATCTCTTGCTATTATGAGTAGTCAGGTTTCTGATCTGAGTTCTCAGGGTTGCAACAGAGTTCCAGCATGGTCCCATAATGAGAGCATGGATCTGCCTGCTGTTTAGGGAAAGGAGTCAGTGACAGGCCGACTTCGAGTTTGTAAGCAAAATGCGGACTTTTTAAAGACGACTTCCAACAGGCAGATCACCAGAGGTTACTCCCAAGACTCTCAGCAGTGCCGGGTAAAGGTGAAAGAACTCCAGCAGGCTTATCATAAATTCTGGGAAGCCAATGGGTGATCTGGGTCATCTCCCAAAATTATGCACATCTGGATGCCATTCTTGGGAGGGACCCAACCACATTGCCCAGTCTTAATTGGGGCACTTCAAGGAGGCCCTGTTGCAGAGTCTGGGGGGTAGCCAAGAGGGGCTGAGTCTGGAGGGGGCAGAAGGAAAAGACCAATGGAAAGGTGCATGTGGACAACCAGCAGGGACCTGAAGAAGCTGATCCCGACAGCCAAGAGCTCTTTACCCTCGACCTCAAGCCAGTCCCCTCTATGCTGACATCAGAACCACTGGAATCCAGCTGTTCTGGTGAGATTTTTTTTTTCCCTAGAATGCTATAAGCAGGTTGCAGCTGGGTTTAGGTATAGGTTTTGTATGGATATATGCCCCCCCCGAACAGTGTGTTAATATTTCTGGAGATGGAGTGCTTATCCTTTTTGGAGATCACCAGAAAGTTTTCATCCAGGTACTCTTATTTTTCCCCCATGAGGTTTTTGGGCAGGCCTGACTTATTGCAGCTTCCGCGATAGCACACCTTGCCATGCCAGGCAACCAGATAGCAGTCTGGTCTCATGTCACCACACAGCATTTTGGCAAATTTTCCAGGCTTACCCTCACACAAGATAAGCATGTCTTCTTTTTCATTATTTATTATTCTTAGGAGGATAGTGATGTCTTCTTTGGCAACCTAAAGAAGCATGGGAATTTGGATTAGATTATTTCACAATGCTCCCTTGTCTGTTTAAATTTCCCAGGACCGCATTGCTGTGCCACATGGCTGGCAGGCGCTCCATCTCCCTCCATCCTCTTCACCCCCTCCATGTGGCTGGCAGGCCGTCCTGGCCTTCTCCCCTTCCACCATGCTGCTGCCTTGATCGTGAACTGCCAAGAATGCTTTCCCCCGCTTCTTTGTGCTTGACAGGGATCCCTCTCCACCCAAATGGCCATGCAGCTGGAGCTGAACCTTTTCCCCTTGCCCCACAGCTACCAGGCTCTGCAGACCTTGCTTCTAGACACCAGCATGTTCAGAATGGCCTTCTCCCTGAAGAAGATTGCTCCGGGGTCTGCCAAGAAAACTTTTTCCCCTGCCCCCAGACACCAGCCAGCTTCCTGTGTGTGCGTGCACGCACATGCATGGGTTGAAAGCATACACTGCACCTCGTTAAGTGGATACCTGGCCATATCCACAATTAAATGATTCGGATAAGTGATAGATTGTACAATGCAGAGTTAGATTCCTTGTCATCCTTAAGAAGCCAAAAGACCTCGAAGAAGAAAGTTTCACTCATTGTAAAGACAGAGACCCACTCAGTCTATGGGTAAGTGCATTGTATCTCAGTTTTGACCTCCTCTTTTCAGCAGGCATCCTCAGCATAGGAGACAGGACAAGGAAGCGCAAAAGGTCCAAGCAGGACCTTATACTGCAGCAGCTAGAGCAGGCTGACAGAACAGCTGCTGTCAGCCAGAGGGTCACAGAAGAATGGTAGCAGAATGTCCCAGAGTTCAGGAGAGAGGAATCAGTGCAGTTGCGAGAGGACACGGCCCAGCTCCTCACGGCTGTGAGAGCAAACTGAGGTCCTGCACTCCATGCTGCAGCTGCACAGAGTCTCCCTACACAGCACTCAATTTGCTGACTCCACTCCCTGCTTCCCCAGGCCCCAGTTCCTGGTCTGCAGTTCATCAGTTTCATCTCAGCCCTCTTCCTCCACAACCAACATCTCAGCCCACTGCCTTTGTCAAAACAAATATGCATGACATTCCAGGTAGCAGCCATAAATGCCCTGTGCAATGACTGGAAGCATTTGAGGATCCATGCTAGCACGAGTGCTGTGCCTGTGAAAATGGCACAGTTAGTGGGTGCTCAGAATTCTGGGATATTACTTTGCATTCTAAGGTTAGTGACCCACAAGCAACTGTGGCAAAATTTCACATGCACACAACCCAATGGTACAAACCCCCCAGGTACTGTGCGATAGATTTACACAATGCATTGCTCATGCAGTCAAACTTGGATAAGGCAATGGAGACACAGTAAATTGACATGGAGAAATTGTAAGTCAGCTTTCCAGAACATTTGTGGACAATTCAAGTTTAAAACATGCATGTTAAATAGTCAAATTTATTAAAAATTAATTTTATTTTGTGTCATAGACAGAGTCTAGGTGACTATAAATAGATCAAAACAGCACGTTACCCATGAAAGTATCCTCGTTAGTGTAACAAACAACAGCGTGTCAGCCTAACCAGAGTAGACACCCCAGCAGAGGTGAGTTTTAAAGGCGGCTTGAAAGAGAATATCATCATAGTTTTGCATACTTATTTGGGGAAGCTCCTTCCATGCACAAATTTATGTTAAATGGTCAAATACTATTTTTGCCATGTTACAAATGCCAGAACTGAGGCACATTGGTTAATACGCATGTGTTCACCCCTCCAGCTTTTACATGTACATTTAGAATGGTGTGTACACTTTGCCTGTGCAAGCACTTGTGCATGAGCTTAAAAATCAAACAAAGATCATACCTGTGTAATGTAAACAAGGGTTAGTGCATTTGCAAAACCCAGTGGGACAAATGTATTATGAGAGGAAAAAACAAACTCTATAGCTGCACATGATGTATTAAAGGTATGAAGAGATTTGCATCTGCAAAGAGCAATTGTCTGTGCACACAAATTTGAATACATAGGTGGATTGGAGAGTAGAGTGCCATTAAAAAAATCTCACAAATTACTAGTGTCATGGAGTTAGTCTGAGACCCAATCTCCTGGCTGAATGTTCTTTAGCCCTAAGGGCTAGCCTAACTAAATAGTGCCAACCTTATACAGAGTCATCCTCCATGTACTACATACCCTATAGGCATTTTCTTTCAAATGTATCTCAGCAAGTGATCAGTTATTTTGTACATCTAGATGTTTATTTCAGAATGTTTGCTCTGAACAGCTATTTCAAGAATTTTAAAAAATGGTAAATATATAATTTAATTAAGATCATTTACTCACTTTGGGTGAGATGTTTGGTGCCCACATATGTAAATTAAGTCTCCAGGCCTGCAAAGGCATGCTTAATTTACCCATG
Source organism: Carettochelys insculpta (assembly GCF_033958435.1). Classification (NCBI taxonomy): domain Eukaryota; kingdom Metazoa; phylum Chordata; order Testudines; family Carettochelyidae; genus Carettochelys; species Carettochelys insculpta. The sequence goes on from NC_134153.1 coordinate 16,559,222, forward strand.
CTGAGTAGTGAATGGGATTGCTCACAGTTTAACATATTTTAAACATATAAATCTTTGGGGCTAGGATACAGGAAGGCATTCATTTATTAATTATTATTAAAAACCACCAGCTTTCCTGTAAGCTTGATGAATTTAAAAATATTTTCAAGTGATTAGTTTTGTGGGTGTTTGGTACAGTCCCAAGAACGCTTATTCAGATTTCTTGAAATTGGGTTTAAATATTACCAAGAATATACATTAATAAAAGTGGAGGTTGGTGAAGGAGGCAATGAGAAAAAGAAATCACTGCCTATTGTTTGACCTGACCAGCTCACTGATTGACTACTAGAAGGAACATCTCCATGGGAACAGATGAATGTCTGGTTTTCATGTGGTGAAATCCTCAGTCAGCCCACAGTGGCTTCACTAACACAGCACTTTATACTGGTTGTTTTCATTTTCTTTTTATGTTCAGCCAAATTAAATGAGTAGGGAAACATTTTTAATTAAAAAACCCTCCCCATTAAGAGAGTCCAACAACAGAAAAACTAGGCCAAACACCGTAGTTTTTACTTCTGTTTGTTCATTTTGTCCTTTGAACAAGTCTCCTGGAATGCAGGATTGAAGTTTAACATGCAACAATATCATCTGGCATGTTCCTTCTTCCAGTTTACTACTTTATTGATCATTAATAAAGTACTAAAGACTCTCTAACATCTCTCTGCTGAAGTTTGGGGATGCTATGTGGAAATCTAGAGCCTGTTATCTACCTTAATCACTTACACCATTTACAATTGTCTGTTTCCCAATAAGTAGATAGACATCTCAGTCTGCTTCAATACTTCTCGATCTAAAAACAAATGAGCTAGAAACAAAGCAAGTTCAGTTAATGTAAAAATGTTTTAAAAAGTTACGATCCAGGTTGAAGGAAGGAGTGATTCCCAAATATTAAAATCCCAGTGGCCTTATCTGGCCCAGCTGCTTATAACGTCTGTGAGGAATGTGGCACATCAAGGGTATGAACACTGCAGCTATTGTATCCTAACAGGCTGATTGAACCCTGGATAATTGGCATGTAACCTCCTCTATTAATAGTGCAGACAGATATGTGAATTAGCTGAATGCCTCAGACATATGCCATGCATTAACCAAAGGGGCTTACAATTCTCATAACAACTTGACTAACTATTACACCAGTAATGATTCTTTAGAACTTGATCACAGAAAAGGAAGAAAGAAAGGAAAAAAAAAAAAAAATCAGTAAATTTGTTGTTTCAGTACAGCTTATGAAAAAAATCAGTTGCACTTTAACATGGTCAGAGGTTGGATTGTGGAGCATTCGGACTAGTGTTATAAACACACTGATGATTTAAAGGGGTTAATATGTATTTCTTGGTCTGTGTTTAGATTATTTACTTGGAGGAAATAGATAACCATGTTCACAAAATGTGAACTAATTCCAAGATAATTCTTCCCTGCAGTCATACAAGAAGTGTACAGTCAGTGTTTAATCTGGGATAACAGATGGAATTTTTTTTCTTCCTTTCTGAAATGGCATGTGGGTTTTTGTTGTTGTTCACTCTGGCTTGCCTTGCCGTCTCCCAGCATCTCATTTTCTCCTGCCAGTCAGTCATCTTGAATGACATGACAGAAGCCACCTTTTACTTTTTAACTGGGCTATTTTCACTGCTAATATGACAGCACATGTATGGCCTGCAAGTGATCTTAAAAAAACACAGCAGGATGTGACTGCAGAATGGGGGCAGGGGGAAGGGACTTCAGGGTGGGGCAGGTGGCTGGGGCTCAGGTTTACCTAGGCAATTCTTGGGCAGTGGTGCTAGAGCAGGCTGCCTGGTGCCTTCCTGTCCTGGGGAAGCATGCTGTGCCCAGGAAGCAACCAGCAGGTCCACCTCCTTGGGTCAGGGAGGCGAATGAGGTTTCATGGCACATGAAGAACCATGGTGCCCCTGCCTAGCAGCTGGATCTGCTGTCCCAATGGCCCCAGCACAGAGCCACCTCAGCTGGAGAAGACAGGCCCCTCCCTGCTGAGCCAATGGGGAGGGGCACTTACAGGCCAGATAGAACTATTTCTGGGTATGGGGAAATGGCCTGTCTTGCAACTGCTTAGTAGGAAGATGTGCAGCTTAGCAGTAACTTTGGCAGAGACTGGCTCAGGATGGGAAGTACCAAACCTGTATAAACTGTCTTGGAGTGCATGTTTAGTATAAACAGTCTGTGGCAAACAAAAACAATCCTAAGAGATTCAATTTGATTATTTTTGAATTTATTTTGTCTCAAAATGGTTCTCTTTGGAAAGCCTAGCTAATGCAAATGAATATCTACATTAAGAATAAAATTTAAGTGCAAGTTCTCGTTTTCTTTTCAAATTGTATGCTATCATGCAGTGAAAAAAGCAAATCAGATTTTGACTGTATCATCTGCCTCCTAACAGGTCAGATGAAGTCAAATGAGCAAGTATTTAAAGGGTAGAATAAACGGACAAAAAAGTGGTTGCCAAACATATCCAAAAGGGCCCATTTTGGCATCAGAGGGGTTCAGGTTTGGATTTGACCCAGAGCAGTTGGAAGGTGTATTAGTACAGGTTGAGCCTCTCTCATCCAGCACCCTTGGGACCAGACAGGTGCTGGACGAGAGAAATGTGTCAGACAGGAGGTCAATATTTTCTAGCATTTACCAATACTTGCATTGCTTACTGGGCTCAGGCAGTTAGGGGAAAATTGCAGCTAAAGAACAGTACAGAACACAGAGCCAGGACTGGTGGCTGTAAACAACTTTATGGGACCACAGGAAACTTGGCCTCATACATAAGTGGTTGTAAATCACAGTTTGCCAGACAAGAGAGTTCCGGATTAGAGAGGTGCAACCTGTACTAGAGCAGCGAGAGCTTCCCAAAGTGAATGAAGTGCCCAGTTCGGAGGTTAGAACAAGGGGATCCTAAGGCAAGATTAAGGCCTCAAGATATTTTCCACCCTCCACTGTTTTTGTCCCTGATTCACAGAAGCCTCAGAACTTCAAAGCATTTGCTTACAAAGACCATGCCACTTTAGTTTCCCAAGCATTAGGATTAGCAGGCAATTCTTCAGTTCTCACCAATGGCATTCCTTCTAGGAGTTTTCCAGGCACAACAGAATTGGTCAAGTTCTTTTCATTTTCCTGATCCTGGTTTATATGTATATACACATAACATGCAATACCTACTTCTAGGCTCTGTCCACCAAAGTACAGTTTAAGCTTGGAAAAATAGCTGTTCCAAAATACTTCCTAAGTGGCTGCTAATGTGGCTCAGGGCATGTCTACACTCCAGCTTGAAGTGTCTACCCGTTCTGGGAAGCAAAGTCACACAGTAGCTCCACTTGCGCTACCACACTGAAAAATAGGGTAGCCATGGAAGTTTGGACTACCTTCCATTTTGTATGTAGACAGGGCTTCTTCTGAGGTGGCTAACTTGAGCTCCAGCCAGAGCCACAGTGTCACATGTGTAAAAACTGCTTCCTATAGTGGCACAAATGAGTAAATTCATAAGATAAACAAAGTAACTGAAGTCTTATGAAATTTGACTAGAGAGTGTGTTCCATGTAATAAGTAGATTGAATGTTGTAAATAACTGAGGATACCCTCAGCCAAAAGTCTTCATTCAAGTGACCACTAATCCTCCAGATATTAGGGTTGGTCTACACTAAAAAGTTAAGTCAAATCAGTTGTATCACTCAAGAGTGTGAACATTCCACACCCTGGCATGCGGTTGTTAAGCTGCTCTAGCTCCCTGGTGTGAATTCTTCTGTTGACCTAGCCATTAAGTAGGGATGAATACAGTAAAAAAAAAAAACAAAAAAAAAAAACTACTTCTCTACAGTGCATGATTAACTTCAATAGGCGAGTGATTCTTGCCCCCAGCTGCCACTCAAGAACCAGGAGGTCTAATCTTCTGTGATCAGGGTTTAATTTATAGTTGTTGTAACCTTGGGTTCCAGTGTGACTTGTAGATTAGGAAAGATATGTGAATGTTGGTTCTGGGCAGTCACATCGCATGGTGAGGAGATGCCTTTGTTTGGCACAGCCTGTGGATGTCCCCCCTCATGTTTCTGACATTGACAATGGAAGTAACAACTCTGGTGCCCAATCACATGCCAATAGCATGCCCAAAGCTGTACACGAGGCATAGCCTTCATACTCTCCTTCAGGCTTATTAGGGAGGCCATTAGTGACAACTGAGCATTAGGGGCCACTGGTGACAACTGAGATCCACACCAGAGCAACCTTGCTGCATAGTGAGGATGATTTACCTCAGCTGGAATTATTTACCAAATTTGTGATCTCCAGATCTAACAATATTATGAAATAGATGTGTCATTATTTCCACATCCACATCAAAAACACTCAGATTCTCAGCTGTGTTTATAACAGTTGAGGAGCTGGCCTCATTTGATTAGACAGACACTGAGACCTATTGATATCCAAATAACATTCATAGTTTCATTTGTGAAATTCAAAAGAACTTTACAACATGCACTGATCAAGGCTCATTAACCTCCTACCTCCCCCTTTTGCAGAAAGGGAAACTAAGGCCTGGAGAGATTTAATAGCTTTTGCTAGCAAGTCAGTGGCACGGCTAGGGGAAAAAAAACGAGAAACTCTTGTTCCCATATGCCTATCTAAACCTTTAGCTCATATTCCCTTCATGTATGCATTTTAAATTTCTTAAAAAAAAGAAGTATGATTCCTTGTGTTTTATTAATTCCTGGGATTGGCAATAGTGACTGAGAAAATCATCCACCCAGGATCCAGTATGGGAAAAACATTATATATATATTAATTACACACACACACACACACACCCCACCCCACCCCACCCCCAGGAACTTGTGATTTACAAAAAAAAAAAACACTGCAAACTGAATAAAACTAAAGTGGAGAATTATGTTCTACAGGCTTACCACTGCATTTCTGTAAATCTTGTATTTAACACTGTAAGGAAAAAAGTCAGGAGCTCTCCAGAAAAGTTAGATATGCTGAAACAGGAAAGATGGAATCATAAAAATGCGCGCGCACCGCCCCCCCCACTTTGGAACAGATGCAACAATGCTAGCTCTCCAAGATACATCTCAAACTTTTCATTGTTTGAAACTTCCGTCTCCATGTACACAAACCCACACACTACTTCCTTTCCTCTGCAGACACAATGAATCATAGTATAGCGTGTGGATACCTCTGTGTAGATTATGACTGTACTGATGGGCAGATATTTTGGGATGACAAAAAGTGAATCACTGGAGAGTTTATTTTCATCAAGGAAAAAGTTTCTGAACTTCTAGACTTCAGATTACTTGGTCTGCTGAGCTTTGGAAACTGAATGCTTTGACATAACATGCTAATTGTGTCACCGCAGTTCTCATGATTTTAAAAAAATGTCTCTGGGGATGAACTCCTTGAGGTAGGCTTAAAATGCACAGATCTGACAGCCTGGATAACTTCTATTGTCCCTAGTCCTGTAAATTTAACACCTTTCACCCTCACTTAAGTTCACTTTCACAATTTAAAATACAAAAACAGCATTAAGTAGCTCTAGTACTCATACCAAAACTTCTGTTCACGACCTTCAGGGAGCACAGTTCAGAGAAAAGTTACTGTGTGCAGTGGTGTGGGTGACAGAAGTATTCTCACTAGTACTTTTAGAACTGATGTGCAGGAGTACTGTTATGTCAATGAATACTGAATGGTGTTACTTTCGTCCGAGTGTTAGGGTTAAAACCACTGAGTGTATTAGGTACATTTCTGAGTAACCTTAGCCCCTGCCAAATAACTGATTCCAGTACTGTGCTTTAATAAGTCTTTCAACACGTCAAAGACCATACGCTAAACATGGTTACTTTTGTTAGCGCTGTGCTTCCTCTCATGTAGCATTCATTCCATTTTTAGTACCCTCAACCCTTCCAAGGCTTGATCCAAAGTCCTTGAAACCTAAGCAAGGAGGAGAGGAATGTAAACCCCCTTTTCTGAATAGTTCAGCAGTTCAGTTAACTAAAATCTCTCTCAGTAATTAACTATTGGGACCTCTTTCTAGCGGTCTTGCCTGTAAGGGTTAAAACTATGGACAGGAGGTACTAGAGAGTCCCTGGGAATGCTAGGGAAGAAAGAAGTGAGTTAGCAGGAGGCCAGCAGAGCCAGTGGAAACAGAGTGTGAGCATTCGAATTGGAAGCACTGAACTTCCTTTTCCTGCAGTTGTGCGGCCAGAAGAGAGCCTTGGAGCACATGAAATAAGCTAGGGAGCCAGACATGGAGAATCCAAACACATCCATGCCCAGGGAAGAACTAAACTTTGGAACAGATACACAAGTAGAACAGGGAATGTTTAGTCATATGCAATCAAGTTATTTCCTTTTATTTTTGGATTAGTTGGACTCTGTCCTGAGCTGAAATAACCACCTTAGACTAACTTTCTAAACCAAATCCCAGGGAAGCAGTTCTCCGTGTTTTAATGCTTTCTTTCAGTTGCTCTGTAACATGTAGCAACCAAGTAATGTTTTACCAAGAATGTTTTCATGGTTTTGTTAATTTAAAAAAAACAAAAAAAAACCCACTATCTGTTTGAGACCATGATCTGATTCCTACCTTCTAGAAGGTGGCATGTTCCATGTGCACATGCCTAAGACTGCAAAACCTAAGGAGAAGTTGCAGGAGGGTTTGAAGACCATGGGACACCTCACAGGAAAGAATTCCAGAAGGTGCCATCCTGAATTTTCAAAGGGGTTTTTGCATCCAGCAGCAATCCCAAAGCAAGGCCATGGAATCTGTGAACTTGGGGAGTTTTAGCAGACGCTTTAATGGCGAGGTACTTTAAAGTTTCTTGCCAGCTCCCATCTTTTGCATGCCAAGTGCCAGAATGGGGAACACCCTTGACAGAGAACATTTCCCTTGATCATACAGGCATGATTTATACAAAAAATAAAAATAAAAAACCACACCCAGCTTGAAGAGGTGCATCACAAATCCTAGAGAAGAATAGTAGCATATCTAAATACCTGGCAAGGTGTTGATTGGCTGAAGACTTTGCTGCCCTCTTCCAATAAAATTCACTAAGCTTCGTGAGTGCTGACATACGATTTTGGGAGCAATATCAGAGTGCTTATTTCTGTTGCATACAAATAAAGCCCATCATTACATACACCCTGCAAACATGAGGCTTAAAAGGTGTACATTTCCTTTTGGATACATTTAGTATATCTAACAAGAGCATATGAAGAAGGAAAAAAAAAATCACTCAAGATCATTAATTGGTAACGTATGATTAAAGTATGATTACCAGGGCTTTTTCCTCCCTGGTGGTATTTACCGGTATGCACAGGCACCTCCTCGCAAGGGTTCCCATGTCTGGGGAATACTGGCTGAACTCAGCACTGCAGGAGCCCCCACTGCCCCACAGCAGCAGGGGTCCAAGAGCCAGAGCCCCTGGTTGCCCTGCAGCAGGGGCCAGGTGCTGGAGCACCCACTGCCACTAGCTCCATATATGGGAACACATAGGCAGGGGAAGAAGGAACCATAGCAGCACCTCTTTTTTTTTTTTTAAAAAAAACAAAACAAAACACCAATTACTATAATTGAAGGAGAGGAATAATATTTATCGAGCATCTGTGTTAAGATTAGTCATGCAATTTCAGTGGAAGATTGGAATGGTGACAGTTTTTCCATGAAAAGTCTGCATTTGACAGGAAATTAATTTTTCCTTGCAATGACTTTTGTTTCTGACAAAAAGCAAGCGTTTTGGGGGTTTGGGAGAGACTTTTGTGATTGTTCTTATTATCTCCTCTTGTCTCTAGATATCTTTTACTGGACCAACTTCTACTCTGGAAGAAAGTGAAGCCTTCAAGCTTACACAGAGCCCAGGTGTAAACTCAAAAAAGTCTTCTGTTCTTCATCAGTAGAAGTTGGTCCAATAAAATAAGATTCTCATGCAACTTGTCTCTCTAATATCCTGGGACCAACATGGCTTCAACAGCACTGCAAACAAACAGTTTTCTCCAGTCTGCATAATTCTGCATTTGACAGCACTTTTTATGCAGCAAGTTTAACTGTTTTATCAACGGTTACTTGCATTTCCTGAATCTGATTTGCCACTTTGTTACTGTGCTTTCATATTAATTTGCATTAGTGGGAAAGAAAAACAAGTTTCCCTTTCACATACACCAACACGATGAACTTACTTCCAAATTCTGCTCTGAGGGTTTGTCAATTAGAGTGGCTCAGGAAATTAATGACGAATTAAAAGTTCTGAAGCTGAAGCATAAAGAAGATTAAACCACTGCAGACTAATGCCATTTTTACCTCCAGATAAGAATATCCATAGTGGAGTGCAGTGCACGTTACACTTTTAGTTAATTTGTCTTAACTTTTCTGCGTGTAGGCAAACTGAATTTGCTGCAGAGTTAATTCAAGTGATGGTCAGCTATACTAGCCTAACCTAGACATTGGGAAGCTGAATTTCAAAGCCCAGCTGGGGCTATGACATCCTCACTGATACGCTGCTCTCATGCGTTTTTCACTAGACTTCTGGGGACATACCCGGGGTGCTGACAACCTAGCCAGGCCTCTTGGCAAGGTAGGAAATGGCCAGCTCTGCACTCTTGGAGGGAGGGCCCCCCCGCCAAGAGCAGCCAGCCCTCAGTGGTCCCTAGGCCAAAGCATGCCCCCTCCCTCCCAGCGCTCCACCAACAATTTCAAGGGCCTGAAGCTTTAGGTGCCACTGCTGCAATGGCCACAGCTGAGAGCCCCAGGCCCTCCAGAATTGCTGGGCCCAGGGCACTTCAACCCTTGGCCTCCCCTGGTCTGCAGCAATCATTCTTTATAGAGTAAGCTAAGACATTAGAACTTGAATTCTTCTGGGCACATGGAGGGAATTGTAGTGAAGCTACAGAGGATTATCAGCACTCTAGTGATATATGTACACTTACTACAAAGCAGGTTGGTTGCCAGACTGGGGGAAAGGAAAACCCTGGCTCTATTCTGGATCCTCCAGAGGTGCCAGCCAGCCTGGGTCAAAAGCACCACTTAACTGGTGTGTGAATGTGTGTGTGTGAGAGAGAGAGAGAGATGGTGATTATTAGGCTTATTCTGCTGTGAAGCCATATCTGTAGGTTTTTCCTCAGACTTTCAGTGTGTTTCCCAGTAACACAGCATCCTGTGAAACTGAAGATGAGGTAGCAGACAGGCATGTTCACAAAGAAGGGGGATGGACTGGAGTGCATTTGGGGTTGTTCTCAAGGTCCAGCAAATGAAAACAGCAGAAGAGAAGAGGAGGGGAGGAGTTTCCAAAACATTCAAAAGGAAGTTTAAAAATTCAGCATTTGGGCTGAATACTCAGCTGATGTAATTTAGTGTAGTTCTGTTAACTTCAATGGACCTCTGTTGGTGTACAATAGCTGAAGATATCACACACAGTAGAGAGAGGGTAGTTTATCCAAATGTCTTTTCTTAATCAGTCAATTTAAATTTAAAAGCAAGCCGACAGCATCCCGATGCATCTCCAAGGTTCTCCGACTGCTATGTAGAATGGTAACTGGATTTCACTGAATTTAAGAGCCCAGTCTGGAATGTCATAGGTGGAGAAAGAACACTGCTTTACTTTGAAGTTTTCTGCTTTCCACGTGAAACACTGCTGTTGACTGATTTACTGCAATTTCACATCCAAGGGATGGGAAAATAGGAAAGGGAAGGTTTTTTGGTGAGTGTGATGAGGACTTATTGACACATACAGATACGAGTTCCACTTGCTTGCAAATTTGCTTTCTAACACAACAACTTAACAGACGCAAGGTCTTATAACAGTGTGATGTAAGATTTAGTAAAGATCTGCAACATTTAGAGAACTTAAAATGATACCAAGATCTCAGGCTGTGCCATTAAAAAAAAAATACATTGCTTACGTTTACTATAAATGTCATTTCCCTGGAAATGCCTCTCACAGCTCACTTTCACTGGGATTTTTAAACTGTATCTTTAAATGGGATGTTTAAGATTCCTGAAATACTTTTGTTTCCACTAAAGAATTTTCTTCTAAATCTGATTAAGCATCAGTGGCTAAGATGCAGCCTCAAGAACAAATGTATAGAAACATCCTGACGCAAGCTGTAACACATGTAAAAATTCTACTATAAATACTCAAAAACTAAGAATTTCTTAATGAGAAGTGGCTTAATAAGCTTCACTCTCAACAACTGAGTTTGCAAAATTATGCAACCACCATTTTAGATGTAAATTGCATACTTTGCATATGCTCAGTGCAAGTGAACTAAAGAATACTGCTTCAGTTTCTTTTTGGTGTACTGTATTGGGATTTGAGCACATACCTAGTAAAAGCAAGGAGATGAAGGCGTTCCTAGGGCAGGAACTCAGAGGCTTAGTTTCCCTTTAGCGTTATTAACAATGTTATTTTTCCTTTACCTATTACTGTCATGATGACTGTATGGAAATGTGTACACAGATAAGAGTGTGAGATAAAATTACCTAAAGCATAAATATCTAATTATACAGGTTTTGTTTGTATATTTTTCCTGGGGATTGTTGTAGGAAGGAAATGTTGTCTAGTTGTTAGAGGCAGAGGAAGGAGAAGGGAAGGGAGAAAAAAAAGACATTCTAACTATATTTTTCATTTTAACAGTAGCATGTAACCTTGGTGAAGAAGTTTAAGACTTGTGCCTCAGTTTCCCCTTTCAATATACTTACTAGCTTCCTGGGCATATAATAAGGTCTTGCATATGTTCGTAAAGTATGTTTGACATCTTTACAAAGATATCAAAGAACAAATATAGGACTTTATAAAGCAAGTGTAGTTTAATAAAAACTTACCTGGTACAATTATGAATTACCTTTTTTTTTTGCCTCCATGTCGCAACTCCGTTTAACTCAAAAGGTAACTTTTCAATTCTGTCACGCATAGTCAACTAATCAGTGTCTAATCTTCCTGCCCATCAACCCCCATATACAGAAAATACAAAAATCCTACCTCATGTCATATTCGTATTTGTAACCATGAAAATCTTAGCATTCATCACAAAGGTGGTAAAGGTCCAGCCTTAACAATACCATAGGTTTGCAGTTATGGTTTGATAGGCTCAACTTTTAGCTACAACCTATGAGTTTACATAAATGATTCCTTATCTGTTGGTCTGTACTGCCCTGAGCTATGATCTGTGACCTCATATTGTCTCATATTTGCAAGTACTGTCTTATTAAAATGAATTCATGTTTATTGCACTGACAGACATGAAGAATCACTATTCTGACAGCTAGCCTGCAAACTGTCCCCTCTTTTTTGCTCCAGTTCCATCAGCTGTTGCAACATATTTGGATCAGGTCCTAGCTTGCAGGTGGCACCTCCAAATCAAAGGCTGCTTTCTCAAAGGGTGGCCTCTGCTGTGCATGCATGACTTTCACGTATATTCATTTGTGCTTTATAATAGATTTAAAGGGCTTTATGGCCTTTTTAAAGCATCTTTGTCAGTACCAGGGCCAGACTGATGCTATAACAGGGCCATCCCTAGGAGGTAGGGAGCCTGGTACAACCTCCCTCCACCAAGGTGCCAGCCCTTAATCCACTTCCACTCCATCCTTTCCCCAAAACCCTCACCCTCTCCTCTCTCAAGCAACACTGGGAGCCAGCAAGGCAAAGCAGGGCAGTCATGCTGTCAACAGCCCCCATGCCACCCAGGCCTTGTGACCTCATGAAATGCAGGGCCCCCCACCAAAGCACAGGGCCCCGGAGTGACCACCCTGCATCATCTGTGCTCGTGCAAGGGAGTGGTTAGGGATATGTGCAAGCTGTACTTTTCCCTATTAAGGATCCCTTAAACTGAACCAAAAGCAACAACAACTTCACATCTCCAGGTTCATCCCTGCTGCTCTTCTCTTCTCCCTGTTTTCTACTTTTCTCTTTTCTTGATCCACTTCTAGGGTAGTGCCTCCCTCCTCCATACCCAGCCTGACCTGCAAATTGAGTCAAGGCTCTGCTCCTCTCCCACCTCCTTTGAGATAAACACAGGGGGTAGAGTTTTTAATCTTCTCCTAAGTGCAGGAATGACAATCATGACCTTCATGCAGAGCCCACAAGGAAAAGCTGGCTTGTGCTCCAGCAGCCTGATAAAGAGCTCACTGAAGCCCTGGTTCCACTAAAAATAAGTCTCTCTTGGTAGTGAAGGAAAAAGGCTGCATTTATTCCCACTGAATGCTACATTGAAGTCCTTTGGAAATTGAGCTGTAAATGTTTTTCCTTGTAGTTTCTGCTGAACTTTGCTACGTCACTCGGTTGTTTCATGCGAGACTGAATTTTACCTTGAGCAGTCTTATTTAATAGGGCTGATGGAATGCATTGTAGCTCCTTAGAACTCAGTGGAGCTGTGCTGATTTTCACCAGCCGATGAGCCATGCCAATATACACACTACGGGACTATTACTCCTGGCACCATATGGCAAGTCTGATTGGTTTCTTTTGCAGATGTCAAATGGGTTGACTACCTTCCTAAGCAGTGTGGCACTATGTTAATTGAAAAATAAATTAATTGATCGAATATCTGTATAAGTATATGAACGATCTGTGGTGTGCAATACTTAATGTCTTGGATATGCATTAGTGGGAAATTCCATAAGCATCTTCCCACAAGTTACTACTTATTCCCAATACAAACAGTGGCTTCCAGCTCCCGTGAGTTGGGCATGCCTGATCCCTTCTCACTACATCTGATCATATTTATGATTGCCCCATTCTATCCTTTATCTCCACGTCATGCTACATTGTGGCTCATCTCTGACTCTGAGGTTAACACTACATAATGAGATGAGGCATTGCTCTGTCTCATGTAATTCACATCTGCCATGTATTTTAAATGACATAACCACAGGATGCAAAGAATAAGCTACTGTTATTTGTAAGACAGATGCCCATTACCAATATTTAGTCTTTCTGCTAAATATTAGCCACTGTAACCGACATCAGGATCATTGTGGATGGCAGTTCACTTCCGTGAGATCCCAGGTGGCAAGATATCTGATTCAACCCACTCAAACTGAAGATAGTCTGAACTTCCAGTTTGTTTTCACAAAGCTTTTAGGATCTTCCAAAACCCAATGGTTCAAAACAGTCCTCTCAGGCTCTACTGTGGACCCTCCTGGCAGCATGGAACAAAGGAGGGAAGAGTCTGTAAAATCATTTCTTGGCCCGCAGCCTAGCCTGCACCAGGCTTCCCTCTAACCTTCACCCCTGAGCAGAATGGTGCACATAAGAAAATTCAATGTGGAGGTGATGTGCTATATGTCACCTTCATAGTGGTGCACATAACAAGAGTCATGTGGCAGTAGTGGGGCCAAGAGATTCTGAATGTGGGAGGGAGCTGAGAGTGTCGGATGAGAGCTTTGGGGTACAGGAGGGTGGGGTAGGGGGTTGCAGCTTGGATCTACCTGGGTGGCTATGTACTGGATACAGCAAGGAGTACCCCCTTTCCCATGGCAGCTTGATGCAAGGGCTGGCAGGGAGAGGCTAATCCACGCCATCCCCCCAAGCTTCAGGAACTGGGGAAAGATGCCCTGGGTTCCTGTATGGGGTTTAGTGGGAAGTTGGTCATCTTAGGGAGAACTTAGGCCTTCACTAAGATAGATGTGTATATATATCTATATCTATATATATAAGGTTTGAGTTTCCTCCACAACCATTTTAAAAATGTTCCTGTCCACGGCTGATAGGTTCCTCTGGCTAGAGGTGATTGCAGGAAATCGTTGACATCAGGGCTCTGCTGCCTGGAGTCACTTTGCCATGTGCTCATGGCAAATCGGATGGTAGTACAGAGTGATGGACTCCACCACACGCCCCGAGATCAGCGTATTGTGGGGGATACAACCACCCTGTTTGGGATGATGGCGGGGGTGGGGGACAAAAAAAAAAAAAAAAAACACCATGCAAACCCTGATTCTACAGAAAGTTTCATAAAGCCACTCCTCAGGGAAGTTCTTCTAGGCAATGTGCAATGCCTCAATAGCAGGTCTCAGGGTCCCTGCAGGGTCAGCATAGCTACACCTTCAAGTCACTACTGAGCCCTCACTTGGAGAGTGAATGTTAATAAATCAAAGCCTATTATAGTATGGGGAAGGGGGGGCGCGTGATGCCAGTTCCACATATAAATGACACTGTAGGCAGGCTATTAATTTGCTCCTCAGATGGGCCTTTAATTCTGCCAATTTTACTCCTTTGGAGAAAACTTCATTTTGCAGGTGCAGCTTTTGGGTGGCATTGCTGTTTGTCCATCTCACCCACAGAAATCCATTCTCCTGAATCCGAACTAGATTACAGCCTCTGTTTTCGTTTGTACTGGTGGGGGATGATAAGGGGCCTTTTCAAAATAATCAACTTATTGCTCCTGATAATAGCATTAGGTTGCCACCCTTGAATCAAGGTTACCACTTGAATACTGCACACACAGATCAAGTAAGAGATAACTAATCACATCTGACTGTACGATTTTGGGTTCAACTCCAAATAAGCCTAAGTACAATATTACAGAGATTGTAATGGACTCTGTACGAAGGCTCAATCCCTCATGGTGCTGAGCGTTGGCTAGAAAGCACAGTGTCTCCCATCAAATGAAGGTGCCATCCTAATATTTGGAGCTTTGTCTCATACACATACACAGTTCTACTCCTCCCCAATTCTACCCCTAAACAATGCATCCTAGTTTTTCCCACACTTGTTATCTAGCCACACTACATCACATCCCAGTGAGTTAAGGACACTGGGCATCTCACAATCAATGAGTTAATTATGGTGGCTTAACAATTTATAGATAAAACAGATGTAGCCAAACAATGAAATTTGCAAGCGACAATATGATCAATAAAAAGCTGTGTCTAGAAGATTAGTCACCAGACAAAATAGTAAGATTACAATTTAAGGGGGAAAAGAGCTACAAGATATGTCAAATCTTGAAGACAGCATGGAATTGACAGGAGTAATTTTTTCTAGTTATTAAAAGTAGTTAATTTTAAACAACTGTGTCATGTTTCATCAACTTCAAACCAGACCAAAATGGAGCACAGACAAGGTCTACATTCGTTCCTGAAATACTTATCTTGTTAGGAAAGAGCACTTAATATATAATTTAAAACTCTAACAGTGATATTGGATTATGCCTTAACACTGAAAAAATACACTGTGAAGGATGGAAAATAATAAACACTGCAGAAAGCAAATATAGTGGTCAGGCTAGCTATCACTGAAATGTCTCCAGACTGTTGATATTTTAATTGTCCCTTAACGCAGACAAGAACTGCACAAAACAAACATTAAAAAAAGTCGTGTGGATATTTTCCTCAAAGTTTTGAATGAATTCCCTTTCGCCATTGATTCTGGTGTCCCTTCTTTCAGAACACAAATGACTGGGTTAGTAGCACAAACATTGGAGGAAAGCGACTTCCGAAGTTCCATCTACAAGGATTTTACCCAGTTTTCAACTGGCTGCAAAATTTCTTATTAGTTCAGTGTCCAAATCCTATTTCAGGAAAACAAGTGAAATTTTGATCACACACAAGTCAGTGGAAGCTCGACTATGTACTTCAGTGAGGCAAGAATGTCACCCATGACTTGAAGTCCTTCCCTGAACAGGGCAGCCTGCCTGACTGCAGTCCCATTGAAGTCCATGAAAAATTCCTGTTGATTTCAAAGAGCTTTGGATCATGCCCTCAAATCAGAAAATGTATGTGTAACTCATCTCCAGTACTGCAAATCCAAAGTATTCAAAAGTAATGAGCCAGCCCCAAAACATTGCGGAGGGTGCCTTAAATAAAATGACACTAAAATAAAGTGTGATCTTTGTAATGTACTTTTGATTGGAAAATACTAACCACAAACTCTTACAATCTCTCCTCCTCACCCCCTAAAGGAGTAGGGCTAGAAACTTAAAATTTATCTTTTAAATGAAAACTGACAGTCTCAGGTAGTCACAAGCTAATACACCAAATATTGTGTGACTGGTGATATAATTTTGAGTAATGGCAACACTGTCATCACCATGCAACAGACCCAAAATGGTGATCAACTACCCCTGCTGCAATCATCTGCCCGTATCAAAATGAAGAACACCTTACTACTATGCTTACCAATTAATTCTAGGAAGTCATAAGAACGGCCACACAGGGTCAGACCAAAGGTCCATCCAGCCCAGTATCCTGTCTGCCGACAGTGACCAATACCAGGTGTCCCGGAGGGAGTGTACCGAAGAGGTATCGATCAAGTGATCTCTTTCCTGCCATCTTCCCAGCTTCTGACAAACAGAGGCTAGGGACACCATTCCTTATCCATCCTGACTAAACAGACATTAATGGACCTAACCTCCATGAATAGCCCTATGAAGCTATTTAAGAAGAGGTTAGATAGATGGCTTTCAGGGATGGTCTAGAAAATGCTTCGTCCTGCCATGAGGGCAGGGGGCTGGACTCGATGGCCTCTCGAGGTCCCTTCCAGTCCTACTCTTCTATGATTCTATGAATTTATCTGGTTAGTTTTTAAATCCTGTTATAGTCCTAACCTTCATAGCCTCCTCTGGCAAGGAGTTTTACAGGTTGATTATGCACTGTGTGAAGAATTTCCTTTTATTTGTTTTAAACCTGCTGCCCATTAATTTCATTTGGTGTCCTCTAATTTTGACATGAGAGCAATAATTTTTCCTTGTTCACTTTCTCCACACCAGTCAATTTTACATACCTCTATTATATCCCCTTAGTCTCCCCTTTTCTAAACTGAAGAGTCCTAGTCGCTAGTCTCTCTTCATATGGGACCCGTTCCAAACCCCTAATCATTTTAGTTGCCCTTTTTTGAACCTTTTCTAATGCCAATATATCTTTTTTGAGATGAGATCACATCTGTATGCAGTATTCAAGATGTGGGCATACCATGGTTTTATATAAGAGCAGTAAGATATTCTCTGTCTTATACTCTACCCTTTTTTAATGATGCCTAACACCCTGTTTGCTTTTTTGACTCCCACTGCTCACTGCATGGACATTTTCAGAGAACTATCCGTCCACGATGACTCCAAGATCTCTTTCCTGATGAGTGATAGCTAAATTACTCCCCTATCATACTGTATGTAAAGTTGGGGTTCCCCCCCCCCAATGGTAATGATCATGACAAATGATCATGCTCTCCAAATGGCTATGCCTGTATGCGATAGAGGCTAAATCAATGCAAAAATTGTTCATGATAAATTATTCACTCAGTTCTAAGTATGTTGGGCCATGCACTAACGATTTTACTCACCCACGCCTCCCTCTCCCCCAGAGAGAGAAGACATACCTCTCCACGCTTCAAGTGGCTGACAAAAGATGCAGGGACCCAAGGGTACCATTTCAGGAGGGTTGGGAGGATGGGAGCTGTCAAGTATACTAAAATGCTGCTTCCTTTTCTTCTTATTCCCCTGTTCTGGGGCCAAGGCTAAAGTACACAGACTGGGAGTGACTTCTCTGCCCCCTCCCCATCAGTCAGGAGTAAGTGGCATGCACACAAGCAGAGTACTTTTCCCTTGCTCCGTGATAGTTGAGGGAATGGGAAGAAGAGCAAGCAGCATCCTGATGCACTCAGCTATTGCTGTTCCACCTTCTCCCAAAATGGCACCTGAGTGCACGTCAGATCTGTCCATCTACCTGCCACAAACAGAAGGCTAAAGCTGTGAGGTTCTGTAACCCCATTTAATAGGTGTCATTGCAACTGGGACCTCTCAAAAGGGGTCCAGGACAAACTATCCCTACAACCAAAGGGGTCTTTAATGTGGGGAGTGTTTGGGGTCAAAGAGGAACAGCCCTATGAAACTATTGGGAAGTCTGAGCAAGGTACTACACACAGCAAACCCATGTGCACAATCTGGCCCTACATATATATTTATGAAGCACTCCGGCCTACTACCATCCGGGAACTTCTCCAAGGTTTTACTTCGTACCAGGAATATTCAAGAATGGAGTTGGGATTTTCTCCCTTTTCACTAGCTCTAAGGACTTCTGAGCAACAGGCCTTTCTCACACAGAAGGCTGGATCCCCAGCTCATTTTTATGAAAATGCTTCTTCCTAAAGAGAAGATTTTTACATCATGTTATGATTTATAAAACCAGTGGTTTTTTGGTACTCAGTACTGGCAAGTACCAGCACAAATCACCTCGACACTCCTCACCCATGGGATTGGCTGTGGGCAAGAGGACAGGGCAGTGGAGAGCAGGCTGATGAGCAACTCCCTTTTTTATTTAAAAAGAATTATGTACAAAACTCAGGCTCAAGTGATTAATTCACTAAAATTCCTTATCCTTAGGTTCTTACAGATATTTCAAAGCCTTAGACTTGCAAGTCTTACTCAGGTGAGTAAGCTTTTCTCATGACAATAGTCCTATTGTCTTTAATTGAACTCTGAGTAAAGAGCAACAGATTAGGGCCTTCAAATTAAAAAAACCAAACCTTTTTAACAGTGATGTGAAAGTAAAGTTTTGATGAGTCTAAACATGCCCAGGAACAAAAAAAAGAAAATAATCATAGAAGCCTGCACTTATAAATATAAGAGAATTAAAGCCATGCCAAAGAGTGACCTTTTCCCCCCTCAGGGGAATTAGCACAATATTTTTGCCAGTTTCATGGACTCATGTAGCACCAATGCTGTGGTCACTTGCCATGTTAGCAATTCAATTTTAGAAAGAGAATTTGCTCAAGTTTGCGTTAAAAGAGCTCTTTCACTCAAAATATATAGATACATTTTCTTGTGTAAACTGTCAAACATTGGCCTCTTTTCAATACAGCACTTTCTGTAGAAACTGGGAACATATTCAGGTATAAAATATAGCACAAAAATATTGGATGCGAGTTCTGCATTTTGCAACATGACATCCACGCAACGAGCTGTCAGCTCTGTTTCAGTGACCATTAATACCTGTTGATTGTTAAAGTGCCAAAGTTCCCTCTCTTCCCCTTATTACTTCATTGCTGCACTTTCTTAATCCATCCATGCAGGAGACAAGCCATGCAGGTCGAGACACTCCTCAGTTGCCAATCCAAAGCTAGTTCATCTTTCTCCATCAAAACTCATGGAAAGGGGCGGGGGGAGGGGTGTACCATAATTTCCACTTTTTAAATACACCACAAACAGATCCATAAGGATATGGGGTTTGTTCCTTTATGCAATAGGTTGCAAGTCCATCCTGCAGATCCTGCGATTCTTTTAGGAGCTGAGTGGAGGGCTTGTATGATCTCTGTGCTTCCTGGGACCTGCATGTACTGGTCATGCTCGTTAATAGCACATGGATGCTCAAGGCCAGTGGTTTCCCCCCGCCCCCTTCTTATTCAGGGAAAAGAAACAATACCTAGCTTTTCATCACCTTATAGAATCTCAGTAGATGCACAAATACAGTTGAGCTCTCATTAAAGTCAGTTACCCTCCAGATGCTTTGAGCTTCAGTAATCCCAACCCAGTACATAAATCCCCAAGGGACTTATGTTACAAACAGCACAGCATTGAAACGACTCCTCTGAGTTACTCGTGCTAGAATCTCTCTTCAGTCCCTGATAGGCCTCAGGATCAGGGCAGTGGAAAGGAACCTCAGAGCCGGCACACCAGTAGGTGGTGGGGAGGTGGAACTACCTCAGAGCCTGGTGATTCAAAATGGCACGAGACTTCCAGCCTCTGAGGCAACAGTGGCTGGAGCCTCAGGCCTTTTAAATCACTGCTGGGGTGCCAGATGGCACAAAGGG
Source organism: Carettochelys insculpta (assembly GCF_033958435.1). NCBI lineage: Eukaryota > Metazoa > Chordata > Testudines > Carettochelyidae > Carettochelys > Carettochelys insculpta. The sequence continues at coordinate 16,578,979 of NC_134153.1, forward strand.
TGGCTGGAGGTCGGGGGCAGTAGTTGGGGTTCCAGTGTGGGAAGCACCGAGGGCTGCCTGCCCCAGCCCTGTTCCTTCCCTCAGAGGCTCCACTGGGAGGGCTTTGTGCAGGGATCCAGCAAGACTGTGGGACCCCTTCAGAGAAAACCTTCCCACTGGCCTTATGTACTCACTCCTGAGATTCCCTACAAACTTTTTAAATAAAAGTATGACTACCCTTTGACAGAATCAGGCTTGCTCTACACAGTATTTGTACCAGTATAACTCCCCCGCTATGAATACACTTATGGCAAAATCTATTTTTCCATTGAGGGCAATAGTAAATATCCCAATCAGTCGAATAGGCCAAAGGCAGCATGCTTCCCCGTGGACCTACAGTAGGGTTACCATATTTGAAGAACTTTCAGAAAGTAGAACACACCTGAGAGGGTGTCTGTCTCTCACACACACTCACTGTTAGATACTAACAGAGATACACTCTCTCTCTCCGGGGTGTCCTCTTCATTGAAAGTTCAAATATGGTAACCCTTACTATACGGTATCCAATCTTCAAAAAGGGCAAATCATGGCTATATAGAAAAAGGCAAAAACAGATCCAGCTGTGCCAAAAGAATTACTTAAAAACCAAGTTCCACAGAAACACTGTCTGCTTAAAAACAAAAAGGAACGTATCAGCTTTCAAGTTATATTTCTGCTAACAAATGTCCAACTCTGTAAAGCCTGTCTTAGGAGAAAATAATTTAGCTAAAGAAATAAAAAGGAATCCAGGAATCTTCCCTCTTCCTCTGAAATGCAAAGCCAAAACACTTCTCTCTTACTAACAAGTTCATCTCTAATTCCCCAAGGTACTTTTATTTTTACACTCTTGGCACAACTGTGTGGAACAAAGAGAAGGCAGCTTCCCCTCCTGTTGCTTTGCAGTCTTTGTAAGCATTTACTTTCATGGAGACAAAGCCCAGCTTCCTCTGTGTTGTTCAAAACGTCCCAACATTCCTCCCTTAATGGCATCTAAAAACAGTGTGTTCTGCTTCAAACTTGTTTGACAAAAATAGTCTCCAAAGCCAGCTCTTCAAATTCAGAATTACATAAGATCAGCAAATTTGGGCACAACCACAACTGGAAAAAAAAAAAAGATGTAATTATTACTTTTGGGGGGTAGGAGAGAGCAGGGCAGACTGTTTTGAACTAATTCCAGAGTCTCTTTGATCTCTGAGTAAAGAGGGGCATGCAGCACAGTACATTGATTTCAGTGGCAGTAGGACTGAGCCTTCAATTTGTCAAAAATAGAATTAACGTGTTCCCATTCTGACCCACAGGCTTCCTACCATGCAATTACTCCTGTCAAAATTATTTGCATGGTGAGGGTACCAACAGGGCTAGCCAGTTCCTGTCCATATTAGACTTTTTACATAGCGGCTATCCTTGTGGTATCAGAGGCATAACCCCCTCAAAGTGCTGGCTGTGGGAAACTCATGGAGCAGGAGCTCAGCAGATTTTGGGGAACGTAGGCATGGGACAAAAATTTTCCTACTTGGCCCTCTGTCCAGACATTGCAGATTAATTTTATGGATAGTCTTGATTCCTATGCTGTGCTGAAGCAATATCAGGTGGGGTCTTGTGGCATCCAGTTTCAGTCTATTAGGGGTTTTGGTTTGTGCCACTGTCTAATATTTCTATATGTAATTACACAGCAAAGCAACAGACATGTATTCTAGGAGATTGAAGCTAGGATTGTAAGCCAGGAACTCCTGCATTCCAGTCTTAACTGCGTGGCTCATTTGTCTCATCTTGAGAAAGGAGGATAACATTGCTGATCTACAGTACTGCAAAGGTGTAGTCAGGCTTAAACAGGCATCTCTTGCAGGTGAGAGGCTTAGGCATCTTGCAATCTTGTAAACTTTGCTGGGTGGGGTTGTTGGCCTCTCCCCCACAGCCCCAGATGCTAGAAATCTCTGATTATATTTTCATCATTTAAATGATTTGAGGTGTCCAGCGGTTACGATTGCAAAGAAAAGATTGAAAACATGACCTGAGAGCAGCCTAGAGGCCCAATCACAAAAAAAAAAAAGCATATTTTGTGGGGTCTGACAATACTGACAGAGTTAATATTGATAGAACCCTTTGAAAACATGAATTACTGTGGTATGAAGTGCTAAAATATGGTATAAAAATCCCTGCCCCTGGCCCACCTCCTCAAGGGACACAGTGACTGCTTATTCAGCTCTGCTGACCCCACAGTCTGAATATGCAACCCTGGGTCCCAGAGTGGTCCTTACTTTCTCTCCATAGCCCAGTACTCATGCACCATCCAAAACACAATCCAGCCCTCAACCAAGTGTTTCTTCAAAAGTTTCAGTCTATTGTTTGTTCACAAGTTTTTCTGGTTCAACTATTCGTCATTGTGTGCAATTTGTCCTCCATGTCATGTGCCAATATCCCTTCTGCCTGGTTGGATGACTGGAACAAAGTAGAAAGCATACATACAACATAAGGAAGTCAGGATACACTTGACAGCATTCAATCACAGGTATTTCCAAAACAAAAAGCAGTCAAGTAGCACTTTCACTGCTTTTTGTTTTGATAGTATATAGACTAGCATGGCTCCCTCTGTTAGGTATTTCCAAATATCTGTGGGAACGAAAAAAAACTTGCTCATATTTGCAAATAAAATGAGTTACAAACATGGCGGTACCTTTTTTAAAAAGCATTCCAACAAACATTTGCAAATCCTGTTTTTACAGAGTACAGATATAACAATGCTTAATGCCTGTAATAAGTAAATAAAAACCAATACTAAAAGCATGCTTTAAAGAAGTACCTCACAGACACTTATTCTAGATCATTAAAAAAAGCCTTTCAGGTTGGAATATTTTATGCGCTGTTTGACCAGTGAGTTAAAAGTTCAGTGATATCACTTGTTAATTTTTAACCATGGCATATGAATGTTTTAATTTTTTTTAAATGGAGATTATATGAATTAACCACCATTTTATTTTCTTCTACATCTGAATGTCAGAGATACAATTAAGCATCAGCTGAACAATACTAAACTAGATAACCTATCAGCCTCTAATCCAGCCTAAACAAAAACACAATTCAAGCTGGAATGGAGAGCTGATTTACTGTATGAACTGGCATAGACAGCATTCCATGCAACTTTAATATAATCATGTAAATTTAACAGTTGTGTGTGTGAATGGGTGAGTGAGAGAGAGGTTTTTGAACAGCTGCCCAGCTAGTAGAAAGGAAATATTTTAAAACAGATAGCAGCCAACAACATTTATCAAAGTATCTTTCTGGGAAGGAGGAGGTTCTACTTCTGATGTGGTTACGACTTTAGAGGAAGTTGTTTTATACAACAGCTCTTATTTTATTTGAAATCCTTCAAAATACTGTCTCAATCTGCATGTGCCAGGTCACAACATGCTACTGCATTGTCTGAAAACCAGTCTGACTAACAACGTCAGGATTCAGAAGAGAAAGACAATCCAGAATTAAGAAAGACAGTTCAAACAAAGTAAATGCTCCCCTGCTTTCAGAGACCTTTGAAGTCAACCAAGAAGAATCAGAGAACTGTGCTTAAAGATCATGTGTACCTCTGATCTATTTTGTGCTGGTGCAATGTGTCTGTGATAATCACAAGTCTGCAGGGTTTTTTTAAGCATATCCATGCAAATTTCAATTTTTGGAAAACAAAGCAACATCCAAACTATACATGCAACATTTGCGCAATATTCTTAATACTTTGCCCCACCCCCCAATCTCTCAGAGGATGTTCAAGAGACATTTTTAAACACATAGCTTGCTCATTAAAGACTAAGATGAGAAACATACCACAACACATTGGCTAAAAACTCTTTTCCCTACAAATGTAAGCAAATGGGTAATGAATAGACCCATAAAAGACCCATTTGTTTTCTTGTGAATTTCAAAAGGGGATTTTGCTCTACCACTCACTCTAAAATTTAAATGCAGGGTACAGACCAGCCCAAATAGTAACTATTCATTACTCAACAGTTGAAGGTGCTCAGCTACTAATATTCAGGACAGAATGAAACAGAAGACAGAACTCCTAATAGAATACACGTTATAACAAATGTAGCCAAATCCTAATCAGTTTACACAGCTGATCTGAAAATGGAGGACCAAGTTCACCTCACTGTTAACTCCACTGTGGTCAATGGATTTGCATCAACAATTCGCTTAGCTCAGTATGTTCCTAACCTCCCTGCCCCATGCAATTCCTGTACCTAGGAGTCTGATTTTGTACTTAGGTGAATAGCAGATATTATACTTGCTTTGTTCCAACCTGTCAGTATAAAACAGGAGAAAAGCTGACTTACCTGGTTGGTCACAGAGCATAAGAAAATCTCCAATAATTGCAGAAATGGTTTTATATCTCACTTTGTTCCAGCCCCTCTTAAGGGACAGGTCATCAGTTTGTCCAGGAAGAGGAGGTGCAGCTAGAGAACTGCTATGCTACAGCAATTCTGAGCTGATGGAATAGCCTCTTAGCAGTCACTGGAGTAACACAACACTGTGGATATACAAAGGTGCACCTTATGGCCAAAACAGTGCATAGTGCTCTGGGGATTAGCAAGTTGCAAAAATCTCACACTCTTTTGTAGGTCTCCATTTTTCCCTTATCATTGTCTAAGCTTTGCTAAGTGCAGCAATATATGTGCCCACAACCTAGCCAAATGGAAGTTAAGGGAAAGCCAGGGCCATAGCCCTGAGAGCATTAAGTCATTTCTGTGAATAAACCTCAGGTGATACCACTTTGCTCGCTCTCCCATTAATTCACACTACTGCTGTGCTTCAGAAATGACATTATTGACTATGAAGTTTATTAACAGCAGTAGAATGAAACCAATCAGCTGAAGTATAATCAAAAGTCTCAAGATCCCATTTCTCTAATTCTGACAGTGATTTGGTAACAGGTTAAAGTCAATGGACATTAACCTAGGTAAGGGCTGAGTAAAAAAACTGCTCTACTCCTCCATGCACTGGTCAGTGGAGCTGGCAACAAGATGAATCCCCAACAGGCATAGAGAGGTAGCCATACACCTGGAAATAGGGTGCTCTGTGAGGTATGCTGCTTGTTTATTACAGCCGGGCCTATCAAGACCATCAAGCTATGAGAAAGGCTCTCAGGATCTGGTCTATGCAAAGGACCTATAATTCACTCTACAGACCCCAGGAATCCCAGAGGACTATTTTAATCAAATAGTTTGCATGATTAAAGACAACAGGTTTTGTAACACTTTATGCTGAGCAGTGTATCTGCTTAACAGATGACTGTAAGTCTGAGTAAATTGCTTAAGACATGAAACTCCAGAAGGCAGGAGGAATAATGCAAACAGAAGGTCCTGTTCTGACTCAGTCACTTACTAACTTGTGTTACGTTTTTATTACAGGTCAACAGTCGACAGTGTGCAAATAAAAATGGTTCTTGTTTTGTAAGAAATACACTGAAGTTTTAGTATTTATAATTACACACTAAAGGGCTTTTATGCTCAGCCTCATTTATCTTGGATTTTTGCATAACCTGGACTAAAAGTGGCAATGCAGGCATGGATCATTTATTCAAATTACACAGAGCTAGTATTCTATCCTCTCAAATGTGGTGTGTCTTTTGGGAAGGGTGCCAGGTACATGAAGGGAGCAGAAGGAAAGTATAAAAAGAGGAGAGTAGAACAAGCTACTTAGAATAAAAGAGAATCATGTTTTCCTGCCTCTCATGGTAAATTGGGTGTGTAAGTTTGCTTTCCCTTCTAGAGAAGAATATTCTATGCAAATCTCTATAAAAATCTCACTGACATTTGCAGTATTACACAATCACCATTATGCTACACATGAGAATTGTGCTTTCCAGTGTATTTAATAGGAACAGCTTTTCTGAAAGCTCAGGCATTCAGGACTTCCCTTTTGAAGTGATATGTCAAAATTGTTTAAAACATTATTTGTCAAAATGAGTAGCTTAACATTTGACCCACCTTGGTTTTGTCTCCCACATTCTAGATTTTACTTTCAGGATTACATACAGGGCAACCTATCGTAAATAGGCTCCATCCTCCATCCCTGCTTTAGCAATATGGCATATTTATACTGGAGTCACTCACGCATCAAATGGAGTGGTTGGTTTTCAATTTTATACTGGTACGTAATGAACACTTAAATGTAGAAAATAAAGGTTTACAACTCTTGTTAAACGGAAATCTGGAAATGTATCGACTGTGTAGAATAAAATGTTGTTTCAGTCCTCATGAAAGCTCATGCTCAAAACTTTTCTGTTAGTCTATAAGGTGCCACAGGACCCTTCCTTGCTGTCCTTAAAGTAGGGCACCTATACAATAATAATACCAAGCTCTTGTATAGAATGTTCATGTGTAGCTCTCAGAGTGCTTTACAAATTTCTGCTATTATTTACATCTTACAAATGGGGAAACAGAGGCAGACATGACTTGCCCAAGCTTACCCAGAATACCTATGGTAGAGCTAAGAATTGAAATGGGTCTCCTGGGTCTCCCTACCTAGTGAAGCCACCACAAAATTAATCCATGGCTGTAGTTCCACTTGTAGGCCTACTCCTGCAGGAAATTAATTCTGCCTAAGTCACTGTAAGCTAATTTTTAGACTTCTCCTAATGGTGACCCCTGGACAAATATGTATGTTAAACAAACTAAAAGGAAAAAAAAATCCCACTTTTTTAATGTTTATATTCCTACATGGTCCAGTGGAGAGAGATGGATAACTGGGTCTGTGAGATTTACCCTGGTCTCCAGCTAATACCACTGTCTTGCTGTTTAACTTGGGCAAGACCTTTTCAAAATCTCATAGGTCCTTAACGGAGGTCACATAGAATGTGTGTTCATATAGAGTGTTAGCTCCTGAGCTGGTATAAATCAGCATACGGCTATGAGGTTCAACATCAAGTTATAACAGCTAAAGGTCTACTCTAGCACAGAACAGATGGCTAGTTTACTCAGCACAAAGAAAAAGCACCTGTGCTTTCAAAACAACCAAAAAGCACACAATATTTGCCTGCTTCATTCCCCAGCATTGAGTGTGCAAAGTTTTGTCAACATTAATTTTTTTGGGCTTACGTTTTGAACATGTGACCCTAAAAAACACAAAGTATAATTACTATCACAACATTTCTTTTCCAGTATAAGTATTTGTGCGACTTGCTTCCTCATCTCCAGTGTGGCAATTCAATTAGCGGTGTTTGTTGTTCTTTTCTAATAATAAATGTGTTATAGAATGAACTGAAATTAATCATACATATCTTGATATATACAGATGCAAGTTACTCTGGGTAGGTGGGATGCCTGCAAAGATCTTTCATATAGCAGTATGAGAAGATGAGCAGACATCAAACCTGGAACCACTGGGAGCATCAGCACAGGTAGAGTGCACAGCATAGAAACTGTTCTCCCAGCCTTGCTAGAGTCAGTTCCTGGTCCTGATGAAGTCAATAAACTCTCACTGGTTGCACTAGTGTATTGGGACAAATCCCAGTCATAATAAAGTTGCTTTATTGTTGTTGAATACTGGGTAAAATACATAGTCAGCATTATGTTTTGCACCATTCCTTTTCACATAACCATATGAAATATGAACTCGCATCTTCACCTATCGTCTCCTTACATGCAGCTGTGTAATGTGACTGTTCCCAGGCCCACTCATTCTGCAGCATGGCAGATTCACCTAGAGGAAGTGGAAAAGGGATAAAAGAAAATAGCCTTTCCAAGAACTGAAAGAACCCTTCAGAAGCAAACCAAGTATTAATCTTCCATTTAAATTACGTTTTTCCTTCCTAAAACACAAAACTTCTCAAATAACTCAAGCGTGGTTTAAAATCGGCTCTACTGTTTTCACATAAAACCTATGTTCCAAGACCAACATGGCAAAGTCTTTGATCTATTGTGACAAACAAATCTAGTCAAACATCAAGATCCATAGGGGGAAGGAGAGAGTGCAGCTTCTTAAAGCCACATCAAGTACATCAGAGACAAAACACTTAATTAAAATACTAGAAACCAACACAAAACAGCTTCAGTTGTAGTAAGCTCAGTTATTTAAGTAGAAACACATGTTTGCCTGCCAGTTATTTTCAAGACAATTAAAAGGAACTGGCATTCACCAAACATTCTCCTTTCCATAGAGGCTTTGGCTATTACATTAATTCAGAAATACTGTCAGAACAGGTGCCCATTTGGGACAACACAGGTAATGCAAGTGGCTTAGTAACATATTAGCCAGGTGAGGCAAAGTCTGGTATAAGAAAGGCAATATCTTCTGGTCAAAAGAAAGGAGAAGGAGCACTCTAATCTCTTTTCAGATTCTCACTCTATTACTCTTTTTAATCAGATTAATTTGATCCTTTCTTATCACTTGAACTTTATTTTGCCCCTTTCCAAGAAATGCAGGGTTGCCATGGGTAAGGAAAAGTTTTTTTAATTTCTGTCTTTAGATGGATGGCTATAATTTTAGTGTCAGTGTTATCCTTTCAATGGATGAGACAAGAGATTCTGCCTAAAATTTTCTCTCTTTATTAACCAAGAAGGAAGTAAGATACCTTAGGTAAAATCTTGGATGCATTTAAATAAACAGGAGTTATTCTCTTGCCTTCAATGGGCCCAAGATGTTAACTTAGTGAAAAAAAATCAGATTTTGTAATATACAACCAAAGACATGTCTGGTGTTCCTAGCTGAATGTAATGGGGTTACAGTAGGGAAAGTTCAGCCCTTTCTTCTATCAGCCTATCTAGGAATGAATAGCAGCAAAGAATAGAGCTGTAGCAAGAAATGTTTTCATTTCAGGTACAATGCTGAGAAATTTTAAAAACATTATCAAGAAGTTTGAGGGAAAAATAGTTTGGAGCCCAATAAAAGATTTAATTGTGAGTATTAATTTGTAAATAAATACAATAATGGTCGTTTCAAAGTGAAAAAACTTTTGCAATTGAAAAAAATCACGACACTTTTATCAAAAATGTCAAGATATCTTGTGCTGACTTTTTCCTGGTTTTATTTTAGGGGGTTTCAACTGAAATCACTTTGCAAAACTGACATATTTGCTAAATATTTTGTTGTCAGCAAATCTGTATTTTCTTTACCCCCACAAAAAAACCCACCATAGTTCTTCAATTTAAAAAAAGTAGCCCACCCCCAGTTAGCCAAGTTAATGAAAAATATGGGCTATAATGGTGCTTGCTAGGTAGATTGTATTCATTACTCTAGTTTCTCTTGACTAGGAGAGGTGGAGTGATTTGCTGAGTGTCTAGCAGAAATATCTTTCATACTTTTTGCCAATATGGTTGCATCTCAGCCCTGATAAGAGTAAGAGAATGCATATGGAGTTTAAAGCCACACAGGATCACATGCAAAGGTCATCCAGTATGATCTCCTATACTGCAGGTCACCAAAACCACTCCTGCCCCACCCCCATGTCCCCAAACACAACAACCTAAACCTCTCCTGAATAAGGAGTAGATATCAGAAGAACTGGTATAGCTTTGTCCCTGCTGATAGGGATTTTCAAAAGCACCTACGTGAGTTAGGAGCACAAATCTTATCTACTATTATTGCTCCTCACTCATGAATTTTTTGAAAATGCTTCCTTCTGTATGCAAATTATCAGTTTTTTTTTATTCTTCTGAAATGGGTTTACCAGGCTTCAAAAATCAGCTTCAATAGTCTTAGAATCCTAGCTAATAAGTTAGGAAACCTTGTAAATACCACACCCAGAAATAGACTCACTATCATCAAACTAAGGATTTGAATGGGACAGAGAAAGCTCACAGATGTACATGCCATATTAAAAAAACCCTCTGCTTTTCCTGCTAGTGTGAAACATGTACATTTTGATGCTACAGGTGAAATTTACCCTTTTCTACATGAAGGACCAACACAAAGACTATGAACTGCTGATGTATTCAAAATACAATTTAAGTGGGACTACATGTATCATAGGCCTTGAGCAGGCCCTACTCACTGGATAAATTCTACTCACATATTTTGTGAAAAATGCTTGTAAAACTGCTTTCAGTTTGCATGACCAACTGCTGAAAATGAGTCCTCATCACTTGGAATCTTTATAGCAAGACTAGATGCCTTTCTAATAAGCATGTTCTAAATCGAGCTGAAGTTGGTAGGTCCAATGGAGAAATAACTGAGTGAATTTCTCTGAATTGTGTTATGCAGAAGGCCAGATTCCTTTTGATCTGAAAAAAAAATCCATAAATCTATGAATAAATGTAACTGACTCAAAACAGAATGAGCTAAGCATGTATTTTCAGTTCAGATTACTTTTTTTTTTGAATTAACAAAAACAACAAAGAAAGAGCAATTTATTAAAATCTCTAGAAGAGAAAAAGCAGAGTTGTGCAAATTTCACTAATATAAACAGGCCCTAAAAGTTAAAAGAAAAAACAACACAGTCCCCTCCCTCATCCCAGCACTGAGACAGCCGTTACACATCAGCGAGAAGCAGTAAAGGGCAAAAGCAACATTTCACTTTTAAGAGATCTGACATTACACGGACCATAATGCTAAAGTAAGGTTTGCTGTATGCACAGATTTTGAACTAGTTAGAAGGGTGAAGTCTTTTTCAATTAACAGAGTTATATAGGCAAAACCTCAAGTGTAGACATAAACATACCAGTATAAAAGGTGCCTTACACTGGTATATAGCTTATTCCCCCTTCCTAGATGAGAATAAGATATGCTGATATAAACAAATTCATATCAGTATAACTGCATCACAAGGAAGAGCGTACACTTTTATGGCCAGGTATATTACTACAAATTTCTGCTGTTGGTCAGGGGCATGCAGAGCTGTGATCCCTGACTGACATGACCTTACCAGCTCCTAGTGTAGATACAACTATAGTGACAGTTACATTAAGCACTTTTACCAACATAGCTCATTTTGCTCATGGGTCCTGGAATCACTTATACTCTCAAAAGCCCAGTTTTCTTTCTGTTACCAGTGTGGACAGGGCTTATACACAAGATAATGTGGTACACCTGTTGTGTAAACCAGGCCTCTGATAATTACTTCCTCTCTCTCACTGAGCTAATACTCACATTTCCATTTCTGATTTTCCCTGTGTTATACTAGTTTCACCTTATTAGAAAAATCAATTTAAAATGGACCTATTTTAAAATCAAGACAGCATTACAAGTTGGACCTCTCTAATCCAACATCCTCAAGATGCAACTAGTGCTGGATGAGTAATTTGCCAGAACGCAGGATGTAAATAGTTTCTAACAGCATAACCAACACTTTCCCTACTTACTAGGCTCTTAGAACACATTTAATCACAGAACACTGACAGCCAGAAGTGGTGGCTGGGAACAAACTTTATAGGACCACGGGGAAGCTTAGCCACACCCAGGATAAGTGGTCATCCATCCAACTAAAATCATGCCAGATTATGCAGTTCACCAGATGAGAGAGATCCCAATTACAGAGGTACAACTTGTGCTCTTTTGTTAATTAATAAATAAAAACATAAAAAGCATTCTCTTGCTGATACCAATGAGGTAGGTTTGCCAATATAGTTTAGTTATACTGGCAAACCATTTCTAGTGTATTCAAGAGACTTATCTACATGCTCCTGTGCACCACTGTAGCACTTTAGTGGAGCCTCTGCGTATGCTGACAGAAAGAGTCCTCCCACCAGTGCAGTTAATCCACATCCTTGAGAGGCAGTGGATAGGTTAACAAAGGAATTGTACAATCAAGCCCACACTGCCTACACCAGGGTTAGATCAACTTAACTACAGCATTCAGGAGTGTGGATTTTTCCCCACACTCCTGAGGAATGATCCCTGTAAGCTGAGGGCTTGGGCAATCACCCAGGAGAGATTCAGATTCCACCCAGCTGATTAGCAGAGTGACCACAGCCACCCACAGCAAGCATAATGTATTTCCCTTGGTGGTGCACATCTGCATATGCTTTGGTTAACATAAAATTTATTCCACCCATGGACCGAAAAAGTTAGAGGTAACATTGCTCCCGAGCAAGGTAGCTTTTTAGCATAGACCAGGTCAAGGTGCTAACTGTGATAGGATGCATAAATTGTTCAGTGAGGGGATCCCTTCGTGTCCAACAATATTGACCAATGTACAACATGTTTTTAGGGAATGTCTTGTTCAGCTGAGACAAAGCTGAGCCTGGCCACACTGGTTATTAAAGCCCTTGTAACAGTTTTGGCAAGAATAGGGTATCAACTTTTTATCCTAGACAAATCCCTGTACTTTGATTACCTAAAACTCCAACTGCAAAAGGTCTTACCTAACTCCACTGAGAGCAGCCCCAGTTTAGACCAGCAGGGAACGTGTCCCTGTGTTTCAGTTTGCTAAGCTTGCAAAGCAATTTGGCTTTGACAGCATAAAAATTAGTATACAACCAGGGTTATTATATTTGATCTTTCAAAAAAGAAAACACCCCTTAGAGGGAGTGTATCTGTATCAGTATCTACCAACTCACATTGCAGTAATGTACTACATATACCATACCATATTAATACAACATGAGTATCAGTATCAACTCACATTGTATTAATATCATATAGTATATGCAGTACATTACTACAATGTGAGTTGGTGGATACTGATAGATATACTCCCTCTCAGGGGTGTTTTCTTTTTTGAAAGATCAAATATGGTAACCCTAATAAGAGCAGTGTGTTCCTACTAGCTACTGTTATTAAATTGTTGTATCCTGTCCATATTATTATCAATTTATGAAAAAAAGAATTAAGCCCCACAAAAATCACTGTAGATAAATAACCCTGGGCTAAAAGTACATAAAAGTTTGAAAGAGACTTGAATTTAGTATAATAGTTTTTATATAACATAGTAGAATTACAATGGGACTCAACATAATATCTCATGTTTGTTCCTTACATTACTATGAAATTTTGAATTAATTGTATTTATCCCTGATGTATATTAAACCAATTATCTTAAACTCACTTACCATGCAATGTGCTTGCACTGTGTAATAATAGTATTAATAAAAATCCCTCAATAAAAACACACACCAGCTGGAGCACGCACTTCAATGTGAGGGTGAAGTGACACTCCTGTACAGGGCAACTCTTATTCTCTTTATTGCAGATAAGTATTTCATCTGGTCCTTCTCAAGAATGCCTTGCACTGGATACCCTGACTCCTCTTCATTCCCTGCAGTCAACAAGCAGATGCAGCAAATCAGGGAATGTAAACTTCCTACTCTCCTCCCTCTGAGGGAGTGGAAATTTCACTTCCCCTCCCCTTCCTCCTCTGCTTACCCAGAGGTGATAAACTCCCAGGAACGCAGCATTTAACACGTCAGGTATAAAGTAATTACTGCATTCCTACATGATTATGTCTGTGAAATCTAATTACAATGGAGTGAAACCTCACTATACAGAAGTAAAGCTCTACTCTAAAAGGTCTGAATCCATATTGAAATAATAGAGTTTAAAATGAACAACTGAAACATCCCTAAAGCCTGCCAGCTGCTCTGCCCACACGACTGAGTTCCTTCCAGCTTAGCTCCCCACATTCATTTCCCCGGTGTACCATCAATAACAGCCCATCCAAAAAACACTGGCCCTCTGACTGACTCCAGTTCCAATGATGATGTTACATCTTCCCAAGTAAGTGCTAGTAAGACCTCCACTCCCTCTCCCTTCAGCCAGAGGTTCCTAGCACATAGCTGAATTGGGATTTTATTCTCTTCACAGACTCAGCTGGTTACATCACCTTTGAGATACAGTGGTGATCTCTTTGGGAGAGACCCCCATCTCCTTGTCATCTGTGTCCAATCCTAGCAAACTATCTCTCTGCAGAGTCCTCTCCTCTCTGGTGAGGTTGGCCTCCAGGAGGCTCCATGATGATCTATGTAGACTCCTTCGGGATATTGTGTCTCCTGGCTCACAAGTGATCCTGTTTCTTCAGATTGCTTCTGAAGTTGTCCCCATTGTCCAGGGGGCTCCCCATTCTTCTTCACCGCCACTCTAAAATTCTGATGCTGTACTCTAATCTGATCCATGGCTCGTATGGCTGGTCTCCACAGAGGAGTCTGTGGTGCTTACCTACCATGACCAAAAACTTCAGCTGGTATTCTGTTAAATTTCTGAGTAATTACCATGCTGTTCCATGGGCTACCAGGGCTGTCCTGAGGAGAACATGGGGCCTGAGACAAACCCCCTCCCCACAGGACATGGGGCAACCCCCCTGCTTCAGGCTCCACCCTCACTCCACCCCTTCCCAAGAGCCACCCCTTTGCCCATCACCCAAGCAATGTGGCCCAGGGGACTACAGAAGCCTGGTGTGGTGGAAGGAGGAGTAGTGCCCTCCTGCCACTCGCTGCAAGGTACTGGGGTCCAGAGTGGCCCAAACCCCGCTCTGCCCTGCCACACTGCCCTCTTCCAGCCCACTGTGCCTTACATCTCCATGGCACCAGCAAGTGAAGTGCTCTGGGGCTGGAACACTCTCCTCCCCGCTTCCTGAAAAGGCACATGTAGTGGGTCAGAAGAGGGCAATATGGCACAACAGAGCAGGCGGGTGGACCACTACACCTCCCACTGCCCATGTGGTGTGGGGGTTGGAGAAGGTGAACTCTGCAGCCATGTCCCATAATCTCCCTGGGTTCCTCCCATCTATGTGTGGTTGGGACGGCCACCGTGAAGCCCCCAAAAGTATAGGGCCTGGGGCTGCCACCCCTATTCACCCAGTTCTACAGGTTGCATTATGCTCTCATACATTTTTTGGGTGTGCCTGGTGGTGTTAAAGTCCAATTCACCCCAAAGAATCAACCTGCAAGAGGCCCCACCATCCAGCACAAGGCATTTCTATATTAACATTGTTGCATACATGGAGATTAGCATTACCCTTTATTGCTTCATTGTCCCAATAGCCTGAATCTGATGTATCCCCAGACTCAAGGAGAGAGCAGCAAGAAGAGGATTGGGCACATAGGTGCCAGTAGGTTTTACTGGCAGTGCTGGGGCTGGGAGGCAGAAGAGGGGCAAGGAGGAATCTGGGATTAGGTTGCTAGTGCCAGGAGGCAGTTGGAACTGGGGGTAGCAGGGCTGGGGAATTGGGTGCCTCAAAAATTTAATAGTGCCCTGCACCCCTGCATATTTTACATATGCCTCGTGATAGCCCTGAGTGGTTGCAAACCCCATGAGCAATGCAGATACAGCTCAATAGACAAGACGTGGACAGGGCAGATGTGTGTCCAGAATACCCTCCACTGTGCAGATCCTCCAGTGCTCTCTGCTGCAAAATTTGCATAAGGGCCTAGACAATTGCTTAAGTCATTTGGTACAGTCATGCAGCTGCTTTTTTTTTTTTTGTTTCAGCTTTGTGGAAAAGATTCTTTCTCCTCTATATCATGCATACCCTCCTATTTAGGCTGGCAAATGACTCTCTAGATTTGCTTTGTAAGTGAAGTTTTGCTATATGTGAGCTCACTGCATTTGGATTGGATGCAAAGGCCATTGAAGTTAACTGGAATCTCCCCACTGACTGTCTACAGCTCCGAATCAGGCTTCAGGTTAAATAATAGTATTAAAATAATAAGTACATATAGATGGAATATTGTACTTTCTATTCTGGGCAATCTAAAATTCAATCTGGATTGTCATTAGGATAGCTGGAAAATTTTTAGTTTATTTTCACTAGCTTTGAGGTCACTACAGCATATTAGACAAGACAAAAAGAAAATCAAAAGCACAGCTCATACAAATATTTTGCTCTGTAGATGATACAGCTATAAACCCAAGGATACAGAAAGAAAGAATATTGTTTACAAGAATAAACTACATATAAACTACATATAAAGATGAAATATAAGCAATATTCTTTCTTAGTTTTACTTAGATGAAAAACTGCACTGTAAACTGTTTTATCTAAACTATTTTGTTGCATTCAGTTTTCCAGTGGATAATTATACACTGTGTATAAAAAGAGATAGATGTAGCATCTTTATTCCCCATGCATAAGCAGCCTGCAGTCTTGTAGCTGTTCAGAATGAGGAAAGAGTTCAATATTTATTTGGTGGGTAGGAGCAGAAGGAAGCGTTTCAAATACATACCCATCTTGCCAGTTGGAATGGAAGAACAGAATTGATTTTCCGTATCCTATTGATTCGCTGCACAATATAAATCAACAGATATTTAAAAATGTATTACATACTTGTATTATAGTAACAGAGAGGTAGCTGTGTTAGTCTGTATTCTATTTTCATATAGTTGGTGGATCTCCTTTCCAAATAACTAAATGTAGTGCCATGCATGTTGAATAATACTTGTATTATGTGTACAATAACATGGACATTTAAATGCCAACCTAAAGTACTCAAAACTCATGAAAATCATTTAAAAATCAGGAGATGGTGGGTCATTTTTATTTGCCTTGTGATTCCCGAGTCTCAAGAATCAACTCAGTCTATGGTTTCAAGCTTTTCTCTGCAACCCAGAAGGCAAAATGCAATTATTTTAAAATGAAATCAGACAGCCTCATGTTAGCACATGCCTCTAGAAGTTGGGGGATTTAAAACAACCCACCGTATTTTAGGATACAATAAATTTGTGAGAATTGCCAACACTGTGATGAGCATTTTTCCTGTTATGCTAGGTTGTGAAAAGAAAAGAAAAGAACTTTCTGAAATTTTAAAGTTCATATCGTTCACTGTGGAAGACAAGTATCATGTTGTGTAGAACAGTTGTGGAATTGTTGTATAAGGCATGCCTTATATATTAAACTTGCTGAGCTAGAGAGATGATAACTTAGCCCTTAAACAACACACCATGAAGCCTTAGGTTAAGACAGGGGTCGGCAACTTGCAGCTCTTTAAGGAGCCACTTGTGGCTCCAAGTGCTGCCGCTGCTGACTCCTTTTGCAGCTCCAGAGGCTGCTGCTGCTTAAACAAAAATCTAAATTCAGTTGCCCGCCACTGAGCCAACTGAATTTAGGTGTTTTTGTTTAAATGGCGGTACCTGGAGCTGCTCAGCAGCCACATGTGGCAGGGACCCAGGGAAAGAAAGCTGTCTGGGCAGGGAGCCGCCCCACATGGGTGGAAGTCTAAGCCAGCAGGAAAGCTGATGAGAGAGGGGCCAAGCCTGCCCTGCCAGAGCTGCACAACCGCACCAAGAAGGAGGAGGAGACGTCCATGTCCGCTGCAGAACTGTGTGCACTAAGGTGGGTTAAGCCTGTGGGTGGGCAGGGGAGATTGTGGCTCAGAGGGGTTAAGCCTGAGGGCAGCGGGGAGGCTGGGGCTCAGAGGGTTTAAGCCTAGGGGCTGGAGGGGTGGTTGGGACTCAGAGGCATTAAGCCTGGGGGTGGGGTAAGGGAGGTTGGAGCTTGGGAGATTTAGTCTGGGGGCAGGGGAGGAGGTTGGCACTCAGAGGGGTTAAGCCTGGGGGCAAGAGGGAAAGTTGGGGCTCACAGGGGTTAATTATGGGCATGGAGGGGGGTCTGCAGGATGGGGGGGTAAAGCCTGGAGATGGGGAGTAACAATTTCTAACTGGCACAAATTATTGCGGGTGCACTGTTCTTAAAGTAGGGGTGGTAAAAAGCATGATTTGACTTTATTTATTAAGTAATGACTCATATTCATATGCATTGCAGCTCTTGAAGGATTAATTTTGTAACTGAATTTGGAAAAATGGCTCTTCTCACTATTTCGGTTGCAGACCCCAGGGCTAAGGGGTGAGAGTAAAGGTAAAAAGGTTTAGATTTATCTTTTGTTAAGGCATTGAGAAGATATGGAAAAGATTGTGACTAAGAACTGGGCAGTCTAGATTCTAATCCCAGCATAGACTCTAGAAGCTGAGTAACTTGATACTTCAGTTCACCTCTCTGAAAATTAGTTCCTTCACCTGAAAAACTGGGATATTACAATTTTTTGAATAGGGATATTTCAAGATTTAATTAATAAAGCTTTGTAAGGGGCTTTCATATCCTTGGATGAGAGGTTTTGTTACTGGCATAGTAAGTCTTGTGGTGAACCATTTTCAAAAGGTTGGCCTCCCATTTATACATGTAATTTTTAGTAAAATACAAAGATACCTTATGGGTGTAACTAGTATTCAGGGGACTAACTAGCTGGAATGTATTTAGCCCATTATAGACACCCAACTGACAATCAGAAGACTGGCATTCTACTTCCAGTTTTGCAACTGATTCATTTTCTGATCATGGGAAAGTTACTTAGACCAGGCACCTCTTTACCTGTAGGTCAAGTGGTCATAATAATCCATACCCACCTTCATAAAACTCTTTGACCCTGATTCAGGTAAGCTCTAAAATCATGCACTTAACTTTGCTCAATAAAGCACATGAATAAATGTTTAATGTTAAGTAAGTGCTGAAATTCTGTTAATTTCTTAATAGCATTTCAACAATATAAGTATCATTTTTATCTGTTACTAGGAAGCACTGTCTGTTTAATCAAAGGTTATAAATAGGGGAAGGGGACGATGCTGACACATGCTTTAACTAAAGCATAAATGGATCAACATCTTTGGTCCATTCTTTCATTCTGAAATTATTCCCTTTTCATTACCCCTTTGCACCTCTGAGGCTACCAGGCCTATTTCTGGGGGAAACAGCCGTGCAGGGCCCAAGGTAGGACCCCTCCTTCAGGGCCCCAGGAGTGGGGCTCAGGCAACTCTCCCACTTCAAGCACCACCTTATCCTGCCCCCATTCCACCCCTTTCCCCAAGCCCCACCACTGCTTCACCTTTGGCCAGCCTCTGCTCTGCCCACTTACCCAAAGCTCCCTCCCCCGACCAACATGAACTGAGGTATTACCAGGGAGCGGGGCATGACCGTGGTCACATCCCCGGCACGGGAGCTGGAGTGACCCAGCAAGCTGCTCTGCTCTGCCCTACCACCCATCTCCTATCCCACTACGTCCCACTTCACCATGGTGGTGGTGGGAAGTGGAGCATGCTGGGGTCAGGGCGAGGCTCTCTGCTTCCAACTGGCAAGGTGAATCCAAGCACTGTATGCTGGGAGATAGGCAGGAGAACGGAGCAGGCTGCTGGCTTGTGGTGAGTGTGTGGCTGGGAGGGGCCAACACCTTCTGCTTCCCTGGGCCAGGCCTCCCAAGTAATCCCCTGGGCTGCCCTGGGCCCTGTGGGTGCCATCCATATAACAATTAGGGAGGCCACAGCAGGACCCCCCAGAAGTATGGGGCCTGGGGCATCCACCCCAAACTATCATAGGGAGCTGTGACAGCTATGGTGCTCTGATGTGAAATATTGTACTTGTGTGGTTTCCTGTGACATGCTCGCTTGTGATTTCCTGTGGTCATCCTATATGTTCATTTGAACCATAAAATAAAGCATATTTTGGACTACATGACTCTCAAAAGTCAAAACCACTAACAAAGTCAAGAGCCAGAATGCTTCAACTGACCAGTTACATTCCACTGGCCAAAAATTCCTCCTGCAATTTTGTTCTATGTTGTCCTGTAGCATTTCTGTCCACTGATAAAGAGTGGCTGAAGTCCATTCCAGAGGTACCTGTATTTCAGGGACAAATAAAATCATCTGTGTATTTGAAAAATAGCTTTATTAACTTTCTATTTAATCCTGATGCAGAGGGTTGACTGAGCAAAATATTACTGGGATTTGGCCCAAACTTGGTCAGTTAAGTATTATGGGCTGCTTTGAAAGGAAAACTGCTATTAGATATGTATAGGATGCCATTTGATGGTTATTCTTGCCTTACAATGTATTTGTCATATGGAGCCAAATGGAGCTGTAAGTGTTAAACATGGCATTAGAGGAGAGAGGTTTGCTTTGATGGGTGCATAAGGAATCTTGAAGGAATCTTTTCTTGAGGGAACACTGTCGTTGTGGAAGACGGTACTACAACTGCTGGCTTAAACCAGCAAGATGTGAAAGCAACCTAAGGTAGAAGGGAGATTACCTTCATGGTGGTGGAAGGAAATGAAGAAGTGAACTGGGCAGATTCTGGCAGTGTTGCAGATTATCATTTTTTCCCCCCCATTAAAATTCAGTTTCATTATTTTCTTTCCACAAATCCACTTCTGTTATCAATTTACAGTAACTAAGAAAAGTTTTGGTTGTTTTTCTTTTTCTGTTAGGGCCCTACTTTATTTTTAGCCCATTACCAATTTACATCTGGGCTGCTGGCAGATGTTTCATAGTTTCAGAGTGGTTCAAGCCATTCACGTACCTTCCTATATTTCACACTTGATTTACTGGTTACAGCTTTTCTACTGGCTGGCTTTCTTTCTGGTTTCCTTCCCATGAGGTTCTTGTTCTTGCTTTTAATTATTTTTGTATAAGTCTTATCCTACAATACGCACATAGATAAGTCATCATTCTGGTAGGTAAATAGTCTCAGTGGGCCTGAATCTCAGTCCAATAAAAAGGATTGCCTTTACTGCTAAATAAAAAATCTGTTTATAACTTTGGGGAAATAATGCACATGAACTATCTCCACTAGTCCAGTGTTTCATGCAGGATTAATTACTTAAGTAAGGGTTTGCCTAAACAGTGCTTGAATCTCAAAATGACAGCAACTTTACTACTTCATGCTGGGCTCCCCACATATATTAATTAGAAGCACACCATGAAACCAATCATAAAAAAAAGTTGTGACATTCATAGTTAAGATTAACAGACTTCTAAACTCAGATATTGTCTTGTGTTTCACCATGGTTGAATTCAAGTTAGTAACAACTACAGCTGGTTGAAATTTTCATAATTTTGATTTTTTTTCAGTAAATTTTTGTCAAAATTTGAATAAACAAAAGGGATGAATATTTGGCAAAAATGTGAAAAATTAATACTACCTTTCAGCAGCTATTGAGCTTGTTAAAATGAATGCAAATCAAGTTCTTTCAACAAAAAAGTCATCAGAATTTTGGCAAAAGCAGGTTGAGTTTTTAAAACATTTTCATTTAAAAAATCCAATTTTTCAGTTATCTCTTATGACAACTTAATTAGAAGCCCCTGGACTCTCCGGGTTTTGTGTGTGTCATACCATGCATTTATTCTTTCATCTATATATTTGAAACGATTTATGTTGATCTATGCCTAAAATTTGTTACCATCTGATGATGGCTATCCGTTAGCCTACAAATCCTGATGGTTTCACACCACTTCCAAGTGGACAAGGAAAATCACTGAAGTAATTAGCACAAAATAATTTACTCCTCAGATTCACATGTCCACTAAGAATATGAAAATGTAATTTTGCTAACGAGGTATTTATCTTCTGAAGGAAGCATCTATAGGTAAATTTGCAGTTTATTGTAGAGTTCTGCATGTTTTTTTACAGGCAAACATTGTACAGTTTTCAGTGTTTTGTTTAGTTTTTTGTTTTATTTCCTTGGTAAGAGGATAGCAGAATAAGGTGTTCACATTTGTTATGGCTGCCAAATTTTTGTGCAAATTACCCATTAGCACTTCTGGAGAACATCAGTACAGATGGCAGAGATACAGGATTCATAAATACAGGGTTTTGTAATACAAATAATAAATAGGATCCCAGATTTGATCATAGATGTACCCATGGTGTTCTGTGTGTATATGGTGAATGATGGACTCAATTTAACTGAATATTTTTAGTGATACACATGTAACATAGGGTAAGCAAGAAACGTATATCAAAGCCATTATGTCCAGTGAGGAGGTCCTAGTGAGATCTGTGAATACGCTGGAAACTTTCCCATGTTTATTTCTAGGAACATCAAACTGCTATCATGAAGTGACACACACATTTATGACTTTTTATACTACTTTTTTGAGCATGTCTCACTAATTGCTTCTGAACAACTCAACTGATTAAAATCATTTGGAAAACAATAATAAAGGTAAAAATCAATTCTGTGCTAATGCACATTTTAGGAGATTACTTGAATTAAATATACTGATTTATTTTTTCCAAGAACCAGCATTGTAAATATGTTCTAAAATGAACTAGAGGGAGCAGAGAAATTCTGGCTGGTCCTAGTTAATGATGAAATATTTGCTTTAAACACATGCAAGTACTTGAGTGGAAAACACTTAAAATTTGAAACTTTTTGTAGATTGGTTGACATTTCGCAACACACCCTCTAATTAGAATATCTGTGACAACTAGCATCTTCCATATAGTAAAAGAGGACACAAATCTTGCCAGACTATAAAATTTTCACTTTAGTTCATTCACCTGCAGCCATATAACTATCATACGAGTAAGGCTAAAGGTCATTAATAAAATGTGGCATATGTCCAAAGTGAAACTTTGTTTTCATAAAAAATTATGCATAGACTGTTTCCCTATGGTTTATATCCATATATATAAAATCTTTGCTAGGAAGAGATCAATTTGTTTTTTAATGCATGACAGTTTAATTATAATAAACATATAATGTGCTTTAGTCATTGGATTCACTACAAGGGTCACTAGGGCTATGTCTACACTACATTCCCCTTTTGGAGGAGGAATGCAAATCAGGGAGATCAAAAATGCAAATAAAGTGCTGATTTACAAATCTTGCATTTCATTTGCATAATCTCCCACAGTCGCATTTCCAAAAGAGACTTTTCTGAAAACAAAAACAGCGGTGTAGACGGGGTTCCCTTGGAAAACAGAGCTCATTTTTGAGAGAACCCTTATTCCTGGAAAAAATGTGATATTAGTTTTATTTTTTTTTTTTCAAAAGAACTTCGTTTACACTGAGCTTTTTTCAAAAAAATCTCTTCTAAAAATACAATCGGAAGCAGAGCATCACCTGCTGATCTTGGTCCCCCCTGCCGCTGCTCAGAGGAGGGAGGGGTCAGAAAACACCTCACACAGACACCTGGAGCAAGTACACACCTCACTCTCACTCCTGCCCACATGACCTCAGAACCTGTCTTGCAATCTCATCCCCAAAGCGCTGTCGCATCACTCTCCCTGCCATTAGCAAGCCCCCATGGCATGTGGGGAGAAGGGGCAGGTCTGAGCTCCTGCCGCATGCCATTGAGAATCGGAACATGTGCCACTCTTGGCATGCATGCTGGGGGTGCCAACCTCTGCCTTAATTAAGTAAGAGTTACTGATCAATATTTTTCATTGCTATCAAATATGCCTACATTTTAAACTATACTTCCCGCTGTGCAGCGTATAGTTCCATCAGTACTCATGAGTCAAAGCAGTAGAAAATTCACAGTTGGAATAACAACATGAGTGGTGCCCAGTGCATTGTAAAAGCTTTTATGCAGGTGAAGTTGCTAATTAGTTCCCTTGCCAAGTGATTGAAATCAGCTTTTATATCAGTTTCAGTTACAGTATTGTGGTGAATCATTTCCGTCTGATGCTTGTGAGGATGGATCACATGGCTACATTTTCACACCAGCCTCAAGACAAAAGACTCCTCTCTCCAGCAACAAAGCCTGGGACATTTTCACTGGGAGATGTAAACAATTAGCTAATATGTCTCTACATAATTAATATGAGCAGTGGTTTGTAATGTTTAATTTGTATTTATTTTTATTAGTTACCAATGTAAATGAACATACACTTGTTAATTTTTTTGTATTTGTATACTAATCTGAAACAATCTTCAAAAAAAGAAAACCTTTTAGTAAATGTTACAATAAAGCTAAATATACACATCTGAGATTTTTTTCAATGTCCATCTTTCTTCATGGGTACAAAGGCATTTCGCTACAGGTAGAACCTCTCTAATCCAGAATTCTCTTCATCCAGCAACATGTGTAATCCAGATAACCACTTATCATGGGTGTGGCCAAGCTCCCCAAGGTCGGATAAAGTTTTTTGCCAGCCACTAGTCCTGGTTCTCAGTGTTCTGTGCTGTAATTTACCCCTAAATGTCTTTAAGAGCCCAGTAAGCAGGGGCAGTGTTGGAAATGCGCTAGACAATGCTGACCTCCTGTTGTCCAGCAAATTCTCTCATTTGGCACCGGTCAGGTCCCAAAGGTGCCAGACAGGAGAGGTTCAACCTGTAATATAATATTCAGAAAAAGAGACCATTGTTCCAAAGATGACTACCAAACTGTAGATCACCTGCCTGTGTTTGCATGACTGCACATATGAAGTTGTACATAGGAAAACACATGCAGAATATATTTGTATCTGCAACAGCTGTGATTGTTCAGAACAGCTCTTATGTGTTAAGTGGGATTAACTGTAAGCACCTGCACTGGATTGGGGCTCAACAAACAAAAGTTCTATTTCTGGCTCTGCCATTGCTCTACTAAATGATCTGAGGCAAGTTACCTTCCTGCTCTCAGACTCAGTTTCCCTAGCTGTAAAATGGAGATAATGATACTATCCTCTCTTTCAAAGCACTTTGAGATTGGCTGTTCAAAAGCACTATATAATAGATATCACTATACTGAAACTTGAATGTGTTCTTAATATGCTCTCCTTAACAGGGACAGGCTTAAGCATATGCTTATTTTCCTAAACTGCTGGTGTGGTGATGTCACTTCATATACATACATAATATACATATAAAATATAGGCACTTTGCTGTTTCCATTTGTACTATGCAATGCAATTATGAAAATTTGGCTCCTTACCCTTAGTCACGTGTTAGTTTATAAAGATCCTCAGATCCCCTGATCCTCAGTACTAACTGCTTCCTGCAAGGTGATTGGTGCCCTCAGTTCCCAATGGTTTAACAACATGAGAGGTGCCCAGTGCATTGTAAAAGCTTTACGTATCTGGCTTGTGAGGGGATTTGGAAATGTTTAATATCTGGATAAAAGTGCTCAGTAGAACACAGGAAACATGAACAGTATAACCATATTCCACCCTCCTATCCTCGCTCAGATCCCCATTGTCGCAGCCAGTGTCCAGTTTTACTTTTGAGACTGATTTTGCTAGAAGTTCCAGTGAATCAGCATCCCAGATTTTATTCTTTTCACCATGGCTGAAGGCAAAAAGTAATTTTTAATTTCCACCGTTAATTTTCTCCCTCGTCTCCCAATGTCTTTGCCCTGAGGTCTGGGAACATCATTTCCTTTCTGCTGCTGCTCAGAATTACAAACCAATTAACTGAATAAAGAAGGGACCTGAACTTGCTACCCTTGCTACTGGAGTAAATGTCCAGTGAGCTATCACAGTGGATCTGATTCGGAGGTCCAGTTTGCCTCAGTGAAAGTCAAGTTCTCTACGCTGCAAAGATTTCCATGTATGGAGACACATGGGAAGCTACGAGGGACTACATGTGCACTTATAGTTAATGTACATAAGCATATTGGTACATAAGGATGTACAGTTAAGTAAGTCTTTGCAGGATTGGCATATAAAGACATCAAGAGTCAATTCCTCTGCCTTCAACAATACTCACATGAGCAGGAGTGGAAGGACCAGACTGTCCTCATGTACAAAGAAAAAGAATCAGAGATGTGGGGGGGGGGGAAAAAGATTATTTAAATTATAATTAAAGATGCAAAAACTGTGGCTAATTATCAGTGTTTCTGAAAGAAGCAACCTAGATGTCAAGTAAGAGAAAACTCTCTTCTTACTTCTCTCTTTAATCTATAACAATGAATCTCCTTCCTGATGACAAGAAAAGGGTGTGCTTCAGGGCTGAGGGATGGATGTATTTGCATATTCTGTGAGAGACACAGGATATCACAGGGGGAAGAAAAAGTAAAGCATAGTGATTATTTGGAGACACTGACACTTGAATGTTGTTGCCCTCCTATGGGATTTTTGATAGGTGGATCAATATAACATTGGCTGTCCTTGCAAAACAGAAACAGTCAATAAACACATTTGTCTGTATTTTTCTAGCTTATTACAATGAAGAAATAAAACAGGTTACTAAATAACTACCACCTTTGATTTACAAATCTAATTCAATGTGTATATGTGTTTCTCTGAGATCATTATGCAAATTAAAAACAAAAGAAAGAAAAATGCTACAAGTGAACTCGATTTCAATTTTTTCAGTTTGTGGAGACATCTGACCTTGGGTGGTGGCTGCTCATGGCTTTTTGGTTGGTTGGTTGGTTGTTTTTTGGTTTTTTGCGGGAAGGGGGTGAGCAGGGTGTTGTTGTGTTGTAAATGCTTCAGTGGTGTTTACAGTTTGTCTGTTGGGAAAATGTAGTATTTAAAATACACTGGCACTGGGATGGCTCTAATTTGTCACTTGAGTATCTAGGATGTCATTCAAACTAAAACTAGCTTCACATAATCTTGGGTTAAGCAGGTCCTCAGATACGTTAAGTCAGTGATTTTCTGGTTCTGCTGCACCATTATGCCTCTGATTTTTATCACTCTGTATCAAATTAAATGAGTAATGACCAAATCCATCCAGATGACTGGGACTAATTTCCTAAACCAGGAACAGGATTTGGCTCTGCTGTTGTACTACATATGTCTATTCAGGTCAATCCACTGTCCCTTTAACAGTTGAGGTTTATTTAGAAATAATACAAATGGATTGTTTGCCTTTTAAATTTCTGGTTTCTGCAAACTAAATAAAGACTCTAAAGCCTTTTTTTGTTTGTTTAATGTGGAAAGGTGACATTCATTAATGGATTTTGCTTCCAAAAAGAGAGAAATTCCCCAACAGGTGAAATCCTCCTCAGTTTTCCATCTGAAATATTATCTCCTATTTTCAAAATTGAATTCTTTTGCTACGGCCAGAGCAGTGGGCGAAATATCTGATTACACTCTGTAGCTCCACATACTCAAGTCTTTAGACATACTGGGAACCTCTTGCAGGATTAAGAGTTGACTCATCCCCTGCTCTATGAAAGCCTAGAGCCAGGGGAGCCAACAGACTTGCCAGACACTGTGCAAGGTGTTTGTATGTGGGGAGCCTTAGCTCCATGCTCCTGGCAGGTGTGGGACCTTGGGTGGAAGGCACAAGGCTGGGGTGGCCAGTCCTTAGTGTTGTCCAGTGGCAATTTAAAAGGTCCTGCTGCTCGTGCAGTAATGGCAATGGCCAGGAGCTCTTGTGAATTGCCAGGTCCCAGGACAATCACCCACTTTACTCCCACCCCCATCAGTGCCTGCATAGGCCAGTCAAGCAGAGGTAGAGAGACTCGGGGTTTGTGACACTCCTGGGAGGGAAATCTCCTCTAGGTTCCCTCTACAGCCTGACTGTTGCTTGGGGATTATAGGGTTTGCCCCAAGGCCATCAGACCCACCCTCAAAGCCAACAGATCACATAGATCTTTATGGGTGATAGATGCATAGACCAGTGAGATTCTGTGCCTCTAACATTTCTGGCCCCGGTAATGCCGCTCCCTGGAAGTTTAATTTAGTTGGAGCCATGTTACCATAGGAGCCGTACCAAAGGAGATAGCTACACTTCTCTGTGCTGGTAAGCACAACTACGTTATCTGAGTAAACTGCACTGCCTAAAGAGGAAATGATGCAAACCCCCCTCAACTCCAAACTATTTAGTACTTGCTTCCTTATATAGGGCGGATCCTACTGTACTGCTGCTCCAA
Source organism: Carettochelys insculpta (assembly GCF_033958435.1). Lineage (NCBI taxonomy): Eukaryota > Metazoa > Chordata > Testudines > Carettochelyidae > Carettochelys > Carettochelys insculpta. The sequence goes on from NC_134153.1 coordinate 16,606,432, forward strand.
ACTTTATTTTTCCTGTGGCTTAACCAACATGAGGCTTCAGTTCCTTAGGTTATAAAAGTGCAAGGACCATGCAGTGTGCTTCAATGGGTTTCTATACATAGTTTCCTGTTTCTGCCACTGATTTGATCAGAGATCTTGGTAATGCCAACTATCTTTCCAGGACTCACATTTATCCATCTATAACACAGAGGTAGAGAAGATACTGCTTACCTTTGAACTCTAGGCACAAGTAGTCCCATTGTTGTTACAGTTGCCCACCAAGTTTAACTAAATGGTGTGATATCTTAGTTAAGAGTTATCCCATACTAACTGAATTGTGGTTCTATAAATGGGTCACCCATGCATAAAGCTAAAAGATCCCACAAAATCCTTTAAACTGTTGGCCTGTTCTAAAATGCAACACGTGTGTGTGTGTGTGTGTGTGTGTGTGTGTGTGTGCGCTGCCCACCACAATGGGGTCAAAGGTTCATGAGTAGGACTCCTAGGAGCTAATACTAACTAACAACACATACGTCTAGGGTACAAACATTGTGTATTTGTCAGTACTGCCCTACTGTTCAACTCTTGGGCCGTGTCTACACTAGCCCCAAACTTCGAAACGGCCATGTAAATGGCCATTTCGAAGTTTACTAAAGAAGCGCAGAAATACATATTCAGCGCCTCATTAGCATGCGGTGGGCCGCGGCACTTCGAAATTGATGCGGCTTGGTGCCGCGCGGCTCATCCCGATGGGGCTCCTTTTCAAAAGGACCCCGCCTACTTCGAAGTCCCCTTATTCCCATCTGCTCACAGGAATAAGGGGACTTCGAAGTAGGCGGGGTCCTTTCGAAAAAGAGCCCCCTCGGGATGAGCCGCGCGGCGGCGAGCCGCGTCAATTTCGAAGTGCCGCGGCCGCCCGCATGCTAATGAGGCACTGAATATCTATTTCAGCGCTTCATTAGTGAACTTCGAAATGGCCATTTACATGGCCATTTCGAAGTTTGGGGCTAGTGTAGACATAGCCTTGGATAAATACACGTGCACCCACAAAACTCCTTTGAAAGATCTGCAAATAAACAAAAACCTAGGGCAGTTCAGAGACATTTTTCTTGTTTGTAAGCATTTTATTCAAGCAAAATGTCTGTGCAACTACGTAACAGAGAGGCAGCCATGTTAGTCTGTACTCCAACAAAACAAAACAGCAGAAATGTAGCACTTCAAATACTAACAAAATGATCTTTTGATCTGAAGAAGTGGGTCTGCCTGACGAAAGCTCATCACCGAATAAGTCATTTTTTTTAGTCTTTAAAGTGCTACACTTCTGCTGCTCTGTTTTGTGAAACTAAGTGATAGCTGTCTGGGATATGTGTATCTTGAGACAAATGCACTGACTTGTGTAGCCATTTATTATTATATTCAATAAAAAACATATTTACTAAAACAATTCCTTCACTGTACACTTAAGCTTTTTTTTAGTGCAAACCAGCCAGTGCCACTCACTGTGAACATTTGCATTTTTGCTGTGTTGAAAGAATTGCAAGACAGTTGGGATTTGTGACTTTAATTTCTAAAACTTTTTTCTCTGTTTGTTTTTAATTTTAACAAACTGTAGTTTGCTTTCAAAAGCAGAATAAAAAGAAACAAAATAGTCAACCAAAGGAAGGCTGTGCTGTGGAGGGGAGATGATGAGCTTAGTGGTGACAGTCGGAAAACTACATATGGCATTTCCTTGTTGCCATTATTTGTGGGGGCAATGGGAACTGAGATTATCATAAAATGGTTATTGACAATCATTAAATGCTCACTGTACTCACAAACACTCTGGTATGCACAAAGTGTCTTTACTATAGTTCATGATCAAAAATTACCCTCATTACACAACCAGAAAGAAATATAGTACGCTTCCTCTCTTCCCCTTGCATAGGTGCAAAAAAAGCCCAAAGAGTAGCAAACTGAGGACACAAAGCATGTGGAAAGGAAGTCTACAAAGACTTCCAAAGCAACAGAACTGGGAGTCAGGGAAGAAGGAGTGGATGGAGGAGAGCTGCAGAGAAGCTGTGCTCCCTAAGAGCATCATGAAAAGAGAATGGGAGTCATGGAAAACAGACAGAGCAAAGTATATGACCTCCTTATTTGAAAGGCAGTTCCATGTTGGGCTTACTAGGAGGATAGAGAACTTTGTATCTTTTTGGAGATGGTGCAGCACAAAAAGGAGAGAAGAGACCAAATTTTCAGTTAATTATTTTGCTGAATATTGGTTTGTGTGCATGAGCACCATAAGCACAGGACAGATAAGCTGCGTCTACACGTGCACGCTACTTCGAAGTAGCGGCACCAACTTCAAAATAGCGCCGTCGCGTCTACACGCGTCGGGTGCTATTTCGAAGTTAACTTCGATGTTAGGCGGCGAGACGTCGAAGTCGCTAACCTCATGAGGAGATAGGAATAGCGCCCTACTTCGACGTTCAATGTCGAAGTAGGGACCGTGTAGACGATCCGCGTCCCGCAACGTCGAAATTGCTGGGTCCTCCATGGCGGCCATCAGCTGGGGGGTTGAGAGATGCTCTCTCTCCAGCCCCTGCGGGGCTCTATGGTCACCGTGGGCAGCAGCCCTTAGCCCAGGGCTTCTGGCTGCTTCTGCGGCAGCTGGGGATCTATGCTGCAGGCACAGGGTCTGCAACCAGTTGTCAGCTCTGTGTATCTTGTGTTGTTTAGTGCAACTGTGTCTGGGAGGGGCCCTTTAAGGGAGCGGCTGGCTGTTGAGTCCACCCTGTGACCCTGTCTGCAGCTGTGCCTGGCATCCCTATTTCGATGTGTGCTACTTTGACGTGTAGACGTTCCCTCGCTGCGCCTATTTCGATGTTGGGCTGAACAATGTCGAAGTTGAACATCGACGTTGCCAGCCCTGGAGGACGTGTAGACGTTATTCATCGAAATAGACTATTTCGATGTCGCAACATCGAAATAAGCTATTTCGATATTGGCTGCATGTGTAGACGTAGCCATAATGGTCCAAATGCAAATTTGCCCAATTAGCTATTTCCATGTACAATTACCTGGTTTCCAAGCACAACTGTGTGAGTTACATGCACAAGGTATGTGCCCATGTACACATACATCTGGAACACTCAACTGCATTCTCAATTTTGCTTGAAATCCTGGCCTCACTTGTCCAATGCTTGAGTTTTGGTATCTCTCACTTTCAAACGTACTACTTTGTATATCTAGTACATTAATACTATGTGAGTGGGCAGATACTGATACAGATACACTCCCTCTCAAGGGGTCTCGTTTGAAGGTTCATCTATAGTAACCCCTTTGTTTCACTCACTAAAACAGTCATATTCACTGTTAAATCTCAATCTTTGCCAAGTGCCATTATGTAATTCTACATTCATAACACTATAAAATGTCCCTGTGTATTATCAATTTACCAGCTTTTCTAGTCTTCTGTGATGCAGCTTCAAAGTATTTAATTTACCATACAGTATGAAAATGATCTAATGCCTGTGACCAATTTTGCTGTGTTGCTCCTGCAGAAGAAGCAGGAAGTCTAAAGCAGGAAGCATTTTTTTTTCACTCTCACAGCTTATAATGTCACCAGAAGACCCTTGATAAAGAAACAACATCATCTGTTATGCTAGGACTTTGTCAGCACTTAGGTCTGATATTAGCAGAACAATGGTCCTGATCTGCTTTCCAACAATGCCGATAGCTATAGCATTGCACAGAGACACACTATGTCTTTTAATTTTCCCTGTAAGTAGGAATGCACAATGAATTTCCAGGTATTGTATATAATTCAAATGTGGTGCCTTTGAATTGAACATTTTAGAAATGATTTGTCTTCTTCGATAAAGATGCGGACACCAAAACTGTGCTGTTTATCCTGACTGACCTTTACATTATACAGACTAACATGGCTACCTCTCTGGGCCTAATACGAGTAAGCTGAGGGCAGAATGCAGTCCTATTCAATATACTTACCATATTTATGGCAAAACCCTCAGGGGCTCATCCTAAAATACTAGTTACATGGGTGCAGATCACCATTGCTGAAACATGTTCAGCCTCAATCCCAGAATGAGCTTCCCGTGGGAGGATCTCTGCAGTCACACGCAGCTCTGACTGAAGTAAGTGGGCTCCATACAGTGGGAATCTGCCCAGCATTGTAGGACTGGGACTTCTGACAACACAGAGATTTAGGATCACAAGAAAAAAAAAGTTCTAAGCAGGCTAGAACCTTGAGCTAGATCACAGCTGCTGCAAATTCACAGAGTTCCACTGATATCAATGGCACTACGCTGATCTGCTACAGCTGAAAAGTTAGTCCATGCATATAAACAGTTTCTTGCTGGTACCACTGCCACCCTGGGCCTTGTTTACACTAACATTTCCCTTCAAATTTCCAAGCCTTGGTCTCACGCGGACACCACTGCTGACAGCAATAGTGGGAATAGATAAGTGTAGACAAGTTTCTGATGATCTCTAGAGTTTTAATGCCAGAGACCAATCTACACTATTGTTCCTACTGTTTGTCTATACTAGAACTTCTACTGTTGTCACTGCTGGTAGTCTTCTGATAGTGGTAATGTAAAGTTTGAACACATTCTAGGGAAACAGGCCCTCGTATTTTGCCCCATTAACTGTAATTTGGCATGTTTTGCCTGTGCTCTCTTCATCTCAAAGTATATACCTAAGATCTGGGGTAACAGAAATCACCTGGGACCACTCACAACATCTGTGCAGATTTTGCCTCAAATCTGCACAGTTGTGTAGGAGATCTCGGCCCATAAAAGTGATTTGTCAGGGCAGATGGCTAAAATCTGCAAATTCAGCCAAGTCACTACACCTAGGACCCAATTTTTCAAGTTGCTGAGAGCTTCTTGGAGCTGCTGAGTATGCTTAGAGCCCAAATAAAATAATTTGATGTAAATGGCATTGCTAATGCTAAAGGTTAGGTTCTTTATTGGAGATTCCCTGGCTGTACAGCATTGCATATGCATGCCAGAGCAATATTTCTCTAGTACAGGAAAAGGAAAAAAATCAGGTAAACACAACAAAAGTACAGGAAAAGGTTCAGGTCACTAAGTCAATCACTAAATAGAACAACTAAAATGCTCTGAAGCAAGGGGATGTGTGCTTAAGGTATAGGAATGTGTATACAGTGTTTAAAAATGTGAAATACAGCCAATGTCTATAATGTGAAGAACATTTGAAGCAACTCTGACTCTGCTCAAGGAGTACTTGTGCTCATTAGCAAGCATGAGAAACCAGTGGGATCCAACAACATACCATGCCTTTGTCAACTGTCATGCTAATCTCCCATTTTAAATAGTCACTCATCTCTTTATAGCTTTTCAAATGCACATTTTTGTCATACCAACTGCATGGCATTCAAAATGTGAAGCACCAGGATTGTTGCTGCATTGGAGATCTGAGAGAGAAGTGCTGATGAATGGACAACAGGGACTGCAAGAAAAATAATAATAAACAGATAGTGCTCAGGGAATTCCTTCTGCTATGAGAGTATAGGGAGAGAGAATGCTGAAGGCCTATGTGAATTGTAATGCCTGTTTCAGGGTTGGTAAACACCATCTTTACTTTTATATAGACCTTTCATTCTGTAGGCTCTCAGAGCAGTTTACTAAATAACATGACAGTTACTTCTAGTTTATGAAAGACAGATTAATTTTAATATTGTTAAAATTATTTTAATAAAAGTGTCTCTCCCATCCCCTCCTCTTTGACCTACAATCCTATTAATAAATATTGCAGTGGCACTTCAGTTGAGCAAGAGGGCAGCCTCCAAGGTAAATATTTTTGCTACAGTAAAACTTAAAAAAGTCACCACTCTCATATGGCCTTGTGTAATATTACACCAAAAGAAACTTCACAAAATTGAGACTTTCTTAATTCTAAATGAGTATGCACACACAATCTTAAGTGTCTCCCTTACTGGTATTTTAAATTTTATATTTGTTGCTTGTTTGCATTGGTGTCCTCAATCTAGTCCCTAAAGATCTCAGACCATGTCACAAAAATACAATCACAATTAGGAGTAATTGTTGCTTTTTAAATTTTTTGCAGTTTCAGTCTTTGAATGAAGAGTGACCATACATGGAATATAGCTCCAGCACTTTTTCTTTTTGAGAACAGGGGAATTTTGTGAAATTTTTGTGTAGCTACATCAGTTCACTTCTACTTTTTTATGAATATTGCTCATATATTCATGGTAAGGCATGAAGAAATCTACATTCTGCTTTGTCTGTTCTGCAGACAAATACAGAACTTCAATGAAACCAGTAATGTGTCAGGTCCCGATCTCATAGCTATTTATACATATGCTTACCATTACGCATGTGAGTAGTCTCTTAATTACACATGTTTTCAGGAACTGGGCCTTAATATTAAAAAAAAAATTCTAAAGAACTTATGTTATTTAATCATAAACTAGTTTATGGTCTTGATTTTCTCTAGACAAAAGAAATCTATAGACAATTTTTTTTTTATAAAAAATAGCATGAGGATTGCAAGTCCCAAACTAACCAGAAAAAGAAAGAGCCTGTTACGAGATCTGGCTCTTGATATCCAGAGTAAAGGCCATGTGATACTAGGAAAGAAAAGTTGGAGCTTGATCAACAACAAAAGTTATCAGTGTATCAGGTACTGACAGCTGACTGCATTCTGGGCAATAGCTGTTGTTTTATAATCTCTGTTTGGAATATTTCCTCAGGCAAGTTTTTTTGCATAAATTTACATTTTACCAATTTATTTGTATTAATTACCCAGGTACTCGGTAGTGAATAAATAACAGATTCCTGACCTCAGATACCTTGCAGTCTAAAAACACAACTCAGCAAAAACAGAACATATGCAGACACAGTGGTATGCTGCCACTGCAAAAAAAAAAGCTTTGGGAAATAGGTGGGTGGTCAAAAGCTTGAGTTTGCTACAATAGCAAATAATTTCAGAAATATGATAACTTGTACACATCTCAAAATAAACATGTTTGTCAAAGCTCTGCTTGTATTCGCTATCATACACCATGTACACTGTGATAAGTAAACAAGGAAGTTAGAGGACAATATTTCAAATCTGTTAAAGTTCATGCTTAATCAGAAAAAAAATCAAAGACAAAGGTAAAGCTCCAAATATACAGTAAAGCTATTATAAGCATACCTGCCTATCCTTGAAATTTTGCATTTTTATTTATAGCATGTATGTATCACTGAAAGAAACAGAATAGTTTTTGGCAGAGTACAAATAAGATGATTCATTTTAAATTCATTACACAAACTGGAACCCACATACTCTGGACAAGTATTCAAATACCTACAAAGTGCAAGTTAAAGAGTGCAGTTGTCTTTTTTGGTGTAGAATGAAGGAAAAAATGCTGCTGCTGATTATAGAGGGAACTGGTAACTGAATATGCGTTGAAGAGATAGTCACGAATGCAGCAGTGAGGCACATTCTTGGTGGGGGAGGGGACGTGTAACCTCATGCATGGTTACAGAGTCAGTAAAGCGGTACAGCATGAAATCGCGTCTTGGGTTAACTGATGTTGCAAAAGCCCGATTGTTTGCAACTCTCTCATCACTCTGTCATCTGTGTCTTCACTTACTAAACCCAATCATGTGAGCATGTTATTCAAATCTGACAGCACGTCTAGCTACAAAACTGTCTCTGTAGCAGGCATTTCCTGTAAACACACTACTGTTTGAGGCAAAAACAAAAGTCAGCTGACAGGATTCTTTTACTCCTTGCTGAAAAAAGCAATTTATATAAGAGAGGTCAAAAACAAAATAAAACAACAACAACAACAAAAAGTACACAAAACTTTGCAAAAGCTTTCCTCACAAAAATGTATATGTATATGGTTCCTAATCATTATAGTATCTGCCTCAGCAGCTCACAAACATGGGGAAGGAGGAAAATATTATTCTCCAATTTACAAATGGGAAACTGGGGCACAGAGACAAAAAGCCATCTTGCCAACCCCAAGTGGACAAAAATCATGAAGCAGACCTCCCCCAAAACCTGAGGTTTTTAAAAAGTACATATTGTTTTCTTTTTATTTGCCTTCTGATGTTTAGCCTTTAGACTACGTATGGATCATGTCTTCAAGATTTTTTCCACAACCATGACAGCTAGAAAAATATACGTTTAAAAAAAATTAAAGCAGAGCTTCTTATCACTTGCCTCTAGGATCTGGGGTTTTCAGAAACCCACCAAGTTGTATAAGGTTCACAAACACATTGTCAGAACTGGTAACACTAAGACTTACAAGAAATCTGTGGTAGAGCTTAGACTAAGCTCATACCTCCTAAATCCCATTCCAGTTTCTCAGCCACAAGATGGTACAGCTGCCCAAATAGGAATCCAAAGTAAAGGAGTCCTTGTCCAAAACAATGACCAGGAAGTTTTCCTACTCTGAAATACAGACTGGATAATTTACTACTGGTGGGAGAGTTGTTAAAAACAATCATCCATACTAAACTATGATGGACTTAAGTTTGAGGAAAGGCTTCTTTTTGCTCCAGAAACTCTGGTGTCAAGGGTCATTTGGACAGTGTTTTCCTTTGATGCCTACACCAAGATCTTTCCATAGTTTTGAAAAGTGTTGTAATAGAATTTTTGAAAATAACTTTAAATGATTTTATGGGGGTTGGAAGTGGGAAAGGAGACAATGTTATTTTATTTCTTTGTTGGTGGGAAGAAGACTATCTTCTGGGTTTGCTACAGATTTTTTAGGCTCACCAAAATCAGTTTAGTCAAAAACTATGCATCAGTAAATGGAATAACACTGCAAAGATTGTCCTGTTGGTGCTCCCTGTGCATAAGCTTAGAAGTTTCCGCCTCATACATAACACATAAATTGTTGCAGTGTTTGCGGAAAGACAGCAAGTATCTTCAATATAAGCCAAAAGGAAAGGAAGACAAATACCATTTTCACAAACTGTCCTTGCTTCATATCAGACATTTCCACAATCATGAGTGTAAATCACAGACCATTGTGACCAATCTGTAAAAAGAAATAATATTTTCATTTCAGATTTCTAATGTGATATTATCTAATGCATTTAACAGATGTGTTAACCTGTTCTTGGCTTTTTAGTTTTCCTGCAAAAATCTTTCTCTTTTCTTACTCATGACTATCTGCTGATGACCTGATCTCTCTAACCTACATTTATTTCTGTTTTACAGTATTGATTAATGTGCTGCAGTTTACCCAGTGTTTAAACACAAAAACAAGTAGCGCCAGAAGATAAGCCAAACCCACTTATTTGGCACTTATTTGTACTTTTAATGACTTCAAATGCTCACATCTCATAAAAAGAGGTTGACTGTACACTTTTATTCTGTGGTGCTCTTCCATACATGTAGCAAACTTTGTTTCTGCCTCCTCTGGTTTTATTAATATCAGCAGGAAGTGCATCTGCTTTACTGGACAGCTGAATATGGTCCATAGTGCTATTACGTGGTTAGTTCTCAATCCTGCAAAAATATATATGCAAATGCACAATTCATGTGAATAGTGGCATTCATTGAGGACTACTCATGTCAAACAAGTTATGCATGCATTTGCAGGATCAAAGCTCATATCTGAAATTCATATAGAAACAAGCATTGCATTGCAGTATCACCATCTTTTTTCTCAGTTATCACTTATCCTAATGGACACAAATATATGTACCTTTTGTATTTCCCCTTAAATCATGCTTACATTCACTGTAGGTGAAACCCTGATCCCAATGAGATCAATGGAACACTCCCTTCGTCCCCTTTTCACTTCAATAAGGCAACATTTCATCGCAAAATAGCTAAGGCTAAGAAACCAGGAAAGCAAGAACACTTGTTCCTATGTCTCTTGTGCAAGCAATGTTGCCAACTTCTGCAATTTTTATTGTGTCTCATGCTATATGGTGTTTTCCTGAAACTTGCAAATTGAAATATTAAAAGATCTCAAACATTTGGAGTGGGCAGCACACACAGCTTAAGGCAACAGTATGGTACATGATGTTGTACAATTTTGAAGTTCAAGTAACATGCTACAAAATTCTACAAAGGTGCACAAACACCTCACAAAATAAATAATAGCATTAAAAAAAAGCCCTAATAGGCTGATCCTGTAATTAAGTCTGAACAGATCAACCATCACACCCACACAAAACTTACAGAAAGACTCCTCAGAAAGTCCGTAGCAAGACTGAGGCTTAAAGTTGCAAAAAATATAAAAACAAAACCCTGAGTTAACAACCCAAAGGACATAATCCTGTAAGCTGATCTGCATAAGGATATTTTGATTTCACAGGGCTCATGTGGGCACGGGGCTGGGGTGCAGGGGTGTCTGCCTATCTCATCAGTTTACAGGGCCAGAATATAGAAATATAAATACATTTGTTAAAGTTTGTCCTTGTTCTCAAGCTATTGCCTTGACTACACTAGAGAGTCCCCTCCCCAACTAGTGATTAATTAAATATAGAACACAAGTAGGGAAAGCATGGGTCTTTAAAACCTCTCCTGTGGTATAGCTCTCTGTTTGCCAGCAACCATCATTCCTTTTGCTTAGAGAGAGCTATGAGGTAAAAATCCAGGTAGATAAGAGGCATATTAAAACTTTGGAAAAGGTGGTTTGTTTGACACGATGTCTGTTTAATTTATACCATTGTCAATGCTCATTTCCAGTTGAATATTGGCGCCCAGTTTATGCTAAGAAAACAAATTGTGGTTTAAAAACTGTTAGCTATCACATTGGTTTAAGTACATCTGCATTAGGGATTTCCTTTCTTTATATCAGAATAATTTTTAAATTGATTTTTTTTCAAATGATGCAGACAGGGCCTATTAGTATCATGGGTCTAATCCAAAGCCCACTGAAATGTAGGACTGATTTCAATTAGCTGTAATTCAAGTCTCTTAAAATGTCTCCAGAAAAACAAGAGAAGCAACCAAACTGGGAACTCACTCCTTCCTCACTTCATTCACTTCAATAAGATGCTAACATCAGGGTCTGGCTGAGACTGCTAAATGCCTTGCTAAGGATATTATGCGTTCCATCTAATTATAGCATCTAAAACACTGGCTTGGAGCAGAAACGCTTCAAAATGTTTTAACTCCCCATTCCTTGCTCCTTTGCTGAGTTCATTCCACTTTGGCATACATGCTAAATTTTTTTTTAAACAAAACATAACAACCCACCAACTTCAGTAACCGAGCAAATATGTAAGCAACCATTCCATGTTGCAAATGTGGAATAAGCTCATGTTCTCTCTCTCTCTCATAAATGTTACCATTTATTTCTACAAGCTATGTTCCAAAATCCTCTTTCATTAATCTTTCAGTAAATTTCTTAAGTAAAGCTACGGCTTGCAGCACATTGTCTATCTGCTGCCTTTAATGTGTGTGGGTGTGTTCCTCTACTGCGTAAAAATGTGAATCTGTTCTAAACTTTTAACTACTCTGGAGTAACTAGTAGTCAACTGTAATCTACTAGCAAGATACCTAAAAATGGCTCTGGCTATTTTTCCACAATAGGAAGTGAATGAAAAATACTCACATTTATGCTATTTACATTTGGTAATGTCAATTAAAATATATCAAGCTCTTAAAAGAATGTGCTTTACAGTACTGCTATTGTGGACTATTAGTCTAGAATATTGTGTGTACTTCTGCAAATTATATATAAAGCCTTACAGTAGTCTAGAATAATAGTTCCTTTATGTGTTTTGTAATTCAGGAAGATAGCGATCTATCTTCCTGAATTACAAAGCATATAAAAGAATGAAAACTAATTTGCCCTTGATTTCTTAGCTGTTTAAGAGAAATATAAAAGCAAGTAATCCTATTCTTACACAACTCCCTCAAAATGGAGTTATTTGGTAGCACAAAGGAAGCAACTCAAATGGTGCTAATGGTCCCCATTCCATAGCAACATTAAAGACAACTGGTCTGATTTTTTTTTCAGAGGGACTGAGCAACACAGGTTGAAGTCAACAAGAGCTGTGGTTGCTCAGCACCTGTGGGAATCAGGCCAGAAAAGAGCAATTCGATACGCCTTAGCTGCACTTTCAGGGTGTCTCACGTCTCTTTCTAGCCCCATCCCCAAATTATTTGATGTATTTACAATTTTTTTTAAATTAGTGAACTCTGCATCTGCTCCCTTTCCCTCATATTCCTCCCTCTTCTGCCCCCTGCATCTCTTCTGTTCCCTTTTACCCCCTCCATGTCCTCCACTGTGGCCCTACGCTGCCCCCACTCCTCCTTTTAGCCCATGTTCCGCCCCCTCGTGCTTTACCATCTCCCCAGCTCCCTCCCTCTTCTCCCCCATTCCCTTCCTTTCCCTGAGGCTTGACCCCTCCCCTCGTCCCTCACAGCCCCTTAGCTCCGCCCCCCGGTGCAGGCTCGCAAGGCGGCTAACGAAGGGGCGGAGCAGTGCTGCCGAGTGGGCGGGGATATGCAGAAGAGGCGTGGTTCGGAGGAGAGGGGGCACAGCACAACAGCTGCGGACAGAGTGGGAGTAATTTATTCCAAACAGTGTCCCGAGTGCGCTCGCGCAGCCGAGTCTGGGCTCCTTTCAGCAGCACCGGCGGGGCGGCTCGCCCCTTTCCCCCGCCTCCTAGGATGCCGGCTCACTCCCAGGTGAGGGCGGGTGTTCAGCTGAGGGCACCCCAGAGTGGTCAGTGCTGCTCAGTTGCTTTGAGGAGCCAGAGCCCCCCCCCCCCCCGTGAGGAGGGGCTAACCCCGTGGGGGAGCGGTTAATTCCCTCATGGGGGGGGGGCTAACCGCCTCGTGAGAAGGGGCAGGCGCGGGGGAATAAGGGGCTGTGCTGCATCTTAACCCAGTAGGCTGGCCCATCGCCGTATTATCTTAGCGCCTTCTTTGCCTCTGGAGCTGGGGTGGGGGTATTGGTCCCTCCCCAGCTGGAGGAGCAGGTAGGTCTGTTCGGGGGAGGGGAAAAGAGCCCTCTTCTCTTCCCCCACCCCCGCACACACCTGAAGAGAGGCGACAAGAGGGTCAGGTGTGTGGGAGTAAAGCACAACCCCCCCCCCCCCCGCCTCGTTCAAACCCCAACTCTTCTGTGTGTCAGTTTCATCCTCCACTAAGCTATGGAAAAGCAGCAGCAGCAGGTAAAGAACCCTCCCTCCTGAGCTTCATCCCCGATTCCCCCTGGAGGGAGGGAGAGGAGCAAGAAGAAAAGGCAGAGGAAGAATAAACATATCTTGTGTCGTCTCTGCCCTCACAACTGTAAAGTTGGTGCTCTCTAATTTCCCTCTCTGCTGCTTGGGATCGCACCCTCCCCCAGTGTAAGTAGGTCCTTCAAACTTCCATTATATACCTAGGTATTTGTTTTAAATATTCAAAATGTCGACCTTTTTAATGGGGGGGGGAGGAGGGAAGAGAACATTTCTTTGTGAGTCAGGGATGTTCCTGGAAGAAGGGTTTAGTTTGTAGTGTGTGTGGCTTATCAGGGGGCGGAGAAGAGATTTGGTAATGAAAAGTTTATTGATCAGTCTTGTCAGTTTCTTTTTGTTTCATTTTACCGCCTGATCTGTGAAGTCCAAGCGTCTCCTGAGCATATATTTGGTATTGTTTCTTTTCTTTTGCTTTAAACTAGGGGAAATAGGAAGTTTTAAAAATAGATAGGTAGATAAATAAACCCTAACTGGTTTCTACAACAACAAAAGATGGTTCCAAACAAGGACAATACAATTCCTGAAGTGTTTGGAGATTTGATTTCACTCCTGTTTTTTAATATCTGTTGGGAGGTATTGGATTTTTAAAAATATACATTTCTATTCCTGGGTATGTGTGATTTTTTTGTTTGTTTCACATTATGAAATTTTGAAGGCAAAACAAGCTCTTCTGTTCATGTGCTCTAGAGAGCCATCCCATAAAATATGGTGTGTGACTTCTTGTAAGCATTTGAATTGAACTGTAATAGTGTTGAAGTGGTGGCCAACAAATGTTTGAGTTATTGATCTACTTATGAAACTCGCTTGATTTTTTTTTTTTTTTTTTTTTTGAAAAGTGCTTAGTTTAGGATTTGTGTGTTTTGAAGGTTCTTTTTTATTATTTTTAAGGTATGGGTAGTTGTTTATTTCCAAAATGACCTTGAAAACTACATCAGTTTCTGCTCAGTGGGTTTGCGGAGAGGCAGCACTAGAAGATCTAGTGCAAAGCGAAAATAGAAATGGGAACTAAAGTAGATGTAGTGAGATTGTTTTCTGAAAGAAGTATGTGAAAAGGGAAGTTTCTGTAAGTGTGTATGAGAGAGAACGGGGAAATAACATAGTTTCAAATGCAATGACAGGGGATATCATTCTTCAAATTTTATTGGGCCTTGCGTGCAGGACTGATGTGATCTGGAAGACACAGGAATAAAACGCCTGACTACAAATTGAATAGCAAGCATTGACTTGCTGACCATTGCTTACATTGTTGGGGGTTGGCTTGGAGCAAAGGTATAGTAGCACAAAACTGTGACAATAGCTTGCAAATGCTTTCTCACCATGTTTTATTACTTTTAAGAGCTCTTTTATTAAGTTAGGTTTGGGAATCAAAGTAGTGCTCTGATTTGTGATACATTTAAGCATTTTTCTCATAATTTGAAAGGGCAGTTTCAAACAACCAGGAAACTGCATTCTTAAGCAAAGAAGGAGGGAAGGGAGGAGAATAAAGTAGTAGTCTGTCCCCCCCCACTAGATTTGTGAACCGATGAGTCAATATTTAATATCTTCTTTAGTAGTGCTAGATCCTGACGGATCAATGCCTGACTTAATCTAGTATTAACGGTTCTTCTGTATTATAGACAATGCAAAATCTCTACATTTTATGTTTGAAATGCATTACATCTTTTGGCCTTTTCTTGAAATCACTGTGTAATATTTCAGGTTATTGTAAGCTTTAAGTTATGGGGACGAATAGCCAATAACTTCAGAAGCATGGCTATTGATTGATTTTTGATACACAGCCAGGCAAACTTCTGCACATGCTGAAATCTGTGATTTTTTTTTTTTTTTTTTTTTTTTTTTTTATATATAAACACTTTGGGAAGTTTGTGGAGGTGAGAAAGTTATGTCTTTTGGAGTCATTGATGTGTATATTGGTATTGAAGAACAGTAGATCTGATTATTCTTTTTCTTTTAAAGTTAAGGTTGATTCAGTTATGTCTTCATCACTTTGGAGTTGGTTGAATGACTTGACATGAGATTAAGCACAACAAAAGAAAAGGCAGGGTACAACAGCTGCCTTCCAGTGCTGGAGCACTACTAGTGTTCTTAGCAGGAAGGCATTTTACCTTTTCGTATTGTGTGGAGTCAAGTACGTTAGGCTGTTTAGATGACATATTGGATATAAACTATTAATATTTAAACACTACATCTCGTACTTAAGTTCTTTATTTTCATGTTAATTTTTGGCTGTTTTTTAAAAAAAAAATCAAAGATCTGCTGTTAAATATTAAATTTATCTCCTTAACTTTTCAGACAAAAAGTAGCAAACATTCACCACTAGTTTGTACTTGCTCACTGTGTGGTAAGAACGCAAAGGTGTGTCCTTAATGGCAGCTGATGATTCTTCCTGAGAAGTCTTGTTTATTTTAGGTAGATGTTTTATACAGAATTTTCAGTGAGACTGAAAACTGACTGCAAGGCCTAGAAGAATAATTTTACCATGCTGTAATCAGCTTATTTTTAAATAATTCATTAAAGCTCACTGCACATCTGAGGGCTTTTTCACTTCCTTTATTAAATGTATTCTTAGGGACAATATATGTGCTTAAAAAAATCTGGATGGGCTTAACATAAATAAGCATATTCTTGACCTACCTTCTTATTTGTCCAAATGAAGACAGTTTTTTTTCCTAAATAAATTGTTTTGTGGGTTTGTTTACATTAAGTGGGCTAAATTTGTTCCTTGTAAACAAGGCTACTATAGAAGGCTTTATATATAACAGCTTCTAGGCTTCCTAAGTTTAGATCAGGACTTGATAGATCTGGAGACTTTCCTTTGTTTTGGTAGTGGAAAAGAGGCAAGGGAGGGTGAAGATGGGAGTGAGGACAAGTGGAAAGAGGAAGCTAATAAACTTCAGCACCTTTATCAGACCATCAGACAAAATGTTACTTCATTTTGGCTTCTAGGTTTCTTTAAACCTATAATTACTTTCTGAACACTTCTTTCTAATCTTCAAAATATTTGACTAGTCATTCTTTGTATTCCGTAATGTGAATTTAGAGTTGTGCTGATAGATGAATTGCTTGGTTTTTTTACATGAACAAAAAGTTATTTATGTTTGACAAAGACAGTGGTTTAAATGAAAACTGGATTTTACTTGACTTCCAAAATGAGGACTACTGTAAATGGTGAGTTTCAAGAATCTGAGGTTTTGTAATTAAGAAGCTCCCAGGGAACATTAAGTAAAATTTAACCTTTTTAATATTCTACTCCTTCCTGTCGTGATTTTTTTTTAATGCAGCAAATAGTGTCTTAGTACAAGACTTCCATACAAGGTGTAGAATATGCCATAATTTAAAAAACTATTGAGAATGAGTGGAATGAACGGCTTTTTTTCCCCTTCCTACACCTTAGACGTAAAGTTTCTTTCTTCAGGAGAATCTAGAAGAAGAGTTTGAACTCAGACACTCTTCCATGCTACTTTCAGGATGATTAAATAACCAAGGATATTTGCTAGTATTATTTATCTTGTTTCATCTTCTCTAATACTTACGTGTTCAGTTGTTTTACATATAGTAAAAATTGGATATTTCTGCCACAACAGGGGTGCCATTAGCCAGGCTTTCCACCCTGTCTGTATTTTTGAGACCTTCACTAGAACTTCAGGAATCCAATAAAATGCATGTTTCTGCGTCACATAATTGCATTTGTTATTTCAGATTGTCTCAAACATGCTGTGTACTTGAAATAAACTCCTGAGCATTTCCACACTTTGCCATAGAAGTTACCTTTAAAAAATTCAGAAGTTCTTTATTTGTATTGCATTAGCGGGATTAGGATCCACTTGTGTCTGTACAGTACCAAGCACATGGGGCGTGAACCATGGTTTTCTAAGAGCTTAAAACTTAAGATACAATTTAGGGAATATAATATAATCAAACTATGGAAGTGGGTCTTGTTAGCTTTTAAAGTGCTACGTGAGGTCTTTTTTTGACAGTCTAAAATATGGTTATATTTTAAACCCAACTGCTTCTCAGCCTGTATTTCAGTTGTGTAATTTCTTGTAGGTGTCCATAGAAGGAAGTGACTCTTGAAGAGTTTGGAAACAAGTTTATTTTACAAAACAAACTTTTAGGAGGTGAAATATTTAAATCTTTACTTCATTGTGATTAAAACAATCCCATACCAAGTTTAGTACCTGTTAGACTGCATCCATCCATTTTTCCTGCATTATGGTCACATGACTTGATTAAAGGAAGAGTTGCTGATCTAATATATGCATTCATATAATGTTTTATTCCTTGTCAATATATTTATTAGTGAGTCTAGAAATTGAGCCCTTTTGATTTGAAATTAAACTGCTGGTAAGTTAGTTGCAGCATACCTGTTAGCTGACAAATCCAATAAGAATGAATGAAGCTGAGAAACAGCAAAAATATAACTTAACTAAGTTGAATGAGTTTAAAATCTTTGCAGAAGAAAGGCTCAGTTACCAAATGGCCTTTAACTGGATATTTCAAGAGAAAGCATAAGAGGAAATTACGCAGTTGCCCATATAATATGTAAACTATTTGTGGAAATCCTATTTTGATAAGTCACACTTAGGAAAATAGTCATCCAGTCAATTATTAATTTGCATCCCTTATTTAAAAACCCTAGAAGCTCCTAAGTACAATAGACTTTATTTAACCAAAAGTATCTGAGTTTGTTAATGCATAATGGGCATTCTATCCTCCTTATTACGCAGAAAAATGTTTAAGCAGTCAAATAGCACTTTAAAGACTAACAAAATAATTTATTAGGTGAGCTTTCGTGGGACAGACCCACTTCTTCAGACCATAGCCATACCAGAAGGCTTAAATATTGAGTCTGTTCTGGTATGGCTATGGTCTGAAGAAGTGGGTCTGTCCCACGAAAGCTCACCTAATAAATTATTTTATTAGTCTTTAAAGTGCTACTTGACTGCTTTTGTTGTTTTGACAGTATATAGACTAGCACGGCTCTCTCTCTTAATATTCAAAAATGTTTAAGTGCAGTTTAGATATCACATGAACTGCATATGCAAACCTGATGAATCATCATTGCTCGTGTGTACCAACCTTTATTTTGTGTATAGTCATGTTGTTTGCCTAAAAGTGATGTTGGGGAAATTCCTGGTTTATGCTAATTTTTATGTATTTATTTAGAGATGTGGTGGCGTGGGAGATGTTGGCAAAGTAGGTGTACTCCAAAACCACAATCTCATGTTGAGTATATGGTATGTTGGAGGGAGGAGAAGGAGAAGAGTAGAAGCTGGACATGAAGACTTATGGTTTTAAATATTTGCTGGGATATTCATTTTTTTCTTAAGAAAATAGAACTGTAAATCTCAAATTGCTATCTAATGCTTGTAAAGCCTAATGTTTTGGGGGCCTTTGTTTTTTAAAATCTCATCCTTGGAGAATTGTAGATGATGCAGTTTAGCTTGTAAGTTTGTCTTCACAGTATAAAACTGAAAACTGCTATTATTCTTTCAGTGCATATACATGCTAATTTGATACTAGTAAACTGATGTCTCTGAATATGAGGGGTTCTAAACTGTCAGATCCATATCTCTGTACAGCAAGGACAATCCGCAAGCTTCTGCTGTAAGATCTTCTTCCTGCGTAGAAAAATAATGCTACTAGATCTGTGACATCCATCTATATTTCTAGCATTTTTATTTTTCTGAGCATCTTCACTCTCTCTTCCTGTGGCTGATTTCTGTATGGGAGAAAGTTTGTCTTAGACCTTGCACTTACTTTTAACAGTGTAGCTAGCACACAATTTTGGAAAAGCTTGAGACCCATAGGTCCAAATTTAGGTGGTATATTAAAAATAATGCCCACTTAAAGCTTCATAGCATGCAAGCAAGGTCTGTCTGTTCTACTCAAACTTCTGTGAGGAAGGGGTCTGAGTTGCAGTCATATCGGCAGCAGTGGGAGGAAATGAGTGTCTGCCAGTGCTGGTTCCCTCAAAGGAGCTCTTATTCCATAGGTTAAAAAGTAACTTTTCAAGGCAGAGAGTAACTTTTTGAATATTCCTGTGACTTCTTCAACTATACACTCTAAAGGGATGTTGTACCGTAGCTCTTGGATACCCTTGGCTGGAATGCAGTTGTCTCTCAGTAATGTAGTAAGGCTTTGAGCTGAATTTGAGGTACTGCAGTTTACTAGCTCTAGCCACTGAAAGAGGCTAACATCCTGTTCCATTCTTGTAAAGATGACTTTCTCCAAATTAAATGAGGAAAACTAAATATAATACACCGTATGAAATCAGAGTTAAACTATCTTGTTTGGCTAAGGCTGCCCTCTCTGTATGGAGAAAATGATAGCTATTTTGAAAAGAGAGGCTTGAGATTGTTTTAAATTCAGGACATTTCTTGGAATTGCATCATATGGCAGCAGTGAAATATATGTCATAGGACTTGTACACAGAGTAATCAGCACTGCAGTTTCTTATGAGTCTTAGTATATGTGTTCACTTCCTCAGGATGCTTAAAATCCTTCCTTATTCTGCCCTAATCTGAGAAAAGGGAGAGTTGGCAGTCAAAATTTATGACTTTTTAAAAATAAATCCTTAAGGCTTTGTCTACACTGACAAAACTCTTAAATGGAATACTAATGAGGCACTGAATTGAATATTCAGCACCTCATTAGCATTAGGACGCTTCCGCAAAGGCGCTTCGAAAGCGCTGCTTTCAAATTCTCATGGCTACATGGGCGTCCTTTTCAAAAGGGCCCTGCGCATTTTGAAATCCCCTTATTCCCCTCAACTGAGAGGAATAAGGGGATTTTGAAATGTGCAGGATCTTCTTGAAAAGGACCCCCATGTAGGCGCGCCGAGCCACGTGTGTTCAAAAGCAGCGCTTTCGAAGCACCGCGGCCAGAAGCATCCTAATGGTAATGAGGCCCTGAATATTCAATTCAGCACCTCATTATAATTCTTTGATATGGCCATTACCGTGGTCATTTTGAAGTTTTTTTCTTAGTGTAGACACAGCCTAATTTACATCATTTCAACCATTTAAATCATTTAAAATGCCAAGAATTGGTCATTGGCATTGCCAGTTTATAACTTCAGTCCTCCTGGCTAGTTATTTCATCCACAGAGATGCAGCAATTTTGTTCTCTCAAAACATTAAAAAGAAATTCTACACAGAAATCTATCTGGAATACCTTCAGAGATTGAATTCTTGTTTCTGTAGTACAGACCCCTAATTGGATAGAGGACCTTAACAGTCGTTCATTTCCAGTTGGAGCACATGGCTCTAAAGATGAAAATGTCTGACTTGTACTTATGGTGTTTGATGTACACAGACTTAATGTAAAATACAGTATATGATTCGTTAATTTTATTTACCAGTATTAAGAGTTTTTCTAATATTCGTTTATCCTCCCTCTCATTTATAGGGTGTCCACTATTTTCCCTCTTTTTTTTTTTTTTTTTGCTGGTGTGCTCAGGCTTTTGGGTGTTATGTTGATGAATTTGGCATCTTTATCCATTCTTCAATATCATATTCATTTTCCTCTCTCTAGGTGATGTCCATATTATCTCTAAATTTGGAAGCAATGTCAGTGGCACGCTTAAAGCACATCCTGAATATGTCCATTGTAGTCTTAGCATATTTGAGGCTTTTATCTTGGTTTCCTCTACTTAGAATTTCTCATATGGCCAGAATTTTTTCCAATATATGGCAAAGATCTTTCACAAACTTTTACATTTACTTAATTTCTGCAGTATATATTCATGACTTTCTTCCATAAGGACAGACATGCTGTTGGTGTTTAAATATTCATATATTTGAATATCAGCTCTTGTATAATGCATACATTGGCGAAAACTGGTGTGGATTGGGCCTCTGCTTCCGCATATCCATATTTGGTATTAGTGCAGCAACCAGTGGTGTCAGACCGACCAATCTAACAATAGAAAATAAACTAATTGTACTTGCATATCAAAGAAAATCATGAACCACTTATAAAGTGGGTTAGTGTAATTAACAGGCTTTTAAATACTTTTTCTCATAAAGATGGAGGATTAGTTTTAAGACCAATGATGACAATTTTTCAACTGTCCATGAAGCTTACGTCTATAGTGTTTAGGAGTGAACATTTTAATTAGGGGCTATATGTTTAGGTTGAAAAAAGAACACCTTTTGATGTGATCTGTTATGCAGCTGAACTGAATACCCTCTGTTTCCTCCACAAGTGCTAGTTGACTTTATCCTACATATTGATCTGTAAAGAGCTTTTTATGTAAAAGAACACTGATTGAGTTAATAAGAGCACCTTTGAGCATATTTGTAAAGCACCTTTTCATGTAGGTAAGAAGAACGTGCTGGAAATTAACAAATTCATCACACAAAGATGGGTTGGTGTGTGTGAGCAAGAGTGTTTTACCATGAAAAGTTACCTGCCTATTTCCATTATAAGGCTGCAAATTTGCAATACTCAATTTTAAATAAAGTTCAGATTATTTTAATACTCATTAAAAAAACTTTTTTCAATTTAATTATTCATTCAGTTTTTAAATAGACACACAAATGTACTGATCTCGTGAGTAATTCATGCCATTTGCTTAAGCAATGCTGCTGTTGTCAGGTTAACTGTTACTTGGGTTATGACCTTTGTCCTTTTATACAGTAAGTGTATACCATTCTAAAGATTTGTGCTGCTCTTAATGTTTCCAAGATCAAGCATTTTCAATAGAATTATCTTTTCTTTAAGATATTTTTTTAACTCTTGTGTGGCTTGGGAAATCCATGTTTGATTTCTGTTTATCTGGAGCTTTACTGCAGACAGCAGGCTGTGGATTTGTCATCGGGATCCAAAGTATGAAAAGCCAAACTTGGAATTAAGTGCCAGATATTGGATTAGTGTATTTTTTTCCCCCTTTTGAGAGGATGATCAACTTTTCCGAAATCTTCTGGATGATTCCTTGGACTATAAGTGAAATGCTGATAAACATTTACAAAGAACAAGCAGTCCTGTGGCACCTTAGTTACTAACACATTTATTAGGGCATGAGCTTTTTGTGGGTAACACCCACTTCATCTTGTCTGTGACTTCTGTGTCTGAGATGTTACAGATATAGGGCCAGATTGAGCCTTGGCCTGATCAAGTATGTCCCATGACTTCAGCAGAGTTGTAGTTACGTGTATCTGGGCTCTGTTGGGTGCACTTTTTCCTCTTTAGTACTAATCACCCTTAAACTTTTGGTTTATACTACATAAGTTTTTTGAGGTAAGTGTTTTTTGTTTTTTTTTTTTGTTTTTCCCCCCCCCCCCCCCCACCTCCTTTTTGGGATATGTGGACACACAGTTGGTGAGGTACTACCTTTCATTGGACCAACATCAAGCTTAAGCAGAGTTTTTCATAGGCTATAAATCCTTTATTCTGCTCAAATCTGAGAAAAGGGAAAGTTGTCAGTCAAAACTTATGATTTTTTTAATTAAAAACAATTCCTTAACTTGCATCATTTTAGCCAAAATATCAAGAATTGGTCATTGGCATTCACTATTGCTCAACTTGTGCAAAATTATGCCAGTTTACAACTTCTATCTTTCTGGCTAGTCACTTCATCCACTAAGATGCAGAAATTTTTGCCCTAAAGTTTACTAAACTTAGGGTCTGGTGGACTCTTGAAGCAGTCAAGTTCAGGTTGGGAACAGCCCTCAGGTGAGAGTAATTCTGTCCAAAAGCAGCAGCAGTAAAATTGTTTTCACTGACTATTGCAAGAATTTTGTTTAACACCTCTTATCTCCTGGTGTGGAAGGGTGAAGAAGAGGGCATCAGTCTGTAAGGCATTTGAGCTCTGACCAGGGTTTACAAACTAATGAGAATGTGAAGAAGCCCAGATTCCCTATGTCAGTCTGCTGCAAAGACAGGAAAATACATATTTATTAGCTTTGAACTTATGTTTCAAACTCTTCTCACCCAGCCATTAAATGTAAGAGCTTCTGTTTCCCACTCCAGAGACTTCTGCTGCTATGGGTCATTATCACTTCTCCACTGCCTCCTGGCTGCATTGAGGAAGGAGGAATAGGGAAGAGAAGTTAGCTACTATATCCTTCTCTTAGGGGAAGGTCTTTGACTACTGCATATGTCAACATAATGTACGTTGTCTCGGATGTGAAAAAGCCACCCCTTGTGCTGCACGTTACAGCGACCCAAATGCTGAGTAATTCGTATTGATATAGGGAAGCTCTCTTCTGCCAGTTGAGAGCATCTTCAGTGGCGTGGTTTCATTGATGCAAATCTATTTATGTAGCACATCTACTGTAGACTCACTATTCTGCATTTTGACACTCCAGTCAAGAGACAATCCAATGCAGACCTAAACTGCAGCTCCTTCTTTGTTGTCCCAAGCAGCACCAGGTTTAAACGGATGATTCTTGACAGTTTAACTGCTGTCCATAGTATTCTGAAGAGCTACAATGCAGTGAAACAGCATTTTTGAGTCTTTACTAGTAAAAAAGGCACTTTTTGTTTAAAAAAAATTACACATTACCTTACAAGTGGTGAAATACTACTTTGGACAAAAATGAGTAATTTTCATGTGTGTGACAGGTCACAGCAGATGGGGAGTGAGTGAGCCTACCATTTACCATGCTCAGCGAACACATGTCAAAACTACCAGCTGCCTTGTCCACAGTCAGATTTTACCACTTCTGAGGTAAATTTTTTTAATAAATTCTTTTTCTTGGTGCTTCCACTGGTGGAGCTAGGCATCTGGGCTTTCCTCCTGAGGAATGTCGAGTTGTGCTGGTGGCCCTTTTTTGGCCATAGTTCTATTGATGTAGTCTAATCTGAAATTATGTACTTGTAAACATATATTCCATGTTTCTCCCTTGCTGACTAATTCAGTTTAGTAGTAAAAAACATATTTTCCTAACTGCCAGTTCTGTTCAAACTCAAGCTACTATCTAAAAGGTAAACTGTCTTTGGTTTTGTTTTTGTTTTGTTTGAAGTGGGATACATTTTGCTTTAGTCTCTCACTGCAGAGTTAACAATAGTAAAAAGTAATAAATGTATAAATTAGGTGGACAGTGTTTTGAATATCCATGGACCGTGAGCTATGTGCCAGCTCTAGATAGTGATTAGCGTAAAACAGTGTTTTAATTTGCATTTCAAAAGTGTGCTTATTTAATACTTAAATAACTTTCATAGTGATTCTTTGGGACAGTATTTCCTCCATTTTCTTAGGAATCTGGTGCTATTTATCTGAATTTATCACTAATTCAGCAATAAATAGTCTGATATGGCTTCATACATTCCTTGTTTCCAAACATAAAAGGCGTGCCTTACTCTTAGGATATTTTTTGACTGTTGGAAGAGGTCTGACATCTATCAGCCAGGAAATTGTCTTGTTTTAAAGCTAACTTAGGAACTTCTTTGACTCTTTTAGGTAGTTTGAATCTAATTCAGTCTAACTAGAGGGATCTACTTTTTGATTTTTTCCATCAGGTGTTAACAGTAACTAGATTTCATGATCTAAAAACTACAGGTGAGATGTGGTTCAACAGGACAACTGTTACTTTTAGTCATCTCTTGACTGCAATGATTGCCATGGTGGTAGATAAATATTTCAGATAATTGGAGTGTAAGGTAAAGTAGGGCATACTATATGCCCCTGGTAGGATGTGCTGAGGAGTAGTAATGCTCTGACTTGACAGCTTCCATTAAGAAAAAAGGAAGTTACTAAGATTCATGCGTGTCAAACTCAAAGCCTGTTGAGGGCTATACGAATAAAAACTGATAGAAGCACCTTTTCATTGGTGGTGTTGAAAGCTATAAGTCATAATTTATTATAGATTGTGTTTTAAGTATATTTTTCTTGTCTTGTTGGAATAAATAATTTTAACTGAGAATCTAATACTAATAGGAATGTTATTGTTTTAAAATTTTATTAACGTTTCATAACATTTGCGAAAAGACACACCTATCAGTGAAAGCAGAAAGAGAGAAAACACTTTGATTTTTTTTTAAAGTGGGGAGAAAAGCCAAAACATCTTGAAGAAGGAATAGATGGTTTTGCAGTGAACATACAAAGCCAGGTGTCAGGATACCTATGTTCTATGGCTAGCTCTGCACTCTCTGCTGTTAGTTTCATCCTCTCTAAAAATAAGGATAATCTACCACACAGGAAAGTCATGAGTTGCCAACATGAATGAGTGAATGTACTTAAGATTTGTGTCTGGAAGGAACAACAGCAAGAGTTAATTTAAAGAAGCAGTATCTGAAGGGAAGGGAGCTGTACAGACTCAGTGAATGAAGATTGGGACTGAGAGAAACTGATCCACCCCCAGCTTGCTGGTGGAATTCCCTTAATGTTATATTGCTAAGACTGTACTTAAGATGGAACATTTGCACTATACAGGGTTTGCTTAGTTATTGAGATCAGATTTGAATGCTGCTTTGGCTGATTTTGTGCATTTCCCTCTCACCTGTTATACAGGGTGGGTACAACGCAATGAAATCCCTTCCCTATCCCAAGAGCAGCCTTTCTCCCCATATGGAGGTTAGAGATTCCTCTTTCCTCCACCCCCTTTCAGAGGGCCCTAGAAGACATCACAATCCAACATTTTTCTCTGCATAGAGGCAGCGGGTACTGGTAGGACTGAATGGCCCCCAGTAGGGGAAGGGGTGATGAGGAGAGACACCAGATCAGGGTCTCGCAGCTTCTGTGGCTATTGCCTAAAGTCTGGAAAGGAGATTTCCTTTCAGTTCCACAGAAGGGGCGGGGGCGGGGGGGAAGAGTGCAGTGTAAACTGGAGGAGGGGAAGGGGTCTAAGAGGTGATGGGAGAGCAATTGTTTCTCCAACACCTTGAATTTCTCTGCACTTCCTGCTCAGATGTTCTGTGATTTACACTGCAATCCCCCATTGCACTGTGTTCTCCCCCCACCCCATCCCTTCAGACTCTTTGGGTGTTGTATTCCCCCTCTGTAGTACAGCCCCCATTGCACCAGCCCATGGCTCCTTGCGGCCTGCACTGCTCCCCATTAGAGTGTAGCCCTAAATATATTCTAAGAGCCCAGTAAGCAGCGAAAGTGGTGGTGATGTGCTAGACAACACGGACTTCCCAGGGTCCACAAATTCTCTCATCCAGCATTGGTCAGGTCCCCAGGGTGCTGGACTAGAGAGGTTCAGCCAATACTCTGAGAACAGTTATCCAACCAGTTATTCACCCAGCTGATAATAGTCCTGTCTAAGTTGCATTTACTAGTTTATAAGACAGTCGTACAAGACTGTATCCAGTGCTTTACTAAAGTCCTAGATATACGTCTACTGTTTCAACTTCATCTAAAAGGCTTGTTTTCTTCTCAAAGATGGCTGTCATGGTTTGACATGATTTGTTCTTTGCATGAATCCTTTACGTAACCGACACAATATCAAAAGCATCCTACAAAATTGCTCCTCACCATAGAATATACCCTCATTTGCTATCCCCACAGATATATCCAACACAATGCACAGTTACCCAAAACCACACACAGCTTCTCATTGTAGCAGACACTTCCGAAGGGATATTCCCAGAAACCAACACCTCTCATCACAATATACCTGTGCACGCTCCTTTACACATACTTATATTAAAATGATAAACTACATGGCAAAGCCATGTATCCATCACTAACTACAACTATAACTAACTATAGCTCAAATTTATGTAAGTCTCTGGACAAAGAAACAAGTGGAAATATAGCTCAGTGGTGAAGTTTTACATACAGCACCAAAAGTTTTCATTCTAAAAACAAAGCTGGCCTATATAGTTATTGTTAGTTGACCTGACTTTAACCAGTATCAGAATTAATGAAGTCTTTATGGCTGAAGTTCATTCAGAGAAGGGAAATTTAATGTTGAATATGTTGTGGATTCAACCTGCTTAGTTGTTACAAGAATTCTGAGATCATGTGCAGAGAGGAGGTGTTACCTCGGGGTGTGATATATTGAAAATTGGAACCCCTGAATTCAGTCTGAAGTCATCTTGGGCAAATCACTTGATCTTTCAAAATTTATAAAAGTGCATAACCTACAGGAGTATGTTAAGGCTCATTGTTGATGAAAGATGAGGGTTTTTTTGTTTGTTTGTGTGAATAAATGATGGCACAGTAAATGTTACAAACAGCATATGCTAGAACATGAAGTGATAAAATCTAGGTTGAGTTTAGGCTGGATTGAGAGAGTGTTACAAACTCCATCACTAAACTTGATCACCTTTCCTTATCAAAACAAACTTTTGGAAGTGTAAACTAAAATTATTTTCAGTATACTGTTATGAGACCTGATATGGTGCAAGGCGTAACATGCCAGGCATAAATTGACTTTTTGGAAGCATAGTAATTGAAGTTGTAATTCCTGAATCTCTTGTGGAAAATTCTTGATAAATCATGATAATTTGTGAAACTTCAAGGTTTAAGGCACACAATAAATAAGTCCAGATCTCCACACATTTTGAAAATCTCATGAAAGCAGTTAATTCAAAATAAATAGGTGGTGTCCCTGTTTCGTCCTTTTTTTTTTTTTTTTTTTAAAAAATCAGTCATCTGAACTGCATATGTGCTATATCATTTTTATTTTTGAATGTCCAAAAAAGACAATTTAATCTGGCATGTAATTAAGTTTTTACACACCTACAGTAAGTATAACTGTTCACATCAACATTTGAATACTTAACCAGTAAATGGGATTAAAAACCTACAAACTGCTTATTTTATGCAATTCTAACTCAGAAGTATTTGCATTTACATGTACAAGTCAGTTTTTTGTATGTAATGAAAAGTAAATATGTAAAATGGATTTCAGAAAGAAGCATCTGTGCAGTTCATGCACATAAACACTAATACTGAATTCATTTTTTTTGTATACAATCTAAATCTTTAAAACATTTGCAACAGAGTGATAACATTTAAATACTGGCATGAGTGAGGTTATTAGTACAGAAATTTACATTGATATT
This sequence comes from Carettochelys insculpta, assembly GCF_033958435.1. Classification (NCBI taxonomy): domain Eukaryota; kingdom Metazoa; phylum Chordata; order Testudines; family Carettochelyidae; genus Carettochelys; species Carettochelys insculpta. The sequence continues at coordinate 16,634,568 of NC_134153.1, forward strand.
TTACTATCTGACAGTAATGTGAATATAATTTCAAGCTGTCTAAGCTTGGAAAAGTTTAGAATTCTCCATTTTCATAGGCCAAATTTTGGGATATGATCTTTTAATGTAGCTGGGAATTAGCAGGGGGAAATGTTGTTGTTCAAGATTTATGCTGCTTTTTCCCAGTAGGGCAAGAAAGACATGTAGCTGGGTATTTCTCTAACTCTGGTTTACGGCATACTAGAAACATACCTTGTATTCTGAATGAGTGCACACAGCTTCTTCAGTATAAAAAATACTTGTGTGAGAGGGATGGGATCTTTATTTTTTCTTTAAAAAGTCTTACTGGTTTCATTTTAGTTTGGTTAATTTTAAAAGCTAGCTGTGGTTCTGTTTCTATAGGTGCTGGAATTCTCTGTTCTACCAAGCTTCTTCTTGACTCTATCCTGCCCAAGAGAAGTATTTGAAATATTAAAAAGGGAGAAATAAGTGCAACTGGTGACTTCTACAGACTCTTCTTAATGAACTTAAAACAGTAGGAAAAAGTAGTTCAAGGAATCCAATTCTTTCACGGAACAAGCAAATGGGTATCCTTTTTTAATGGTGTATGAATACAGATAAAAATCAAACTCCTTCCACATTTTGTGGTAAGAACTTCCATTCAGTAGCCATCTTTCTAGCCCAGCATATGTGCATGTGAAAAGAACTTCACAAGTGTCCTTATTCTGACCAGGGAACATCCCAAGAAGAACTGAGACTTAGCATTAAAATATATGATAGGGAACAAAACCCAGGAAATATGCCAACTCAACCCCTTTTAGTATATATGGAAGGACCGGATGGGATAGCAAGTACTGTTGGTGCACAGATGGAGAATAATGATGCCTCTATGCTGATAAAAGGGACCAACACAATTTCTTACAAAAATGTGCAAGAAAAGTTCTTGATGCAAGCAGAGGGATGTATTCCTTTGGATTGCATGTTCTGTGATCAGACTTTTAAGCATCCCGAAGAACTCGGTAGGCATGTCTTAACTCAGCACAGACCAACCCTTTGTGAACCAGCAGTTCTACGTGTTGAAGCAGAGTATCTTAGTCCCCTTGATAAATGTCAAGTGAGAACAGACTTGCCGTTGCCAGATGATAATGAACACGACAATGAAGAATTTAGCTGTGAGGTTTGTGGGCAAACATTTGATGAAGCTTTTGATGTTGAGACTCACATGAAAAAGCATAAAGATTCTTTCACATACTGGTGTAATGTATGTGGAAGAAGATTTAAAGAGCCTTGGTTCCTCAAAAATCACATGAGAACACATACTGGTAAACCTGGTTCAAGAAATAAGCTTCAACAAGGTTCTGGAAGCCCAGTAACAATAAATGAGGTGGTACAGGAGCAAGTAACTGAAAATATAGCGTCACCTTACAAAATCTGCATGGTTTGTGGCTTCCTATTTCTCAATAAAGAGAACTTAATTGAGCACAGTAAGGTGCATACCAAAGAGTCAGCGTGCAATGGTGACAGCCCTCAACTCACTGATGAAGCCAATAAAGGAGGAGTGGTTGAGAGGGAAGAGTTTCTGCAGTTTTTGAACTTAAGACCAAATGTGACTTCCGAAAAGAGTAAATCCGAAAAACCTGTGAAATGGATAGCTGAACTGGATCCATTCAATACATATCAAGCATGGCAGCTTGCTACCAAAGGCAAAGTTGCTGTTGGCCATGGGCAGATTAAAGAACCAGGGCAAGAAGGCAGTACAGATAATGATGATTCATCATCTGATAAAGAAGAACTTGGTGAATTTTGGAATACAAGTAAAGGTAGCCAGATTAGTCAAACTGAAAGTACTGGAAAGTCAAAGGTAAATAAAAGTAGTTCAGGAAGTGGTACTCTGTCCCAAGACAAACTGAAACATCCCGGTGGAGAAGTGCCTTCTATGGAGATGGATGCCAAACTGTCACAAAACAAGGAGAAGCCAACACACTGCTCAGAGTGTGGCAAAGCCTTTAGAACATACCACCAGCTGGTTCTTCATTCAAGAGTACATAAGAGAGACAGAAGGACTGATACGGAGACTTCAGCCACTTCTCGGACATGTTGTGCAGACCTAATTGTAACCCTACATGAAAATGGAGTAGTAGAGAGAACAGAGGGAGGCTCTGAAGATGGATCTGAAGATGGACTACCAGAGATGCTTCATTTAGGTAAGAAGTATATTTGAACATATTTGATTAAAAGAGCACAGATAATGGTAACTTTATTCCTAACTGTCAGGGTGGTAAAACAGTGGAATAAATTGCCAAGGGAGCTTGTGGAATCTCCATCACTGGAGATATTTAAGAACAGGTTAGATAGATGTCTATCAGGGATGGTTTAGATAGTATTTGGTCCTGCCATTGGGGCAGGGGGCTGGACTCGATGGCCTCCTGAGGTCCCTTCCAGTCCTAGTGTTCTATGATTCTTGTAGGAAGCAAGGAAGTGTTAAATTATCTTCCTAATTTGGCCTTTGTAAACGATGACAAGAAATTTAAAATGTGAGAGGGCTGGTATCTCAACTTCGAGATCCTCTCATTAACTTGGGATTCTACAACTTCCCTTTTCATGTCTTTGTTCTGTGCTTTGGGTTTAGGAAATTATAGTGGCAGATTAATTTACCAAACTGAATAGCAAGTGTGGGTGGTTGCGGCAGCGGTGGTAAATGAATAAAATAACTGGTTTAAAAAAAAAAAAAAAAAGTAGAATTTATGTAGTTGATTACAAAGTCTTTCTCCATGGCAAAAATTGTCAATGCAGGCTTAAAATGAAATACAGTGTAGTGTACAAGCTTAAGTTAGCCATTCCCCCCCAAGGTACTTTTCTAGGAAGAGAGATTATAAAAAATCTTTTTCTTACCCCCATTTCCAAGCATCCTTAATTGCATTGAAACTGTTTTAGCAATTGTAGTACAAATATAGTGACTATTACCAACCCTTAGAAATACAGGACTGAAAGGGAGCTTTAGAGGTCATCTAGACCACCTCTGCTCTGATACCTGTATGGCTAGCTAGTCTTTGAGAACCTACAATGAGTGGGATTCCACAGCCTCCCTTGTAACTTATTACCGTGTTTATGTATACCTGTAGTTAGAATGTCTTGTTCAATAGCAAACCTAAATGAGCTTGGCTTACAGATTAAGCTGGTTACTGCTTGTCCTACCTTCAGTGGACCTGGAGAACAGTTGATTGCCACCCTGATTATAATAGCTGTTAACGTACTTCAAAACAACTCAGACACCTCCCACCCCCCTCATCTTGTCTCAAGACTACCCACTTATTTACCTTTTAGAAAACCTGACCTATGAGTAAACTTTTGTTCTCACGTGGATTCTGTTTTCTGTTTTTTTTTTGTTTGTTTGTTTGTTTTTTTCCCAATGTTGAATGTGATGGGAAGAAGCAGATACAGTATTTCAGCTGTGGCTTTACATCTTCCAATCTGAGAGAGTTACCTTCCATGCCTTGCGTACAACATTCTTAGTAATATACCCCATCATATTAGTTCCCCCACTTTTTTTTTTAATTGTATCACACGGTTGGCTCAGATTCATGCTCTGATCTGTAACCTCCAGATCCTTTTCAGCAGTACTGCTATTACGAGGCAGTTAAACCTTATTTTATAGTTGTGCATTTGGTTTTTTTTCCCCCCCTATGAGCTGGTACTTTGCTGAATTTCATCTTGTTGATTTCAGACCACTTCAATTTCCCAAAGTAGTTCTGAAGTCTAATCCAGGCTCCCAAAGTACTTGCAATTGCACCTATGCTCGTGTCATTCTCAAGTGTTTATAAGGATACTCTCCTTTATCCAGTCACCCTTGAAAGTCTTGAATAGTGCTGGGACAAGGACGGAACCCTGCTGGACCCTACTTGATGCATGCTTGATAATGAGCCATTAACAGCTGCTCTTTTTCAGTATGCATTTCACCCAACTTACAGTAATTTCGTTAGACCACATTTTCCTTGTTTGCATCTACAACTTCCCTAATCTACAAGGCCATTAACTTATCAAAGAAGGAAACTGGATTGGTTTGGCATGATTTGTTCTTGACCAATTCATCTTGGCCATTCCTTATATCCCTTTTTAGCCTTCAGATGCTTACTAATTGATTCGTATTCCAGTATCTTTTCAGAAATTGAAGGTGGGCTTGACTGATCTACAGTTTGCAAGTTCTCTTCATTAGTACCCATTTTTAAAAATGGGTACTGTCTTCACCCTTCTTAGGTCCTTTAGGACGTCTGTGCTCAGTGAGTTCTGAAAGATAACAGTTATCTTATTGCTAATGATTCCAGGGTTCCTTTGGGTAGTTTCTGACACATCCTAGGGTACACTTATCCAGATGCTGTCAACATGAGTGTGTCTAACTTAGTATTATTCTTTAACCTGTTTTAAGCTGGAATAGTTACAGAGGGGTAGCTGTGTTAGTCTGTATTCTAACAAAACACACAAGCACTCATGCAGCACTTTAATGAATTATTTTGTTAGTCATCAGGAGATGTGCTTTCATGGAGCAGACCCACCTCTTCACATCTGTCTGTTTGAGAGCTGGTAGTTTCTTGTGAACTCCTTTTCTGTTAGATTTTCTCCCCTGGAACCTTTACCTAGCTGTTATCTGGGCTTGTTAGTTTTGTTTTAAGCCCATTGCCTTTATGTGGGACTGGGACTTTTCAGTCTAGAAAAGAGGAGACTGAGGGGCGATATGAGAGAGGTATATAAAATCATGAATGGTGTGGAGAAAGTAAATACAGAAAAGTTATTTACTTGTTCCCATAATATAAGAACTAGAGGGCACCAAATGAAATTAATGGGTAGCAGGTTCAAAACTAATAAAAGAGAGTTTTCCGTCACACAGCGCCCAGTCAACCTGTGGAACTCCTTACCAGAGGACGCTGTGAAGGCCAGGACTCTAACAGAGTTTAAATATTTGGAGGTCAGGGTCCATAGATGGCTATTAGCAAGGGGTAAGGTGTGGTGCTTAGCCTTTTGTCGAAGGCGGGAGATGGATGGCAGGAGACAAATCGCTTGATCGTTGTCTTCGGTTCACCTCCACTGGGGCACCAGGCATTGGCTACTGTCAGCAGACAGGATACTGGGCTAGGTGGACCTTTGGTCTGACCCAGTATGGCCGTTCTTATGTGGGTGTTCACATTTCCTCGCCTCAGTCGATCATTTCTTGATCACTTTCATTCAAATTTCCCTCTGCCTTCAACTTTATAGTAATTTTCCCTTGTTAATCAGGCTTAAAAATAATTGTCCCTGCTATATTCTAAGAACATAATGGACACTTTTGTTTTTTAACATTACCTTTCCTACAAATTTTTGGGTAGTTGGTCCACTCTTATCAGGTTCATTTGTCTCCACCGCCTCCTCTTCAACAACCAATGCACTTCTGTCAATGTTGCAGTCATAAAATTAATTTGACCCAGTTTGATGCCAGTTAACAATTTAGCTTATGGACTAGTATCTTCAGTTTTTCGTGCCCCTGCACCCTGTATGGCCTTGTATAATCTGGAGAAATATTATAAAATTAAAGTTACTCTTCAATGTCTGTCTTTATTTCAGAGGCAGGCTGAGCAGGCTAGTGCTTAGTACCTGCAGAGATATTGACTCTAAACTTCTTAGTCCTTGCTCTATGTAGTAAAATCCTTTGAATGATGTGACATTGGAAAAACTTGTTGGGTACTAACAGCCTGTAATGGAGTGCAACTTCCTTTTTGTGGTGCCTCCTGCTCTTGCCCCCCTGAATTAGTTCTATCAGCAGAGCACCATCTTCTGGCTGGTGTCTCACTTGTCATCACTCTGCACTCTCTCCACTCTAACTCTGGATCTTCATTGTCCTCAATGCCAGAGCATTCTGTTCAGGACCCTGGCTTCTGGCAGCTCCCACTGCTCTGGTCTCTCACTCCCTTCTCTTGTTCCCTTCTGGGGTATCAGCAGTCCTTGGTCTTTACACTGTGGCCAACTGCAGCCAGGGTCTACCCCCTCTACTTAGGGGCAGGCTACAGTCTGTATAGGCCACTCACACCATACGTTGACCCCAACGAAAGGAGGAAGGGATGATCGAGGCTTGCTCACTACTCTGGGCCCTAGTCCAGGGTCTCTCTGGAGAAATCCTTGTCCTGTCCTTTCATTTGCATTCCTCCCTAGGTAACTTCCTCTCTGATCCTTGCACCTTCTTGGATCTTGTGTCAGGTCAGAGCCTCTTCCCTGCTCTCATTTCAGCTTTTTCATCTGCTGGAAGTCAGTCGTGCATCTCCCCTGGTCAGGACCCAACTGAGCAGCCTCTTATATAAGGGCTGCCCCAGCAAGTTATCCTTCAGTTGGCTCTCTGACCCTTTTCGTAATTGGCCAGCTTGCTTTAACCCCTTTCTGGCCAGCGTGGGGCAGCCACCTCACTACATAGCCTTAAAATACCAGAAAGCAGAAAGGTAAGCACATTATTGGCATGTGCCCTGACTATGAGAGATGGGTATGCTTAAGTACACTATTTGGAAGAAAAGGGGTTAATGTCACTTTCTTGGCCAGAGCAATCAGATCAGTTTGTTACTGCTGAGAATCAAAGTTAATAATACTGTGTAGGACAGGAGTGTATGGACCATTAAAACTTTGACAATGAAACTTTTATAAGGGAATAGGATTACAAAATATAGCAAAGATGCTATTTAAACTGGTTGGAATTTCTAACTGGCCTTGCAGCTTCAATCCTACATGTGACACACTTTCTATACTTGCATTTAAAGAAAGGATACTTGCATAATCTCAAGACACAATGCACAGAATGTCCTGACCATACGTGATTGTACTTTTCCAATTTTAGCAATGTACGATCCTTAGTTTGGCTGCTGTGATAATGACTGAAAGGCTAACTGTAATTGCTGTTGATCCTCTTAAAACAATACATCATGAGATGGTGAATCATAGTTCCATGCATATATTTATATCTGTTTGAATAGGTTTGTTAAAACTACTATCACAAAAGGTGCTACTAAATATAAAGATTAAAAAAACAAAAAATATTTCCTAGCAGAACAAGATGGAGCCATTTTAAGCCACTTCACTATTTGACAAAGAATAGGTGATTTAACCAGGT